>NC_074687.1:265000-637500 GCF_029448725.1 Salvelinus fontinalis | reverse complement strand
ACTTTTTCCAACTCCTTTAGAAGCCAACTATAACATATTTCAGAGCAGGCCCAAAATTCACAGCGTCTTCTCTTTAAACCATAATAAAACAAATAATACGTAGTTATGTTCTAGCTGCGGGTCCAATTCTCACATTATGTTTAGCCCTATGTGAGGCGACCTCGAATCCCAAGTTTCGGCTCGATAGGTCATTCGGTGCCCGAGCAAAACCCTAATTGGTGCTGAAATTCCACTTTTTTCATTGCCTTGCTACGGGATGCTTGAATGAGCAATCGGACAGAATCGTTGGAGTCCGTCTCTATGGGCCGAGCTGGTTTCAATGCACCTAGTCTTGAGACTCTGGGACGTTTCTAAATGTCGTCAGTTTCGTTGAGCTCAAAATGAATTGAAAACATTGCAAATACACAAGGCTTTTTAATCGGTCCGAGAACCTTCTAGAGCCACATAACTCACCGTGCACAATCGACCTGACGTCTAGAACAGGTTTGTAAAGTTTCAGAACTCTAGGTCTGACGGTTCTTTAAAAGTTGGAACAAAAGTAACTACTACATGCACTGTCTGCATCTTAGCCCCTCAGTGTGTCCCTCGATGATTTCTGTGTGGGTGTGTAATTATTATTATTTTTTTAAATCTGATGGGATGAATGACTGATTTACAGTTCAGGAGGGTTGTCTATTCACATATATGAAGTTTTGGAAAGATTTAACATTTTTAACCCTTCGAAACAGCCCATTTGACACCAATTATGGCACTTCCGGTTGGCACAGGAAGCTGAAAATAAACACATATCATCACTGGAGTAGGCTTTTACAGAATCCTGAGTTTTAAGTCTGTATGTTAAAAATTGACTGATTTACATAGGGTTGAATGCACTATTTCTCTCAAACTGCAGGTTGGGTATGGCAAACACTTTTAGGGTGATTTAACCACTTCCTGTTGCTCCAGGAAGCTTAGAATCGACAGAGGTAGACCTCATGGTGGCCTGATGGACTGACATCAAAGACAGGTCCATAAGACATTCATAACCCACATAGGCTTCAGGTTGAATTTAGAGGTGCACTCAATGTATTCCAATGGGGAGACATTTCATTGTAAACTGTTTGATGTAAACACCTTCTTTTAACTGTGAAGGGTTAATGCCACAAGGTTAATGTTAGGCTTGCACAGATCGGGAGGACCTAAGGATTGTTCCTGAGGTGAAATTGTGCTTCTAACCTTAACGGTTCTCTCTCTGTCTCCCAAAAGCAAATAAAATTGACATTGAGGTCAAAGGGTCATTCGTGTCCGTCTTCTTGTAACGGTCGCTGCGCTCAGACCGAGCGAGCTACGGTCAAGCGGGGCATCTCGTTGAACTCGGCACGGCCTGGAGATAATAGTAATGCCATTGCAGGCTTTGTGTGTCTTTAAGCACCGTACCTTTTCACTCCATCCCTGCTGTGTGTGTGTGTTTGTGTGAGAGAGCTTTTCTTTGACATCTGTTGGGAAAAATGACTGATTACAGTTCATGAGGATTGTCTAATCACACAAGTGAAGTTTTGAAAAGATCTGACCTTTATTACCCAGCAAACCTGACCCTATGGCACCATTTTAAGGTACTTCCAGTTGACATAGGAAGCTGAAAGTGAACACATACCCCCCTTGGCGTAGGCTCTTATATAATATTGAGTTTTAAGTCTTTATGTTAAGAACTGACTTATTTAAAGAGGGTTAAATGAGTGTGTGTTATTTCATAAAATCATATAAAATCACAGGATTCTCGCAGAGCTTCGAGACCCACTTTAAAAATGTACGTCTGAACACACTGCAACTGGATATTTGATTTTTTTGAGAAAAAAAAATCCTCTTTGTGAACATCACCAAACAGTCAATGTACGATTTCTCTTAAATTACGATAGATAAATGGCTGGTTCTTTTTTTCCTGACACCGTATGCTTATGTACTTTGACATGAAGCGGTCAAATTAGCACCCTACTTGCGTTTTAACCCTTCAATCCCAGAAAAATGGCCATAACTCAAAAAGCGCAGAGGTCTCGACGCCATCTCGTTCGGGGCCAACTGCCCATTACTCCAAACCTATGCTCGCCGAGTTTCGTCTTCGAAATATTTTCAGTTTAGGAGAAAAGGCCGCGCTCGTTTGCCACGTGCTCGTGCGCTTGCAATATGATTTATTTTCCCTCTTGTGGGAATTTTCAAGAATGCGGAAAAAAGTAGAAAATTTGTCATTTTTATTAAAGGAAAACCGAAAGTCCGAGACGTTTTTTTTGGGTGACTTCCTGAAAGAGCTCTCCGCCGCCCGCGGCCCGATGCCGTCCGCGAATTTCTGAAACGTCGCCGGACGTCAGGTAAGGGACCGTACATTTGCAATGGGACTTTCTTCACTAACCATACGGCTCCCGTCTCAGATGTCCCTTAAGGTATGTAATGTCAAGTGAAGTGTAATAACTTCATGGTTCTCTGAATGAAGAAACCAACACAATGACAGGCAGACGTCTCATTTACGGCACAATATTTATTCAACAATATACAGATTCATCTCTCTACAGTTCAGACCGCTCTGTACTTTATATCTCATCTCTCTACAGTTCAGACCGCTCTGTACTTTATATCTCATCTCTCTACAGTTCAGAGTGCTCTTTACTTTATATCTCATCTCTCTACAGTTCAGACTGCTCTGTACTTTATATCTCATCTCTCTACAGTTCAGACTGCTCTTTACTTTATATCTCATCTCTCTACAGTTCAGACTGCTCTTTACTTTATATCTCATCTCTCTACAGTTCAGACTGCTCTTTACTTTATATCTCATCTCTCTACAGTTCAGACTGCTCTGTACTTTATATCTCATCTCTCTACAGTTCAGACTGCTCTGTACTTTATATCTCATCTCTCTACAGTTCAGACTGCTCTTTACTTTATATCTCATCTCTCTACAGTTCAGACTGCTCTGTACTTTATATCTTTGTACATGTTTTATTTACAGGATTTAAAATAGTCTTCTTTCCTTGAACAACATCAATGGTACAGTGTTTCACATCTTTAGTTCATTTACAACATCAATGGTACAGTGTTTCACATCTTTAGTTGAAGCGTCTAGATTGGATTCATTTGTTTATTTTTCATACACCCTGTTCTCCTAACTCTGGGGCAGCAGGCAGCAGACAGCCAGGCGGACAGAGAGAAGGGCTCCCGTGCTCGAGTCCATCTCTCTCAGAGCCGCTATCTGTCTGGGTTGTTCACAAAGGAAACGCTTCAGAGTGGGTCCCTCTAGAAAGATGACTAACAGAAAGACGATGGTTGTGTTTGATCATTCAGATGTGGACGTCTGGTCCCATGTGACGTCCTAACTGCAGCAGCAGCTTACTTCATCTGCAGCACTAGAACGTTTAAGTCAGACCTGTTAAGATGGGACTGTCACAGAACCACCAAATCATCAAAAACTAACCAGCTCTTTAATCCAGGAGGTTTAAAGCCACACAAATACAAAATGTTGCATAGAATCAATTCTGACCACAAACACAAACACATGATGCCAGAGTTGACTTACAGCTTTGACAAGGAACTGAACAACTAGCTAACTAGACACTGCCATCCTCAAATCCATCCTGTGTTGGATGTGACAGTCTCTTCCAGTAGTAGTTCGGACTTAACTAACCAACCCGTCTGTGTGGAAGAGTCTAACTAACCAACCCGTCTGTGTGGAAGAGTCTAACTAACCAACCCGTCTGTGTGGAAGAGTCTAACTAACCAACCCGTCTGTGTGGAAGAGTCTAACTAACCAACCCGTCTGTGTGGAAGAGTCTAACTAACCAACCCGTCTGTGTTGAAGAGTCTAACTAACCAACCCGTCTGTGTGGAAGAGTCTAACTAACCAGCCCGTCTGTGTTGAAGAGACTAACTAACCAACCCGTCTGTGTGGAAGAGTCTAACTAACCAACCCGTCTGTGTGGAAGAGTCTAACTAACCAACCCGTCTGTGTTGAAGAGTCTAACTAACCAACCCGTCTGTGTGGAAGAGTCTAACTAACCAACCCGTCTGTGTGGAAGAGTCTAACTAATCAACCCGTCTGTGTGGAAGAGTCTAACTAACCAACCCGTCTGTGTGGAAGAGTCTAACTAACCAACCCGTCTGTGTGGAAGAGTCTAACTAACCAACCCGTCTGTGTGGAAGAGTCTAACTAACCAACCCGTCTGTGTGGAAGAGTCTAACTAACCAACCCGTCTGTGTGGAAGAGTCTAACTAACCAACCCGTCTGTGTGGAAGAGTCTAACTAACCAACCCGTCTGTGTGGAAGAGTCTAACTAACCAACCCGTCTGTGTGGAAGAGTCTAACTAACCAACCCGTCTGTGTTGAAGAGTCTAACTAACCAACCCGTCTGTGTGGAAGAGTCTAACTAACCAACCCGTCTGTGTGGAAGAGACTAACTAACCAACCCGTCTGTGTGGAAGAGTCTAACTAACCAACCCGTCTGTGTGGAAGAGTCTAACTAACCAACCCGTCTGTGTGGAAGAGTCTAACTAACCAACCCGTCTGTGTTGAAGAGACTAACTAACCAGCCACTTTCTGTCATGAAGAGACTAACTAACTAACCAGCCCCTCTGTGTTAGAGACTAACTAACTAACCAACCCCTGTCTGTGTTGAAGAGACTAATTAACCAACCCCTGTCTGTGTTGAAGAGACAAACTAACCCAGATCTCACTGTCATCTACATGCACTGGAACATTACAAGACTCTGGACTATATTCTGCTATTAGCCATAGTAGCAACATAACAGGGTCCAGTCTCTCTGGGCTGTGGGAGCTGCACTGGGTTCTTCAGACCGTTTAACAGCAGGGGGCGCCAGTCACCACAGACAGACAGAATACAGCAGGTGATGACATGATTCAAAGCTCAACCCCCAGACCCTAACTCCCCACAGCAGACCCTAACCCCAAACATCAGAGAGAGACCCCAACCCCCAGCATCAGACAGACCATAATCCCCCCTCCCCCAGCAGCAGACCCTAACCCTCACCATCAGAGAGAGACCCTAACCCCCAGCATCAGACAGACCCTAACCTCTACAACAGACCATAACCCCCCCTCCCCCAGCAGCAGACCCTAACCCTCAGAGAGAGACCCTAACCCCCAGCATCAGAGAGAGACCCTAACCCCCAGCATCAGAGAGAGACTCTAACCCCCAAAGCAGAAAGACCCTAACCCCCACAGCAGAGAGAGACCCTAACCCCCAGCATCAGAGAGAGACCCTAACCCCAAACATCAGAGAGAGACCCTAACCCCCAGCATCAGAGAGAGACCCTAACCCCAAACATCAGAGAGAGACCCTAACCCCCAGCATCAGAGAGAGACCCTAACCCCAAACATCAGAGAGAGACCCTAACCCCCAGCAAAAAGACCCTAACCCCCAGCAGAAAGACCCTAACCCCCAGCAGAAAGACCCTAACCCCCAGCATCAGAGAGAGACCCTAACCCCCAGCATCAGAGAGAGACCCTAACCCCCACCATCAGAGAGAGACCCTAACCCCCAGCATCAGACAGACCTTAACCTCTACAACAGACCATAACCCCCCCTCCACCAGCAGCAGACCCCAACCCCCAGCATCAGAGAGAGACCCCAACCCCCAGCATCAGAGAGAGACCCTAACCCCCAGCAGAGAGACCCTAACCCCCAGCAGAGAGACCCTAACCCCCAGCAGAAAGACCCTAACCCCCAGCAGAAAGACCCTAACCCCCAACAGAAAGACCCTAACCCCCAGCAGAGAGACCCTAACCCCCAGCAGAGAGACCCTAACCCCCAGCAGAAAGACCCCAACCCCCAGCATCAGAGAGAGACCCTAACCCCCAGCAGAAAGACCCTAACCCCTAGCAGAAAGACTCTAACCCCCAGCAGAAAGACCCTAACCCCCAGCAGAGAGACCCTAACCCCCAGCAGAAAGACCCTAACCCCCAGCAGAAAGACCCTAACCCCCAGCAGAAAGACCCCGACCCCCAGCAGAGAGACCCTAACCCCAAGCAGAGAGACCCTAACCCCCAGCAGAAAGACCCCAACCCCCAGCATCAGAGAGAGACCCTAACCCCCAGCAGAAAGACCCTAACCCCCAGCAGAAAGACCCCAACCCCCAGCAGAAAGACCCCAACCCCCAGCAGAAAGACCCCAACCCCCAGCAGAAAGACCCTAACCCCCAGCAGAAAGACCCTAACCCCCAGCAGAAAGACCCCAACCCCCAGCAGAAAGACCCCAACCCCCAGCAGAAAGACCCTAACCCCCAGCAGAAAGACCCTAACCCCCAGCAGAAAGACCCTAACCCCCAGCAGAAAGACCCTAACCCCCAGCAGAAAGACCCTAACCCCCAGCAGAAAGACCCTAACCCCCAGCAGAAAGACCCTAACCCCCAGCAGAAAGACCCTAACCCCCAGCAGAAAGACCCTAACCCCCAGCAGAAAGACCCTAACCCCCAGAGAGAGACCCTAACCCCCAGCAGAAAGACCCTAACCCCCAGCAGAAAGACCCTAACCCCCAGCATCAGAGAGAGACCCTTTGGTTTTCACACTACTGAGCCAAGCTGAGCTGTACTGGGCAGGCCTAGTTGACCATACTGCTCATAGCGTACGGATTAACCTTAGCTGCTGGAAACGTGCTGGAAAGGACAATGTAAAAAGACAACAAGGAAGCCAGCACAGTACGGTCCGGCTCTTCAGGATAGTGGTAAAAGACAAGGAAGCCAGCACAGTACGGTCAGGCTCTTCAGGATAATGGTAAAAGACAAGGAAGCCAGCACAGTACGGTCAGGCTCTTCAGGATAATGGTAAAAGACAAGGAAGCCAGCACAGTACGGTCAGGCTCTTCAGGATAATGGTAAAAGACAAGGAAGCCAGTACAGTACGGTCAGGCTCTTCAGGATAATGGTAAAAGACAAGGAAGCCAGTACAGTACGGTCAGGCTCTTCAGGATAGTGGTAGTAGCCATGTGTTAATGGAGATCAGGAGCAGTATATACAGTTGAAATCGGAAGTTTACATACACTTAATTTGGAGTCATTAAAACTCATTTTTCAACCACTCCACACATTTCTTGATAACAAACTATAGTTTTGGCAAGTCGGTTAGGACATCTACTTTGTGCATGACACAAGTCATTTTTCTAATTGTTTACAGACATATTATTTCACTTATAATTCACTGTATCACAATTCCAGTGGGTCAGAAGTTTACATACACTAAGCTGACTGTGCCTTTAAACAGCTTGGAAAATTCCAGAAAATAATGTCATGGCATTAGAAGCTTCTGATCGGTGCGAAAAGTAGAAATCAATCCCAGAACAACAGCAAAGGACCTTGTGAAGATGCTGGAGGAAACAGGTACAAAAGTATCTATATCCACAGTAAAACGAGACCTATATCAACATAACCCGAAAGGCTGCTCAGCAAGGAAGAAGCCACTGCTCCAAAACCGCCATATAAAAGCCAGACTACGGTTTGCAACTGCACATGGCGATAAAGATCGTAGTTTTTGGAGAAATGTCCTCTGGTCTGATTAAACAAATATAGAACTGTTTGGCCATAATGACCATCATTATGTTTGGAGGAAAAAGGGGGAGGCTTGCAAACCGAAGAACACCATCCCAACCGTGAAGCACGGGGGTGGCAGCATCATGTTGTGGGGGTGCTTGCTGCAGGAGGGACTGGTGCACTTCACAAAATAGATGGCTTTATGAGGAAGGAAAATTGTGGATATATTGAAGCAACATCAAGACATCAGTCAGGAAGTTAAAGCTTGGTCGCAAATGGGTCTTCCAAATGGACAATGACCCCAAGCATACTTCCAAAGTTGTGGCAAAATGGCTTAAGGACACCAAAGTCAAGGTATTGGAGTGGCCATCACAAAGTCCTGACCTCAATCCTATAGAACATTTGTGGGCAGAACTGAAAAAGCATGTGCGACCAAGGAGGCCTACAAACCTGACTCAGTTACACCAGCTCTGTCAGGAGGAATGGGCCAAAATTCACCCAACTTATTGTGGGGAGCTTGTGGAAGGCTACCTGAAATGTTTGACCCAAATTAAACAAATTAAAGGAAACTCTACCAAATACTAATTGAGTGTATGTAAACTTCTGACCCACAGGGAATGTGATGAAAGAAATAAAAGCTGAAATAAATAATTCTCTCTACTATTATTCCGACATTTCACATTCTTAAAATGAAGTGGTGATCCTTACTGACCTAAAACAGGGAATGTTTACTAGGATTAAATGTCAGGAATAAAAAATAAAAAACTGAATTTAAATGTATTTGGCTAAGGTGTATGTACCCTTCCAACTTCAACTGTAGATGATCAATGCGCTTGGTGACCCAGATCAGACCAGGCCTACAGTAGGAGTATGTCGCAACAAATATGATGAGTGAGAAAGTTACAGAGGGTCAAAGATCATATCCCCAAGACATGGTAACCTCTCACCATTACCAATACCAGGTGAGGTTACCATGTCTTGGAGGTATGATCTAACCTCTCACCATTACCAATACCAGGTGAGGTTACCATGTCTTGGAGGTATGATCTAACCTCTCACCATTACCAATACCAGGTGAGGTTACCATGTCTTGGAGGTATGATCTAACCTCTCACCATTACCAATACCAGGTGAGGTTACCATGTCTTGGAGGTATGATCTAACCTCTCACCATTACCAATACCAGGTGAGATTACCATGTCTTGGAGGTATGATCTAACCTCTCACCATTACCAATACCAGGTGAGGTTACCATGTCTTGGAGGTATGATCTAACCTCTCACCATTACCAATACCAGGTGAGGTTACCATGTCTTGGAGGTATGATCTAACCTCTCACCATTACCAATAACAGGTGAGATTACCATGTCTTGGAGGTATGATCTAACCTCTCACCATTACCAATAACAGGTGAGGTTACCATGTCTTGGAGGTATGATCTAACCTCTCACCATTACCAATACCAGGTGAGGTTACCATGTCTTGGAGGTATGATCTAACCTCTCACCATTACCAATAACAGGTGAGGTTACCATGTCTTGGAGGTATGACCTAACCTCTCACCATTACCAATAACAGGTGAGGTTACCATGTCTTGGAGGTATGACCTAACCTCTCACCATTACCAATAACAGGTGAGGTTACCATGTCTTGGAGGTATGACCTAACCTCTCACCATTACCAATAACAGGTGAGGTTACCATGTCTTGGAGGTATGACCTAACCTCTCACCATTACCAATAACAGGTGAGGTTACCATGTCTTGGAGGTATGACCTAACCTCTCACCATTACCAATAACAGGTGAGATTACCATGTCTTGGAGGTATGATCTAACCTCTCACCATTACCAATAACAGGTGAGGTTACCATGTCTTGGAGGTATGACCTAACCTCTCACCATTACCAATAACAGGTGAGGTTACCATGTCTTGGAGGTATGATCTAACCTCTCACCATTACCAATACCAGGTGAGGTTACCATGTCTTGGAGGTATGATCTAACCTCTCACCATTACCAATACCAGGTGAGGTTACCATGTCTTGGAGGTATGATCTAATCTCTCACCATTACCAATACCAGGTGAGGTTACCATGTCTTGGAGGTATGATCTAACCTCTCACCATTACCAATACCAGGTGAGGTTACCATGTCTTGGAGGTATGATCTAACCTCTCACCATTACCAATACCAGGTGAGGTTACCATGTCTTGGAGGTATGATCTAACCTCTCACCATTACCAATAACAGGTGAGGTTACCATGTCTTGGAGGTATGACCTAACCTCTCACCATTACCAATAACAGGTGAGGTTACCATGTCTTGGAGGTATGACCTAACCTCTCACCATTACCAATAACAGGTGAGGTTACCATGTCTTGGAGGTATGATCTAACCTCTCACCATTACCAATAACAGGTGAGATTACCATGTCTTGGAGGTATGATCTAACCTCTCACCATTACCAATAACAGGTGAGGTTACCATGTCTTGGAGGTATGATCTAACCTCTCACCATTACCAATAACAGGCGAGGTTACCATGTCTTGGAGGTATGATCTAACCTCTCACCATTACCAATAACAGGCGAGATTACCATGTCTTGGAGGTATGATCTAACCTCTCACCATTACCAATAACAGGCGAGGTTACCATGTCTTGGAGGTATGATCTAACCTCTCACCATTACCAATAACAGGCGAGGTTACCATGTCTTGGAGGTATGATCTAACCTCTCACCATTACCAATAACAGGTGAGGTTACCATGTCTTGGAGGTATGATCTTTGACCCTCTGTAACTTTGTAACTCATCATTATTCATTATTCATTAATGTATTAGTGTTTAGAAACATATTATATTCTTAATTATAATAAAAGTGACTCCAAAATGACACAGTATACTATTTACCAAATCATTACTAATCTGAAACAGGTTGTAGAGTCACAGCTTGATGTAGTTATTGCGTGCTAGGAATATGGAACCAAATACTACACTTTGGACTACTAAAAAAGTATTGAAGGATTTATTTTCTAGTCATTATTGGTGATCTTTATCAAGAGCTGTGAACTAGAGGGGTTGGTAATGATGGTACGGTCCAGACATTATTGGTGATCTTTATCAAGAGCTGTGAACTAGAGGGGTTGGTAATGATGGTACGGTCCAGACATTATTGGTGATCTTTATCAAGAGCTGTGAACTAGAGGGGTTGGTAATGATGGTACAGTCCAGTCATTACAGCACCATGAACAGGTCTTACGTCACACAGCAGAACAGAACAAATATCTCTTTTGTACTTAAATATCTTTGAAATAGGACTAGTCAACTGAAAACCGGCCAACACAGCATCAACTGAAGACAGATGTATCATTTTCTATAAGGAAATTGTCTGGTAAAGAAGGAGACGAGGAGTTTGACCGCAACAGGGAAGACTGTGGGAACATCCCAAAGTGCACCCTATTACATACATAGTGTCCTTCTTCCCTATGGGCCCTGGTCAAAAGAAGTGCACTATATAGGGAATAGGGTGCCATAGGGCCCTGGTCAAAAGAAGTGCACTATATAGGGAATAGGGTTCCATAGGGCCCTGGTCAAAAGAAGTGCACTATATAGGGAATAGGGTGCCATTTGGGACTCAGGCCTTTTGTGTCTTCCTGGCTGTTAAGAGTATAGAGCAGCTCGACAGGGTCACAACAACATGAAGAACCAGAACCAAGCTACACACAGAACCAGAACCAAGCTACACAGACGACAGAATCAAGCTACTGAGACAGACAGAAGAGAGCACTGTACACAGAGCTCCAAACCAACTAAAACACAATGCAGCCAACAGTCATCAGCCACACCACATCCAGATATACAGTGTTGTGATTGTATTGTAGTCGGTCTGTCTGTGCGAAACCATGTCGGAGCGAAACCTTGTCGGAGCGAAACCTTGTCGGAGCGAAACCTTGTCGGAGCGAAACCTTGTCGGAGCGAAACCTTGTCGGAGCGAAACCATGTCGGAGCGAAACCATGTCGGAGCGAAACCATGTCGGAGCGAAACCATGTCGGAGCGAAACCATGTCGGAGCGAAACCATGTCGGAGCGAAACCTTGTCGGAGCGAAACCTTGTCGGAGCGAAACCATGTCGGAGCGAAACCATGTCGGAGCGAAACCTTGTCGGAGCGAAACCTTGTCGGAGCGAAACCTTGTCGGAGCGAAACCTTGTCGGAGCGAAACCATGTCGGAGCGAAACCTTGTCGGAGCGAAACCTTGTCGGAGCGAAACCTTGTCGGAGCGAAACCATGTCGGAGCGAAACCTTGTCGGAGCGAAACCTTGTCGGAGCGAAACCTTGTCGGAGCGAAACCTTGTCGGAGCGAAACCTTGTCGGAGCGAAACCTTGTCTGTGCGAAACCTTGTCTGTGCGAAACCTTGTCTGTGCGAAACCTTGTCGGAGCGAAACCATGTCGGAGGGAAACCTTGTCGGAGCGAAACCATGTCGGAGCGAAACCTTGTCGGAGCGAAACCTTGTCGGAGCGAAACCTTGTCGGAGCGAAACCTGGTCTGAGCGAAACCTTGTCGGAGCGAAACCATGTCGGAGCGAAACCTTGTCGGAGCGAAACCATGTCGGAGCGAAACCATGTCGGAGCGAAACCATGTCGGAGCGAAACCTTGTCGGAGCGAAACCTTGTCGGAGCGAAACCTTGTCGGAGGGAAACCTTGTCGGAGCGAAACCATGTCGGAGCGAAACCATGTCGGAGGGAAACCTTGTCGGAGCGAAACCATGTCGGAGCGAAACCATGTCGGAGCGAAACCTTGTCGGAGCGAAACCATGTCGGAGCGAAACCTTGTCGGAGCGAAACCATGTCGGAGCGAAACCATGTCGGAGCGAAACCTTGTCGGAGCGAAACCTTGTCGGAGCGAAACCTTGTCGGAGCGAAACCTTGTCGGAGCGAAACCTTGTCGGAGCGAAACCTTGTCTGTGCGAAACCTTGTCGGAGCGAAACCTTGTCGGAGCGAAACCTTGTCGGAGCGAAACCTTGTCGGAGCGAAACCTTGTCGGAGCGAAACCATGTCGGAGCGAAACCATGTCGGAGCGAAACCTTGTCGGAGCGAAACCTTGTCGGAGCGAAACCTTGTCGGAGCGAAACCTTGTCGGAGCGAAACCTTGTCGGAGCGAAACCTTGTCGGAGCGAAACCTTGTCGGAGCGAAACCTTGTCGGAGCGAAACCATGTCGGAGCGAAACCATGTCGGAGCGAAACCATGTCGGAGCGAAACCTTGTCGGAGGGAAACCTTGTCGGAGCGAAACCATGTCGGAGCGAAACCATGTCGGAGGGAAACCTTGTCGGAGCGAAACCATGTCGGAGCGAAACCATGTCGGAGCGAAACCTTGTCGGAGCGAAACCATGTCGGAGCGAAACCTTGTCGGAGCGAAACCATGTCGGAGCGAAACCATGTCGGAGCGAAACCTTGTCGGAGCGAAACCTTGTCGGAGCGAAACCTTGTCGGAGCGAAACCTTGTCTGTGCGAAACCTTGTCGGAGCGAAACCATGTCGGAGCGAAACCTTGTCGGAGCGAAACCTTGTCGGAGCGAAACCTTGTCGGAGCGAAACCTTGTCGGAGCGAAACCTTGTCGGAGCGAAACCATGTCGGAGCGAAACCATGTCGGAGCGAAACCTTGTCGGAGCGAAACCTTGTCGGAGCGAAACCTTGTCGGAGCGAAACCTTGTCGGAGCGAAACCTTGTCGGAGCGAAACCTTGTCTGAGCGAAACCATGTCGGAGCGAAACCTTGTCGGAGCGAAACCATGTCGGAGCGAAACCTTGTCGGAGCGAAACCTTGTCGGAGCGAAACCATGTCGGAGCGAAACCATGTCGGAGCGAAACCTTGTTCGTCCTCACTGGTGTCTCAGCATGGTGGAGTTGAGGCAGGACTGAACCCTGGTCCTCTATTCCCTATATAGTGCACTACTTATACCGCCTGTCACTACGGCAGGAATCCCCCAGTGTTGTAGGATCTGTTGTTCACTACCATTCTGTTCTACCTCATATTCACCTGCCACTCCACCACCTAGTTATCTGGTCCTAGTTCTGTCTGTCAGGGTTCATATCTATGGTTCCTACCCTGGCTCCACTCTGTAAGGTTAGAGGGTCAGGGTTCAGGTCTATGGTTCCTACCCTGGCTCCACTCTGTAAGGTTAGAGGGTCAGGGTTCAGGTCTATGGTTCCTACCCTGGCTCCACTCTGTAAGGTTAGAGGGTCAGGGTTCATATCTATACTTCCTACCCTGGCTCCACTCTGTAAGGTTAGAGGGTCAGGGTTCAGGTCTATGGTTCCTACCCTGGCTCCACTCTGTAAGGTTAGAGGGTCAGGGTTCAGGTCTATGGTTCCTACCCTGGCTCCACTCTGTAAGGTTAGAGTTAGCAGGGTTAGAGGGTCAGGGTTCAGGTCTGTCTCAACTCCACGATGCTGAGACACCAGTGAGGACGAACAAGGAGGCAGATATTATGTTCAGGTAGAGAGCGTTAGAACCTCTTGCGTCCTCAAGCCAGGAGAATACACCACATGTGCACACACATTCACAGGTTCACATAGACACTATTCTTCTGATGGAATAACATGGAACATCTTTAAACAGTGTTGTCTGGAAGCTAACATTCTAAATGAAAGAGGTCCATAGTACAGTCTATGTAGGTACAGCATGTTGGAGCAGAACAGCATGTAGGGACAGAACAGCATGTAGGTAAAGAACAGCATGTAGGGACAGCATGTAGGGACAGAACAGCATGTAGGGACAGCATGTAGGGACAGAACAGCATGTAGGGACAGAACAGCATGTAGGTAAAGAACAGCATGTAGGTAAAGAACAGCATGTAGGGACAGCATGTAGGGACAGAACAGCATGTAGGGACAGAACAGCATGTAGGTAAAGAACAGCATGTAGGTAAAGAACAGCATGTAGAGACAGAACAGCATGTAGGTACAGCAGTACCACTGTTGGTACAGTGATTTCCTATTGTCACTGTCTAAATTGGGAGCCGTGTCAGAGTGTCAGATGACTGGTCTGACGTCAGCAGAGTCTGATGTCAAGAGGTTCTGCTTCTATTGGTTCTGTTTCCTGTGAGGCCAGTTAAGAGGTTCTGTTTCTATTGGTCCTGTTTCCTGTGAGGCCAGTTAAGAGGTTCTGTTTCTATTGGTCCTGTTTCCTGTGAGGCCAGTTAAGAGGTTCTGTTTCTATTGGTCCTGTTTCCTGTGAGGCCAGTTAAGAGGTTCTGTTTCTATTGGTCCTGTTTCCTGTGAGGCCAGTTAAGAGGTTCTGTTTCTATTGGTCCTGTTTCCTGTGAGGCCAGTTAAGAGGTTCTGTTTCTATTGGTTCTGTTTCCTGTGAGGCCAGTTAAGAGGTTCTGTTTCTATTGGTCCTGTTTCCTGTGAGGCCAGTTAAGAGGTTCTGTTTCTATTGGTCCTGTTTCCTGTGAGGCCAGTTAAGAGGTTCTGTTTTTGTAGCTGCACATCAGCAAACATCCTCACGTTCTTGTCCTCTACTTTGAAAGTCTGTTTTTCAATACAGCATCACAAGACAAAATTAACAGGAAATTCAATTTTCTTTAAATAAAAAACCATATCAATAGTTTGAAAATGATCAACTTAAAATCACAGAAATCCAAATATTATACAGTACCAGTCAAAAGTTTGGACACACCTACTCATTCAAGGGTTTTTCTTTATTTTTACTATTTTCTACATTGTAGAGTAAAAATGAAGACATCAAAACTATAAAATAACACATATGGAATCATGTAGTAACCAAATCAAAATATATTTTATACTCTTTTAAGTAGCCACCCTTTGCCTTGAAGACAGCTTTGCACACTCTTGGCATTCTCTCAACCAGCTTCATGAGGTAGTCACCTGGAATGCATTTCAATTAAACAGGTGTACCTTGTTAAAAATGTATTTGTGGAATTTCTTTCCTCCTTAATGCATTTGAGCCAATCAGTTGTGTTGTGACAAGGAAGGAATGGTATATAGAAGATGGCCCTATTTGGTAAAAGACCAAGTCCATATTATGGCAAGAACAGCTCAAATAAGCAAAGAGAAACGACAGCCCATCATTACTTTAAGAAATGAAGGTCAGTCAATCCGGGAAATGTTAAGATCTTTGAAAGTTTCTTCAAGTGCAGTCGCAAAAGCCATCAAGCGCTATGATGAAACTGGCTCTCATGAGGACCACCAGAGTTACCTCTGCTGTAGAGGATAAGTTCATTAGAGTTACCAGCCTCAGAAATTGCAACCCAAATAAATGTTTTACAGATCTCAATCCAATTGAGATGGTTTGGGATGGATTGGACTGCAAAGTGAAGGAAAAGCAGCCAACATGTGCTCAGCATATGTGGGAACTTCTTCAAGACTGTTGAAAAAGCATTCCAGGTGAAGCTGGTTGAGAGAATGCCAAGAGCCTGCAAAGCTGTCATCAAGGGTGGCTACTTTGAAGAATCTAAAATATATTTTGATTTGTTTCACACTTTTTTTGGTTACTACATGATTCCATATGTGTTATTTCATAGTTTTGATGTCTTCACTAATATTCTACAATGTAGAAAATAGTAGAAATAAAGAAAACCCCTTGAATGAGTAGGTGTGTCCTAAACGTTTGACTTGTACTGTATATATCTTCTGTATAAATGATAAAAACATATATCAAGTTTATGGACTAAAACCTAGAGAATCAAGTTTTGGTCTGATTTTCTTTTTGGCTCTAAAATCATGGTAATTGAAGAAAGAAAACATTCACACAGCATCTGTCTTTGAGTTGTGATTATCACATTTCCATGTTAGTCATTTAGCAGACTCTCTGATCCAGAGCCATTACAGTAGTGAGTCATTTAGCAGACTCTCTGATCCAGAGCCACTACAGTAGTGAGTCATTTAGCAGACTGTCTGATCCAGAGCCATTACAGTAGTGAGTCATTTAGCAGACTCTCTGATCCAGAGTCACTACAGTAGTGAGTCATTTAGCAGACTCTCTGATCCAGAGACACTACAGTAGTGAGTCATTTAGCAGACTCTCTGATCCAGAGACACTACAGTAGTGAGTCATTTAGCAGACTCTCTGATCCAGAGCCACTACAGTAGTGAGTCATTTAGCAGACTCTCTGATCCAGAGCCATTACAGTAGTGAGTCATTTAGCAGACTCTCTGATCCAGAGACACTACAGTAGTGAGTCATTTAGCAGACTCTCTGATCCAGAGCCATTACAGTAGTGAGTCATTTAGCAGACTCTCTGATCCAGAGACACTACAGTAGTGAGTCATTTAGCAGACTCTCTGATCCAGAGCCATTACAGTAGTGAGTCATTTAGCAGACTCTCTGATCCAGAGCCACTACAGTAGTGAGTCATTTAGCAGACTCTCTGATCCAGAGCCACTACAGTAGTGAGTCATTTAGCAGACTCTCTGATCCAGAGTCACTACAGTAGTGAGTCATTTAGCAGACTCTCTGATCCAGAGACACTACAGTAGTGAGTCATTTAGCAGACTCTCTGATCCAGAGACACTACAGTAGTGAGTCATTTAGCAGACTCTCTGATCCAGAGCCACTACAGTAGTGAGTCATTTAGCAGACTCTCTGATCCAGAGCCACTACAGTAGGGAGTCATTTAACAGACTCTCTGATCCAGAGCCACTACAGTAGTGAGTCATTTAGCAGACTCTCTGATCCAGAGCCATTACAGTAGGGAGTCATTTAACAGACTCTCTGATCCAGAGACACTACAGTAGTGAGTCATTTAGCCGACTCTCTGATCCAGAGCCACTACAGTAGTGAGTCAGTTAATAGACTCTCTGATCTAGAGCACTAATGAGTGCATGCATTTTTGAACTGGTCCCCCGTGGGAAATTAAACTCAACTCCGGCGTGACAAGCGCCATGCTCTACCAACTGAGCCACCCAACATTCTCCAACCATAGACCCAGATGTTCTCCATAAAAACAAAAAAAACAAGAGTCAGTAGAGAACAGATTGCACATCACCAATAGATGAAGAGGTTTGGAGACACTACAGGGTTCCAGTCTATAGATGAGACACTACAGGGTTCCAGTCTATAGATGAGACACTACAGGGTTCCAGTCTATAGATGAGACACTACAGGGTTCCAGTCTATAGATGAGATACTACAGGGTTCCAGTCTATAGATGAGACACTACAGGGTTCCAGTCTATAGATGAGATACTACAGGGTTCCAGTCTATAGATGAGACACTACAGGGTTCCAGTCTATAGATGAGATACTACAGGGTTCCAGTCTATAGATGAGACACTACAGGGTTCCAGTCTATAGATGAGATACTACAGGGTTCCAGTCTATAGATGAGATACTACAGGGTTCCAGTCTATAGATGAGACACTACAGGGTTCCAGTCTTTTTTCTACAGTCTATAGATGAGACACTACAAGGTTCCAGTCTATAGATGAACAACAACAAATGGTAGCTAGTCTGTTATTATTGCTGATTCTATACAACACGGCCTGCTACGGCTTCAGTCATTAAATTCATCTCTGAAATGTTAAATTAGACCACAAGCTATTACAGCAATGACAGTATATTGCCCTGCTACTGTCCAATGGTGTGTTGCCCTGCTACTGTCCAATGGTGTGTTGCCCTGCTACTGTCTAATGGTGTGTTGTCCTGCTGCTGTCCAATGGTGTGTTGTCCTGCTGCTGTCTAATGGTGTGTTGTCCTACTGCTGCTGTCTAATGGTGTGTTGTCCTACTGCTGTCTAATGGTGTGTTGTCCTACTGCTGTCTAATGGTGTGTTGTCCTGCTGCTGTCTAATGGTGTGTTGTCCTACTGCTGTCTAATGGTGTGTTGTCCTACTGCTGTCTAATGGTGTGTTGTCCTACTGCTGTCTAATGGTGTGTTGTCCTGCTGCTGCTGTCTAATGGTGTGTTGTCCTACTGCTGTCTAATGGTGTGTTGTCCTACTGCTGTCTAATGGTGTGTTGTCCTACTGCTGTCTAAAGGTGTGTTGTCCTGCTGCTGTCTAATGGTGTGTTGTCCTACTGCTGCTGTCTAATGGTGTGTTGTCCTACTGCTGTCTAATGGTGTGTTGTCCTACTGCTGTCTAACGGTGTGTTGTCCTACTGCTGCTGTCTAATGGTGTGTTGTCCTACTGCTGTCTAATGGTGTGTTGTCCTGCTGCTGTCTAATGGTGTGTTGTCCTACTGCTGTCTAATGGTGTGTTGTCCTACTGCTGTCTAACGGTGTGTTGTCCTACTGCTGTCTAATGGTGTGTTGTCCTACTGCTGTCTAATGGTGTGTTGTCCTACTGCTGTCTAATGGTGTGTTGTCCTGCTGCTGCTGTCTAATGGTGTGTTGTCCTACTGCTGTCTAATGGTGTGTTGTCCTGCTGCTGTCTAATGGTGTGTTGTCCTACTGCTGTCTAACGGTGTGTTGTCCTACTGCTGTCTAATGGTGTGTTGTCCTGCTGCTGTCTAATGGTGTGTTGTCCTGCTGCTGTCTAATGGTGTGTTGTCCTGCTGCTGCTGTCTAATGGTGTGTTGTCCTACTGCTGCTGTCTAATGGTGTGTTGTCCTGCTGCTGTCTAATGGTGTGTTGTCCTGCTGCTGTCTAATGGTGTGTTGTCCTGCTGCTGCTGTCTAATGGTGTGTTGTCCTACTGCTGTCTAATGGTGTGTTGTCCTGCTGCTGTCTAATGGTGTGTTGTCCTGCTGCTGTCCAATGGTGTGTTGTCCTGCTGCTGTCTAATGGTGTGTTGTCCTACTGCTGTCTAATGGTGTGTTGTCCTGCTGCTGTCTAATGGTGTGTTGTCCTGCTGCTGTCTAATGGTGTGTTGTCCTGCTGCTGTCTAATGGTGTGTTGTCCTGCTGCTGTCTAATGGTGTGTTGTCCTGCTGCTGTCTAATGGTGTGTTGTCCTGCTGCTGTCTAATGGTGTGTTGTCCTACTGCTGCTGTCTAATGGTGTGTTGTCCTGCTGCTGTCTAATGGTGTGTTGTCCTACTGCTGCTGTCTAATGGTGTGTTGTCCTGCTGCTGTCTAATGGTGTGTTGTCCTGCTGCTGTCTAATGGTGTGTTGTCCTACTGCTGCTGTCTAATGGTGTGTTGTCCTGCTACTGTCCAATGGTGTGTTGTCCTGCTGCTGTCCAATGGTGTGTTGTCCTGCTGCTGTCTAATGGTGTGTTGTCCTACTGCTGTCTAATGGTGTGTTGTCCTACTGCTGTCTAATGGTGTGTTGTCCTGCTGCTGTCTAATGGTGTGTTGTCCTGCTGCTGTCTAATGGTGTGTTGTCCTACTGCTGTCTAATGGTGTGTTGTCCTACTGCTGTCTAATGGTGTGTTGTCCTGCTGCTGTCTAATGGTGTGTTGTCCTGCTGCTGCTGTCTAATGGTGTGTTGTCCTACTGCTGCTGTCTAATGGTGTGTTGTCCTGCTGCTGTCTAATGGTGTGTTGTCCTGCTGCTGTCTAATGGTGTGTTGTCCTGCTGCTGCTGTCTAATGGTGTGTTGTCCTACTGCTGTCTAATGGTGTGTTGTCCTGCTGCTGTCTAATGGTGTGTTGTCCTGCTGCTGTCCAATGGTGTGTTGTCCTGCTGCTGTCTAATGGTGTGTTGTCCTACTGCTGCTGTCTAATGGTGTGTTGTCCTGCTGCTGTCTAATGGTGTGTTGTCCTACTGCTGCTGTCTAATGGTGTGTTGTCCTGCTGCTGTCTAATGGTGTGTTGTCCTGCTGCTGTCTAATGGTGTGTTGTCCTACTGCTGTCTAATGGTGTGTTGTCCTACTGCTGCTGTCTAATGGTGTGTTGTCCTGCTGCTGTCTAATGGTGTGTTGTCCTACTGCTGCTGTCTAATGGTGTGTTGTCCTACTGCTGCTGTCTAATGGTGTGTTGTCCTGCTACTGTCCAATGGTGTGTTGTCCTGCTGCTGTCTAATGGTGTGTTGTCCTGCTGCTGTCTAATGGTGTGTTGTCCTACTGCTGTCTAATGGTGTGTTGGGTCTCAGACTGTCACAGAGGTGGAATGGTGTGTTTCTGTGGCTCTGTCTGTCAGAGGTGGAATGGTGTGTTCCTGTGGGTCTGCCTGTCAGAGGTGGAATGGTGTGTTCCTGTGGCTCTGTCTGTCAGGAGGAGGTGGGTTCAGCCATACAGGAGGTGGGTTCAGCCATACAGGAGGTGGGTTCAGCCATACAGGAGGTGGGTTCAGCCATACAGGAGGTGGGTTCAGCCATACAGGAGGTGGGTTCAGCCATACAAGAGGAGGGGTTCAGCCATACAGGAGGTGGGTTCAGCCATACAGGAGGTGGGTTCAGCCATACAAGAGGTGGGTTCAGCCATACAAGAGGTGGGTTCAGCCATACAAGAGGAGGGGTTCAGCCATACAGGAGGTGGGGTTCAGCCATACAGGAGGTGGGGTTCAGCCATACAGGAGGAGGGTTCAGCCATACAGGAGGAGGGTTCAGCCATACAAGAGGAGGGTTCAGCCATACAGGAGGAGGGTTCAGCCATACAGGAGGAGGGTTCAGCCATACAGGAGGAGGGTTCAGCCATACAGGAGGAGGGTTCAGCCATACAGGAGGAGGGTTCAGCCATACAGGAGGTGGGTTCAGCCATACAGGAGGTTGTATATATATATATATGTGAGATGTGTGTATATATATATATGTATGTATTAATTATTTATGTGTGTGCGCGCGTCTACCTCCCCACCAGGTCCCGCCCTGCCTGGCCCCCCCCCCTCCCCACCAGGTCCCGCCCTGCCTGGCCCCCCCCCCCCTCCCCGCCCTGCCTGGCCCCCCCGCCTCCCCACCAGGTCCCGCCCTGCCTGCCCCCCCCGCCTCCCCACCAGGTCCCGCCCTGCCTGGCCCCCCCCCTGCCTCCCCACCAGGTCCCGCCCTGCCTGGCCCCCCCCCCCCCCCCCCGCCTCCCCACCAGGTCCCGCCCTGCCTGCCCCCCCCCCCCCCCCCCGCCTCCCCACCAGGTCCCGCCCTGCCTGGCCCCCCCGCCTCCCCACCAGGTCCCGCCCTGCCTGCCCCCCCCCCCCGCCAACCCACCAGGCTACACCTGTGATATGATCTGCATGTTGAAGCTGGGGGAGCGGGACTGCTTGGTGAGGGGCGCTCCCGAGGAGAGTCGCTCCTGGTTCTCCTCAGGCCGGGCCAGCACCTCCTCCTGCAGGCTGATGGTGGAGTAGCGGTGGGTCCCTCCTCCCCCCACGCTGGCACCCAGCCCTCCCAGAGCCCCCTCCAGCCCCCCAGAACCTCCCAGAGCCCCCCCCAGACTGCTAATGCTGCCGTCCAGGTTCATGTTCACGCCTTCATACAATGACTTGGAGGAGGTGGAACTGGCTGTTCGGACCAGTGTGCCGGGGGAGGGGCTGGGGCAGGGGCCAGGGAAGGATTGCTGCTTCTTGATTGGGCTGAGCTCGATGTCGATGGTGTCCATGGTGACGGGGGGAGGAGCAGGGGAAGGGGTCTGTGTTTGCTGACGTCGTCTCAGAGCTGCTGTGGGAGTGGCCACCACGGCGGAGAACAGCTCCCTGCGACTCTCCGCCACCCTCTCTCTCTGCCTCTCCTTCTCCCTCCATCTCTCCAGCTCTCTCTCCTTCTCCCTCACTCTCTCCTGGTCTTTCATCTTCTCCATCTCCTTCTCCCTATGCATCAGCTCCCGCTCTCTCTCTCGGGACAGTCTGGCAGTGACTGTCTTCTTGACGCTGCTGCTCTTCTGACTGCCCCCCCGGGGCCCGGGGCCCCCAGGCTTGGTGGCGCTGGGCTGACTGCTGTTGGAAGCCCCTGAGGAAAAACCCTCGTCTGGGTCGTTGAGGTTGAATGACTCCTCACCTACACTCATCCCATCAGCATCTGGAGAGACAGACAGAAAACAGGATGAGCGAATAAAGTGATAGAGACAGAGAACGGTGAAGCAGGTTGAACTGGAGGGAACAGACCAGAGTTGCAAAATTCCAGTAAATTTCCCCCAAAATTCCCAGGTTTTCCATAAATTCCAGCAAAAATATTCCCGGAATCCTCAAACCAGGATATCTGGAAAAGCAGGGAATTTGGGGAAAGTGACAGGAATTTTGCAACCCTAGAACAGACATTTTGTCTCCACTAGAAAAATGCTATAAGGTGTCACAGTGGAGACTACAGTCTATGCAGGTTGACTATATTGAGGTACAGCATATCTGAATTATCCATCAATAACATGAACAGATCAGCCACAGGTGGATGAATGGAAACACTATAGACCATATCCAATCTGTCCTCCAAAGAGAGAAGAGGAAGAGAGAAAACAGAAGAAGAGAGAAGACGGAAGAGAGGAGGACATGCACATGACAAGAACACGAGCAGCACGCTCTTCTGTTGCACTTCGTGTTTCAACCCTTAGCTCTTATAAAAGACCTGTCAAACCACAACTGGATGGCTTACAGAGGGCTCTGTGGCTGGCATATGGCTTACAGAGGGCTCTGTGGCTGGCAAATGGCTATACAGAGGGCTCTGTGGCTGGCATATGGCTTACAGAGGGCTCTGTGGCTGGCAAATGGCTATACAGAGGGCTCTGTGGCTGGCAAATAGCTTACAGAGGGCTCTGTGGCTGGCATATGGCTTACAGAGGGTTCTGTGGCTGGCAAATGGCTATACAGAGGGCTCTGTGGCTGGCAAATAGCTTACAGAGGGCTCTGTGGCTGGCAAATAGCTTACAGAGGGCTCTGTGGCTGGCAAATAGCTTACAGAGGGCTCTGTGGCTGGCAAATGGCTATACAGAGGGCTCTGTGGCTGGCAAATGGCCATACAGAGGGCTCTGTGGCTGGCAAATGGCCATACAGAGGGCTCTGTGGCTGGCAAATGGCTATACAGAGGGCTCTGTGGCTGGCAAATGGCTTACAGAGGGCTCTGTGGCTGGCAAATGTTTATACAGAGGGCTCTGTGGCTGGCAAATGGCTATACAGAGGGCTCTGTGGCTGGCAAATGGCTATACAGAGGGCTCTGTGGCTGGCAAATGGCTATACAGAGGGCTCTGTGGCTGGCAAATGGCTATACAGAGGGCTCTGTGGCTGGCAAATGGCTTACAGAGGGCTCTGTGGCTGGCAAATGGCTATACAGAGGGCTCTGTGGCTGGCAAATGGCTATACAGAGGGCTCTGTGGCTGGCAAATGGCTTACAGAGGGCTCTGTGGCTGGCAAATGGCTTACAGAGGGCTCTGTGGCTGGTGTATGGCTTACAGAGGGCTCTGTGGCTGGTGTATGGCTTACAGAGAGCTCTGTGGCTGGCTGACACAGCCAGTATGCGCTCTCTAATTCTCTCTTTCTTTCTCTCTCTCGGAGGACCTGAGCCCTAGGACCATGCCTCAGGACTACCTGGCATGATGACTCCTTGCTGTCCCCAGTCCACCTGGCCGTGCTGCTGCTCCAGTTTCAACTGTTTACATTTAAGTCATTTAGCAAACGCTCTTATCCAGAGCGACTTACAAATTGGAAAGTTCATACATATTTATCCTGGTCCCCCCTGTGGGAATTGAACCCTGGTCCCCTAGTGGGAATTGAACCCTGGTCCCCTAGTGGGAATTGAACCCACAACCCTGGCGTTGCAAGCGCCATGCTCTACCAACTGAGCCACACGGGACCAACTGTTCTGCCTGCGGCTATGGAACCCTGACCTGTCCACCGGACGTGCTACCTGTCCCAGACCTGCTGTTTTCAACTCTCTAGAGACCGCAGGAGCGGTAGAGATACTCTAAATGATCGGCTATGAAAAGCCAACTGACATTTACTCCTGAGGTACTGACTCGCTGCACCCTCTACAACTACTGTGATTATTATTATTTGACCCTGCTGGTCATTTATGAACATTTGAACATCTTGGCCATGTTCTGTTATAATCTCCACCCGGCACAGCCAGAAGAGGACTGGCCACCCCTCATAGCCTGGTTCCTCTAGGTTTCTTTCTAGGTTTTGGCCTTTCTAGGGAGTTTTTCCTAGCCACTGTGCTTCTACACCTGCATTGCTTGCTGTTTGGGGTTTTAGGCTGGGTTTCTGTACATCACTTTGAGATATCAGCTGATGTATGAAGGGCTATATAAATAAATTTGATTTGATTTTGATATGGCTTACTGCTAACTGGCATATGGCTTACAGGGGGCTATGTGGCTGGCAAATGGCTTAGAGGCCTCTGTGGCTGGCTGGATGGTGTACGGCTTACAGAGGCCTCTGTGGCTGGCTGGATGGCGTACGGCTTACAGAGGGCTCTGTGGCTGGCTGGATGGCGTACGGCTTACAGAGGCCTCTGTGGCTGGCATGTGGCTTACAGAGGCCTCTGTGGCTGGCATGTGGCTTACAGAGGCCTCTGTGGCTGGCATGTGGCTTACAGAGGCCTCAGCGGCTGGCTGGCTGGCATATGGCTTACAGAGGCCTCAGCGGCTGGCTGGCTGGCATATGGCTTACAGGGACCTCTGTGGCTGGCCGGCAGGCATATGGGGCTGGAGTTGAGCATTGTTTGGAAGGTTGATGATTGAGATGATGGTAGTACGTGTGGAGGCCATGTCATGCATATGCTTGGAGACAGTTTCTCACTCACTGAGCTGCACTACTTTAGACACATGAATACAGCTGTAACTGTGCACATCTATACAGCTGCACTACACAACTAAATGGACAACACTTCCAGTTTACAGGTACAGCTGGGTTCCGCTGGCCCAACTGTTTCCTGTAACGGCAAACACTTCCAGTTTACAGGTACAGCTGGGTTCCGCTGGCCCAACTGTTTCCTGTAACGGCAAACACTTCCAGTTTACAGGTACAGCTGGGTGCTGCTGGCCCAACTGTTTCCTGTAACGGCAAACACTTCCAGTTTACAAGTACAGCTGGGTGCTGCTGGCCCAACTGTTTCCTGTAACGGCAAACACTTCCAGTTTACAGGTACAGCTGGGTTCCGCTGGCCCAACTGTTTCCTGTAACGGCAAACACTTCCAGGTTACAGGTACAGCTGGGTTCCGCTGGCCCAACTGTTTCCTGTAACGGCAAACACTTCCAGGTTACAGGTACAGCTGGGTTCCGCTGGCCCAACTGTTTCCTGTAATGAAACAGACGCCACATGGAGCTGCAGAGACACAGTGACATGACAACTGGGTCTAAAAACAATACGAGTCATTCCAGGTGAGAACCAGAACCACCAGAGGTTAGGACATTTTTCTAAACATCTTGAAGTTTCTGAATGAAACAGATGAGCATGCTCAGTATTGACGATAGGCGGTGCTCTAAGCAGGAAGCATGGGGTCATGGTAAGGTTGTAGATCAGGGCTCATAGGTAGGAGCACCATGTTATGATCCTGTCCACCTATCCTTCAGCCCAGAAGTCTTCCTTCCTCTCTCTGGACCGCTATACAGCACAGAGGACAATACTGCCCAAAAAAGGCAAAGTGCAGTAACTCTGAATTTGGTCAATATGTTTGATCTGTTGTAATGGCAAGGCATATTATCTGATTAATGTGGTATTTGGTTTCCTGATACAAGCCAGTCGTTCAGAATAAATCATGAAGAATCAGAAAACGACTAAAGTCAGTAATGTTGTTACGTAGTTACAGCACTTTGTAGGGCAGTGTAGAAATGACGTGGAAACAGGAAGTTCCCGTGTGGCTCAGTTGGTAGAGCATGGCGCTTGCAACGCCAGGGTTGTGGGTTCATTTCCCACGGGGGGACCAGGGTTCAATTCCCACGGGGGGGACCAGGATGAATATGTATGAACTTTCCAATTTGTAAGTCGCTCTGGATAAGAGCGTCTGCTAAATGACTTAAATGTAAATGTAAATGTAAAAGTTAGAGGTAACAATGTAAGTATCTGAACAAGGGCTGGAGGAGTGTGAACTCTGGGGAGGTGGAGAGGTAACCAATGGGACGGAACCCTCACTGCTCTGTGACTCCTCCCGTTCCTGCCTACACTCCAATGTGATGGGGGGGATGATGTTGTAGCCCCGCCCTCCTCGCTCTCGATTGGCCGCTGGATCCCAGGAGGTGTGGCTAGGAGTGATGGTGACACTGAGCTCTGCTTCGTTTGTGTAGTCAAAACAATCTGGGGTGTAACACAGGATTAGATGCTCTTAACAGCCACGCCCATCAGCAGCCTACATGGTACGGCACTTATCAGGGTCAGGCAATCAACCATGACATCTGACCACACACTGTACACTCCACTGGTGACGAGTGGGTTATAAATGACATCTGAACACACACTGTACACTCCACCGGTGACGAGTGGGTTATAAAAGACATCTGACAACAGTATTGCTGTCTCTTACCCTCTCTCTTCCAGGGTTGCTGTGTGTACAGTAAGTGTTGCTGTGTGTACAGTAAGTGTTGCTGTGTGTACAGTAAGTGTTGCTGTGTGTACAGTAAGTGTTGCTGTCTCTTACCCTCTCTCTTCCAGCGGTGTCGTCTGATGGATGCGGCAGTGATGGCGGAGCGGGAGATGCGACTGACGGTTGGCGTGACCTCCACCTGAAGGACCTTCCTGCCTCGCGTCTCGTCTGGAGCGTTGTCTGGCAGGGAACTCTTCATAGCGTTACCCAGCTAGCAGAAGCACAAGTCAGAGGTCAAATGGACTGGTCAACCAAACCCTAATGCTAACCCTAACTAACCTTAACCCCAAACCCAATGTCTGGCAGGAAAATGCTCATAGCGTTACCCAGCTGACAAGGGGAATAGAGGTTTGAGGTCACTAGACTAATAGATAGAGTTTCTGATGGAACAGTCTTAGCTCTATGGTTGTACAGGACTCCGGAAATGGGACCCTGGTACAGGACTCCGGAAATGGGACCCTGGTGCAGGACTCCGGAAATGGGACCCTGGTGCAGGACTCCGGAAATGGGACCCTGGTGCAGGACTCCGGAAATGGGACCCTGGTGCAGGACTCCGGAAATGGGACCCTGGTGCAGGACTCCGGAAATGGGACCCTGGTGCAGGACTCCGGAAATGGGACCCTGGTGCAGGACTCCGGAAATGGGACCCTGGTGCAGGACTCCGGAAATGGGACCCTGGTGCAGGACTCCGGAAATGGGACCCTGGTGCAGGACTCCGGAAATGGGACCCTGGTGCAGGACTCCGGAAATGGGACCCTGGTGCAGGACTCCGGAAATGGGACCCTGGTGCAGGACTCCGGAAATGGGACCCTGGTGCAGGACTCCGGAAATGGGACCCTGGTGCAGGACTCCGGAAATGGGACCCTGGTGCAGGACTCCGGAAATGGGACCCTGGTGCAGGACTCCGGAAATGGGACCCTGGTGCAGGACTCCGGAAATGGGACCCTGGTGCAGGACTCCGGAAATGGGACCCTGGTGCAGGACTCCGGAAATGGGACCCTGGTGCAGGACTCCGGAAATGGGACCCTGGTGCAGGACTCCGGAAATGGGACCCTGGTGCAGGACTCCGGAAATGGGACCCTGGTGCAGGACTCCGGAAATGGGACCCTGGTGCAGGACTCCGGAAATGGGACCCTGGTGCAGGACTCCGGAAATGGGACCCTGGTGCAGGACTCCGGAAATGGGACCCTGGTGCAGGACTCCGGAAATGGGACCCTGGTGCAGGACTCCGGAAATGGGACCCTGGTGCAGGACTCCGGAAATGGGACCCCGGTGCAGGACTACGGAAATGGGACCCCGGTGCAGGACTACGGAAATGGGACCCCGGTACAGGACTACGGAAATGGGACCCCGGTACAGGACTACGGAAATGGGACCCCGGTACAGGACTACGGAAATGGGACCCCGGTACAGGACTACGGAAATGGGACCCCGGTACAGGACTACGGAAATGGGACCCCGGTACAGGACTCCTGAAATGGGACCCCGGTACAGGACTCCTGAAATGGGACCCCGGTACAGGACTCCTGAAATGGGACCCAGGTACAGGACTACGGAAATGGGACCCTGGTACAGGACTACGGAAATGGGACCCTGGTACAAGACTACGGAAATGGGACCCTGGTACAGGACTCCTGAAATGGGACCCTGGTACAGGACTACGGAAATGGGACCCTGGTACAGGACTACGGAAATGGGACCCTGGTACAGGACTACGGAAATGGGACCCTGGTACAGGACTACGGAAATGGGACCCTGGTACAGGACTACGGAAATGGGACCCTGGTACAGGACTACGGAAATGGGACCCTGGTACAGGACTCCTGAAATGGGACCCTGGTACAGGACTCCTGAAATGGGACCCTGGTACAGGACTACGGAAATTGGACCCTTGTACAGGACTACGGAAATGGGACCCTGGTACAGGACTACGGAAATGGGACCCTGGGTTTATAGGCCCATGGGTTAGGTCTTACCAGTAGGGGCTGAGTTTATAGGCCCATGGGTTAGGTCTTACCAGTAAGGGCTGAGTTTATAGGCCCATGGGTTAGGTCTTACCAGTAAGGGCTGAGTTTAAAGACCCATGGGTTAGGTCTTACCAGTAAGGGCTGAGTTTATAGGCCCATGGGTTAGGTCTTACCAGTAAGGGCTGAGTTTATAGGCCCATGGGTTAGGTCTTACCAGTAAGGGCTGAGAGTATAGGCCCATGGGTTAGGTCTTACCAGTAAGGGCTGAGAGTATAGGCCCATGGGTTAGGTCTTACCAGTAAGGGCTGAGTTTAAAGACCCATGGGTTAGGTCTTACCAGTAAGGGCTGAGTTTATAGGCCCATGGGTTAGGTCTTACCAGTAGGGGCTGAGAGTAGAGTTCCAGCTGAGCTCTGTAGAGGATGTCTTCCAGAGCTTCCTTCCCCATCTCCCACTCGCCATTATATCTGTATGAGACAAAACACATACAATAAAAAGTCAAAAACATCACTTCTAATCACCACGACGATGTCCAAGTCAACATCCAGGATGACCAGCTAGGAGTCCTGATGTCTCACTCACACAGATAATGTGACTCTGTTATTAGAGCAGGGTTATGATTACTAGTCCAAGGTAGAGTTCTGCCACACCTGCAGCTGTTTATACCGCTCCTGCTGGCTTTCTGTTCTATTTCCACCTGCAGCTGTTTATACCGCTCCTGCTGGCTTTCTGTTCTATTTCCACCTGCAGCTGTTTATACCGCTCCTGCTGGCTTTCTGTTCTATTTCCACCTGCAGGAAATTGTCCCAACCCAACCACAGTCATGCAATGTTATTTTCGGCGTATGTGATGCAGCTCGCCTACCAGCCATGTTTCCAGCAATTTAGCACACTATAGGCAATATCAAAATGTGCAAAAATAACTTCAGAAATAGGTTAAATTACCAGAGATTCTCAGGTGGCCTAATATAATGGGCCATCAAGGGTACAAGGGTTACTGTACAAGGGTTACTGGGATTCTCTGCCTCTAACCCTGTTACAGAGGCTGAGTCACTGGCTTACTGGTGCTCTTTCATGCCGTCCCTAGGAGGGGTGCGTCACTTGAGTGGGTTGAGTTACTGACGTGATCTTCCTGTCTGGGTTGCCGCCCCCCTCGGGTTTGTGCCGTGGGGGAGATCTTCGTGGGCTATACTCGGCCTTGTCTCAGGATGGTAAGATGGTGGTTGAAGATATCCCTCTAGTGGTGTGGGGACTGTGCTTTGGCAAAGTGGGTGGGGTTATATCCTGCCTGTTTGGCCCTGTCCGGGGGTATCATCGGATGGGGCCACAGTGTCTCCTGACCCCTCCTGTCTCAGCCTCCAGTATTTATGCTGCAGTAGTTTATGTGTCGGGGGGCTAGGGTCAGTCTGTTATATCTGGAGTATTTCTCCTGTCTTATCCGGTGTCCTGTGTGAATTTAAGTATGCTCTCTCTAATTCTTTATTTCTCTCTCTCGGAGGACCTGAGCCCTAGGACCATGCCTCAGGACTACCTGGCATGATGACTCCTTGCTGTCCCCAGTCCACCTGGTCGTGCTGCTGCTCCAGTTTCAACTGTTCTGCCTGCGGCTATGGAACCCTGACCTGTCCACCGGACGTGCTACCTGTCCCAGACCTGCTGTTTTCAACTCTCTAGAGACCGCAGGAGCGGTAGAGATACTCTTAATGATCGGCTATGAAAAGCCAACTGACATTTACTCCTGAGGTGCTGACTTGCTGCACCCTCGACAACCACTGTGATTATTATTATTTGACCATGCTGGTCATCTATGAATATTTGAACATCTTGGCCATGTTCTGTTATAATCTCCACCCGGCACAGCCAGAAGAGGACTGGCCACCCCTCATAGCCTGGTTCCTCTCTAGGTTTCTTCCTAGGTTTTGGCCTTTCTAGGGAGTTTTTCCCAGCCACAGTGGTTCTACACCTGCATTGCTTGCTGTTTGGGGTTTTAGGCTGGGTTTCTGTACAGCACTTTGAGATATCAGCAGATGTAAGAAGCAGTTCAATGACAATACAACCAACTGGTTGATTTGTGCTGTTCAATAAAACTACAACCAGCTGGTTGATTTATGCTGTTCAATGAACCTATCAGTTGGTTGGAGTTTCATTACACAGCATAAAACAATCCGTTGCCACCCAAGGGTTATGCACAATCCATAAAGCAAATTTAGAACTTTGATTATTCAAAAACATTAAAAAAACATAAAAAATATGAAAATATATTGTAATATTATATTTTGTCCATATCGCCCAGCCCTACCTGCTACTACAATGTATTACCAATATAATCAGAGCTCATTATGGAGTGTTGTACTCTGAGATAGACAGGAAGTAAGGAGGGTCAGTGTGTCAGGACGGTTGATTCCTCTGTCTGGTGTCGCTAATGCCAGAGGTTTGTCCTGGGGATGATATGCCCATTGTCCAATACCAGAGCCAGGAACTTCAAGGTCCCACTGGCATTACTGTACGTCTATGGACCAAGACAGCGAGGTACTGTAGGAATATTAACCTAAAGTAGACATATTAAGAGCTACTTACATGGCATGGTAGACAGTACTGTAGAGGTAGACAGTACTGTAGAGGTAGAGAGTACTGTAGAGGTAGACAGTACTGTAGAGGTAGACAGTACTGTAGAGGTAGACAGTACTGTAGAGGTAGACAGTACTGTAGAGGTAGACAGTACTGTAGAGGTAGACAGTACTGTAGAGGTAGACAGTACTGTAGAGGTAGACAGTACTGTAGAGGTAGACAGTACTGTAGAGGTAGACAGTACTGTAGAGGTAGACAGTACTGTAGAGGTAGACAGTACTGTAGAGGTAGACAGTACTGTAGAGGTAGACAGTACTATAAGACTAAGTACTAGTGAACCACAATGTGCTGCTATCCAAACTGTCAACCCAAAACCTATCAGGTAGCACAAATAGATGGATGGAACCCTATCTACCTAAAAGAAAAATACTGCCCTTTGCAGAATGCAGAATGGAATGTCTGAGTGTCACAACAGAGAGACTTTGCAGAATGCAGAATGTCTGAGTGTTACAACAGAGAGACTTTGCAGAATGCAGAATGTCTGAGTGTTACAACAGAGAGACTTTGCAGTATTTTAACATCAAAAGATTGGATATCGAAACAATATTTCTAACAGAAATGTGTGAAATGGTTGGCGGGGATTCAAACAACAATCATATCAAATCAGTTGTTGTTTTGTGATACTATTAAGGACGGTATAATTAAATAACAGTAACTCTACAAATGCATACGTCCCAGTTATCAGATTTACATCTAAATGTTGTGGAGTTTATATGATTAAATATGAAACTATTTGTGAGAAGATAAAATGTGATTTTAGCCGTTTGCCAAGTCAGTAACCACGCCCACGTGAGCACAGCCATTGTGGCCCCTTATCTCAGCTCGCTGGTCACCATAGCAACGCCCACCCGTAGCACGCGCTCCAGCAGGTATATCTCTCTGGTCACCCCCAAAACCAATTCTTCCTTTGGCCGCCTCTCCTTCCAGTTCTCTGCTGCCAATGACTGGAACGAACTACAAAAATCTCTGAAACTGGAAACACTTATCTCCCTCACTAGCTTTAAGCACCAGCTGTCAGAGCAGTTCATAGATTACTGCACCTGTACATAGCCCATCTATAATTTAGCCCAAACAACTACCTCTTTACCTACTGTATTTATTTATTTTGCTCCTTTGCACCCCATTATTTCTCTCTACTTTGCACCTTCTTCCACTGCAAACCAACCATTCCAGTGTTTTTTTTACTTGCTATATTGTATTTACTTCGCGACCATGGCCTTTTTATATTTTTATTTATTTATATATATATTGTTTGCCTTCACCTCCCTTATCTCACCTCACTTGCTCATATTGTATATAGACTTATTTTTCACTGTATTATTGACTGTATGTTTGTTTTACTCCATGTGTAACTATGTGTTGTTGTATGTGTCGAACTGCTTTGCTTTATCTTGGCCAGGTCGCAATTGTAAATGAGAACGTGTTCTCAATTTGCCTACCTGGTTAAATAAAGGTGAAATAAAATAAATAAATAAAATGGAACCGCCCTCCAAGGCGAGGGCATAAAAGGACTGCTAACAAAATTTACATTAGACCAGACAGCGTGGAGTGGTGGCTACACGACTGACAAATGGTTAAAACTACAAGACCAGAAAGCGTGCAGCGGTGGCTACACGACTGACAAATGGTTAAAACTACAAGACCAGAAAGCGTGCAGCGGTGGCTACATGTTGAAATGGTTGTAATTTAAATACCGACAGCGTGAGCTTAATGTTATGAAATGGTAAGACCCTCAAACTCAACAGAGAAGACTAGACTAAGACATGCACCGCCTGCAGCTCTGCATGTAACGTAGTCTAGGAAACTCGACCAAAGACACGAGGAAGATCTCAGCAAATGACCATTGGTACATTTCTGATGTATCCATTCTAACAGACACTTCCAGAACAAAGAAAGGAAGGACAAAGAAAGGACATTGTGACCTCTGGTGGACAACCAGAGACTTTTTGTCAAACGACTCCCCATAGATGGACCGAGTGATTTCAACAGAGACGACAAAGACATACAAGCGGAAAAAAATACATTGCAATTATTTTCAAATGAGCGGTCGTTCATGTGAAAAGTATTCACATTCCGATGAGCATAGTTTTCCAACTGTATGTACAATGTGTCCCCTGTCTTTCCCCACCCCTTTTCATTGTGTAACAAGACGTCATTTCGGGTTAGTCCACTAGGGACTTTTCATTGGATTATGTTAGTAACCAATTCAACCTATACAGTGTGTGTTTATGTATTTCTGTGTGATTATTTAGTTAGTAAATAAATAATTAAGCCAATTTGTGTATCGCTGAATCATCATTTAGACTATGGTGCGTGGAAATTTGAAGTCAACGACATTCAGAAAAACTGATATGAGGTAATAACAATTGATTGTTATTGATGTAAGAGATATTTATATCTTTAGAGTCGGGAGATAGTAACTCGTTAAATAACTTTTCCCGTGGGTTAGGGTTTAGGGTTAGGGGTTAGGGTTTAGGGGTTAGGGTTTAGGGGTTAGGGTTTAGGGGTTGGGTTTAGGGTTTAGGGTTAGGGGTTAGGGTTTAGGGGTTATGGTTAGGGTTTAGGGGTTAGGGTTTAGGGTTTAGGGTTTAGGGGTTAGGGGTTAGGGGTTAGGGGTTAGGGGTTAGGGTTTAGGGTTTAGGGTTTTGGGGTTGGGTTTAGGGTTTAGGGTTTTGGGTTTAGGGTTTTGGGTTTTGGGTTTAGGGGTTAGGGGTTAGGGTTTAGGGGTTAGGGTTTAGGGTTTAGGGTTAGGGTTAGCTAACCCCAAGACTGCTAATGAGTTAATTGTTACATGATTAACTAAATCACATAATAATTAAACATAATTCATTGATTTGATAAAATAACAGTCTTCAAATTAATGGTAGTGGGTTAGTTATTACATGTCTAGTGCTGACAGGATATGGAGGTGTTGTTTCTCTGACAGTGGGTTAGTTATTACATGTCTAGTGCTGACAGGATATGGAGGTGTTTCTCTGACAGTGGGTTAGTTATTACATGTCTAGTGCTGACAGGATATGGAGGTGTTTCTCTGACAGTGGGTTAGTTATTACATGTCTAGTGCTGACAGGATATGGAGGTGTTTCTCTGACAGTGGGTTAGTTATTACATGTCTAGTGTTGACAGGATATGGAGGTGGTGTTTCTCTGACAGTGGGTTAGTTATTACATGTCTAGTGTTGACAGGATATGGAGGTGTTTCTCTGACAGTGGGTTAGTTATTACATGTCTAGTGCTGACAGGATATGGAGGTGTTTCTCTGACAGTGGGTTAGTTATTACATGTCTAGTGCTGACAGGATATGGAGGTGGTGTTTCTCTGACAGTGGGTTAGTTATTACATGTCTAGTGCTGACAGGATATGGAGGTGTTGTTTCTCTGACAGTGGGTTAGTTATTACATGTCTAGTGCTGACAGGATATGGAGGTGTTTCTCTGACAGTGGGTTAGTTATTACATGTCTAGTGCTGACAGGATATGGAGGTGTTGTTTCTCTGACAGTGGGTTAGTTATTACATGTCTAGTGCTGACAGGATATGGAGGTGTTTCTCTGACAGTGGGTTAGTTATTACATGTCTAGTGCTGACAGGATATGGAGGTGTTTCTCTGACAGTGGGTTAGTTATTACATGTCTAGTGCTGACAGGATATGGAGGTGTTGTTTCTCTGACAGTGGGTTAGTTATTACATGTCTAGTGCTGACAGGATATGGAGGTGTTTCTCTGACAGTGGGTTAGTTATTACATGTCTAGTGCTGACAGGATATGGAGGTGTCTCTCTGACAGTGGGTTAGTTATTACATGTCTAGTGTTGACAGGATATGGAGGTGTTTCTCTGACAGTGGGTTAGTTATTACATGTCTAGTGCTGACAGGATATGGAGGTGGTGTTTCTCTGACAGTGGGTTAGTTATTACATGTCTAGTGCTGACAGGATATGGAGGTGTTTCTCTGACAGTGGGTTAGTTATTACATGTCTAGTGCTGACAGGATATGGAGGTGGTGTTTCTCTGACAGTGGGTTAGTTATTACATGTCTAGTGCTGACAGGATATGGAGGTGTCTCTCTGACAGTGGGTTAGTTATTACATGTCTAGTGTTGACAGGATATGGAGGTGTTTCTCTGACAGTGGGTTAGTTATTACATGTCTAGTGCTGACAGGATATGGAGGTGGTGTTTCTCTGACAGTGGGTTAGTTATTACATGTCTAGTGCTGACAGGATATGGTGGTGTTTCTCTGACAGTGGGTTAGTTATTACATGTCTAGTGCTGACAGGATATGGAGGTGGTGTTTCTCTGACAGTGGGTTAGTTATTACATGTCTAGTGCTGACAGGATATGGAGGTGTTTCTCTGACAGTGGGTTAGTTATTACATGTCTAGTGCTGACAGGATATGGAGGTGTCTCTCTGACAGTGGGTTAGTTATTACATGTCTAGTGTTGACAGGATATGGAGGTGTTTCTCTGACAGTGGGTTAGTTATTACATGTCTAGTGCTGACAGGATATGGAGGTGTTGTTTCTCTGACAGTGGGTTAGTTATTACATGTCTAGTGCTGACAGGATATGGAGGTGTTTCTCTGACAGTGGGTTAGTTATTACATGTCTAGTGCTGACAGGATATGGAGGTGTTTCTCTGACAGTGGGTTAGTTATTACATGTCTAGTGTTGACAGGATATGGAGGTGGTGTTTCTCTGACAGTGGGTTAGTTATTACATGTCTAGTGCTGACAGGATATGGAGGTGTTTCTCTGACAGTGGGTTAGTTATTACATGTCTAGTGTTGACAGGATATGGAGGTGGTGTTTCTCTGACAGTGGGTTAGTTATTACATGTCTAGTGCTGACAGGATATGGAGGTGTTTCTCTGACAGTGGGTTAGTTATTACATGTCTAGTGCCGACAGGATATGGAGGTGTTTCTCTGACAGTGGGTTAGTTATTACATGTCTAGTGCTGACAGGATATGGAGGTGTTTCTCTGACAGTGGGTTAGTTATTACATGTCTAGTGTTGACAGGATATGGAGGTGTTTCTCTGACAGTGGGTTAGTTATTACATGTCTAGTGCTGACAGGATATGGAGGTGTTTCTCTGACAGTGGGTTAGTTATTACATGTCTAGTGTTGACAGGATATGGAGGTGTCTCTCTGACAGTGGGTTAGTTATTACATGTCTAGTGTTGACAGGATATGGAGGTGGTGTTTCTCTGACAGTGGGTTAGTTATTACATGTCTAGTGCTGACAGGATATGGAGGTGTTTCTCTGACAGTGGGTTAGTTATTACATGTCTAGTGCTGACAGGATATGGAGGTGTTTCTCTGACAGTGGGTTAGTTATTACATGTCTAGTGTTGACAGGATATGGAGGTGTTTCTCTGACAGTGGGTTAGTTATTACATGTCTAGTGTTGACAGGATATGGAGGTGTTGTTTCTCTGACAGTGGGTTAGTTATTACATGTCTAGTGCTGACAGGATATGGAGGTGTTTCTCTGACAGTGGGTTAGTTATTACATGTCTAGTGCTGACAGGATATGGAGGTGTTGTTTCTCTGACAGTGGGTTAGTTATTACATGTCTAGTGCTGACAGGATATGGAGGTGGTGTTTCTCTGACAGTGGGTTAGTTATTACATGTCTAGTGCTGACAGGATATGGAGGTGTTTCTCTGACAGTGGGTTAGTTATTACATGTCTAGTGCTGACAGGATATGGAGGTGGTGTTTCTCTGACAGTGGGTTAGTTATTACATGTCTAGTGCTGACAGGATATGGAGGTGTTTCTCTGACAGTGGGTTAGTTATTACATGTCTAGTGCTGACAGGATATGGAGGTGGTGTTTCTCTGACAGTGGGTTAGTTATTACATGTCTAGTGCTGACAGGATATGGAGGTGTCTCTCTGACAGTGGGTTAGTTATTACATGTCTAGTGTTGACAGGATATGGAGGTGTTTCTCTGACAGTGGGTTAGTTATTACATGTCTAGTGTTGACAGGATATGGAGGTGGTGTTTCTCTGACAGTGGGTTAGTTATTACATGTCTAGTGCTGACAGGATATGGAGGTGTTTCTCTGACAGTGGGTTAGTTATTACATGTCTAGTGTTGACAGGATATGGAGGTGTTTCTCTGACAGTGGGTTAGTTATTACATGTCTAGTGTTGACAGGATATGGAGGTGGTGTTTCTCTGACAGTGGGTTAGTTATTACATGTCTAGTGCTGACAGGATATGGAGGTGTTTCTCTGACAGTGGGTTAGTTATTACATGTCTAGTGCTGACAGGATATGGAGGTGTTGTTTCTCTGACAGTGGGTTAGTTATTACATGTCTAGTGCTGACAGGATATGGAGGTGTGTTTCTCTGACAGTGGGTTAGTTATTACATGTCTAGTGCTGACAGGATATGGAGGTGTTTCTCTGACAGTGGGTTAGTTATTACATGTCTAGTGCTGACAGGATATGGAGGTGTTTCTCTGACAGTGGGTTAGTTATTACATGTCTAGTGCTGACAGGATATGGAGGTGTTTCTCTGACAGTGGGTTAGTTATTACATGTCTAGTGCTGACAGGATATGGAGGTGTTTCTCTGACAGTGGGTTAGTTATTACATGTCTAGTGCTGACAGGATATGGAGGTGTTTCTCTGACAGTGGGTTAGTTATTACATGTCTAGTGCTGACAGGATATGGAGGTGTTTCTCTGACAGTGGGTTAGTTATTACATGTCTAGTGCTGACAGGATATGGAGGTGTTTCTCTGACAGTGGGTTAGTTATTACATGTCTAGTGCTGACAGGATATGGAGGTGTGTTTCTCTGACAGTGGGTTAGTTATTACATGTCTAGTGCTGACAGGATATGGAGGTGTGTTTCTCTGACAGTGGGTTAGTTATTACATGTCTAGTGCTGACAGGATATGGAGGTGTTTCTCTGACAGTGGGTTAGTTATTACATGTCTAGTGCTGACAGGATATGGAGGTGTTTCTCTGACAGTGGGTTAGTTATTACATGTCTAGTGCTGACAGGATATGGAGGTGTTTCTCTGACAGTGGGTTAGTTATTACATGTCTAGTGCTGACAGGATATGGAGGTGTTTCTCTGACAGTGGGTTAGTTATTACATGTCTAGTGCTGACAGGATATGGAGGTGTTTCTCTGACAGTGGGTTAGTTATTACATGTCTAGTGCTGACAGGATATGGAGGTGGTGTTTCTCTGACAGTGGGTTAGTTATTACATGTCTAGTGCTGACAGGATATGGAGGTGGTGTTTCTCTGACAGTGGGTTAGTTATTACATGTCTAGTGCTGACAGGATATGGAGGTGTTTCTCTGACAGTGGGTTAGTTATTACATGTCTAGTGCTGACAGGATATGGAGGTGTTTCTCTGACAGTGGGTTAGTTATTACATGTCTAGTGCTGACAGGATATGGAGGTGTTTCTCTGACAGTGGGTTAGTTATTACATGTCTAGTGCTGACAGGATATGGAGGTGTTTCTCTGACAGTGGGTTAGTTATTACATGTCTAGTGCTGACAGGATATGGAGGTGTTTCTCTGACAGTGGGTTAGTTATTACATGTCTAGTGCTGACAGGATATGGAGGTGGTGTTTCTCTGACAGTGGGTTAGTTATTACATGTCTAGTGCTGACAGGATATGGAGGTGTGTTTCTCTGACAGTGGGTTAGTTATTACATGTCTAGTGCTGACAGGATATGGAGGTGTTTCTCTGACAGTGGGTTAGTTATTACATGTCTAGTGCTGACAGGATATGGAGGTGTTTCTCTGACAGTGGGTTAGTTATTACATGTCTAGTGCTGACAGGATATGGAGGTGTTTCTCTGACAGTGGGTTAGTTATTACATGTCTAGTGCTGACAGGATATGGAGGTGTTTCTCTGACAGTGGGTTAGTTATTACATGTCTAGTGCTGACAGGATATGGAGGTGTTGTTTCTCTGACAGTGGGTTAGTTATTACATGTCTAGTGCTGACAGGATATGGAGGTGGTGTTTCTCTGACAGTGGGTTAGTTATTACATGTCTAGTGCTGACAGGATATGGAGGTGGTGTTTCTCTGACAGTGGGTTAGTTATTACATGTCTAGTGCTGACAGGATATGGAGGTGTTTCTCTGACAGTGGGTTAGTTATTACATGTCTAGTGCTGACAGGATATGGAGGTGTTTCTCTGACAGTGGGTTAGTTATTACATGTCTAGTGCTGACAGGATATGGAGGTGTTTCTCTGACAGTGGGTTAGTTATTACATGTCTAGTGCTGACAGGATATGGAGGTGTTTCTCTGACAGTGGGTTAGTTATTACATGTCTAGTGCTGACAGGATATGGAGGTGTTTTCTCTGACAGTGGGTTAGTTATTACATGTCTAGTGCTGACAGGATATGGAGGTGTGTTTCTCTGACAGTGGGTTAGTTATTACATGTCTAGTGCTGACAGGATATGGAGGTGTTTCTCTGACAGTGGGTTAGTTATTACATGTCTAGTGCTGACAGGATATGGAGGTGTTTCTCTGACAGTGGGTTAGTTATTACATGTCTAGTGCTGACAGGATATGGAGGTGTTTCTCTGACAGTGGGTTAGTTATTACATGTCTAGTGCTGACAGGATATGGAGGTGTTTCTCTGACAGTGGGTTAGTTATTACATGTCTAGTGCTGACAGGATATGGAGGTGTTTCTCTGACAGTGGGTTAGTTATTACATGTCTAGTGCTGACAGGATATGGAGGTGTGTTCTCTGACAGTGGGTTAGTTATTACATGTCTAGTGCTGACAGGATATGGAGGTGTGTTTCTCTGACAGTGGGTTAGTTATTACATGTCTAGTGCTGACAGGATATGGAGGTGTTTCTCTGACAGTGGGTTAGTTATTACATGTCTAGTGTTGACAGGATATGGAGGTGTTTCTCTGACAGTGGGTTAGTTATTACATGTCTAGTGCTGACAGGATATGGAGGTGTGTTTCTCTGACAGTGGGTTAGTTATTACATGTCTAGTGCTGACAGGATATGGAGGTGTTTCTCTGACAGTGGGTTAGTTATTACATGTCTAGTGCTGACAGGATATGGAGGTGTTTCTCTGACAGTGGGTTAGTTATTACATGTCTAGTGCTGACAGGATATGGAGGTGTTTCTCTGACAGTGGGTTAGTTATTACATGTCTAGTGCTGACAGGATATGGAGGGTGTTTCTCTGACAGTGGGTTAGTTATTACATGTCTAGTGCTGACAGGATATGGATGGTGTTTCTCTGACAGTGGGTTAGTTATTACATGTCTAGTGCTGACAGGATATGGAGGTGTTTCTCTGACAGTGGGTTAGTTATTACATGTCTAGTGCTGACAGGATATGGAGGTGTGTTTCTCTGACAGTGGGTTAGTTATTACATGTCTAGTGCTGACAGGATATGGAGGTGTTTCTCTGACAGTGGGTTAGTTATTACATGTCTAGTGCTGACAGGATATGGAGGTGTTTCTCTGACAGTGGGTTAGTTATTACATGTCTAGTGCTGACAGGATATGGAGGTGTTTCTCTGACAGTGGGTTAGTTATTACATGTCTAGTGCTGACAGGATATGGAGGTGTTTCTCTGACAGTGGGTTAGTTATTACATGTCTAGTGCTGACAGGATATGGAGGTGTTTCTCTGACAGTGGGTTAGTTATTACATGTCTAGTGCTGACAGGATATGGAGGTGTTTCTCTGACAGTGGGTTAGTTATTACATGTCTAGTGCTGACAGGATATGGAGGTGTTTCTCTGACAGTGGGTTAGTTATTACATGTCTAGTGCTGACAGGATATGGAGGTGTGTTTCTCTGACAGTGGGTTAGTTATTACATGTCTAGTGCTGACAGGATATGGAGGTGTTTCTCTGACAGTGGGTTAGTTATTACATGTCTAGTGCTGACAGGATATGGAGGTGTTTCTCTGACAGTGGGTTAGTTATTACATGTCTAGTGCTGACAGGATATGGAGGTGTTTCTCTGACAGTGGGTTAGTTATTACATGTCTAGTGCTGACAGGATATGGAGGTGTTTCTCTGACAGTGGGTTAGTTATTACATGTCTAGTGCTGACAGGATATGGAGGTGTTTCTCTGACAGTGGGTTAGTTATTACATGTCTAGTGCTGACAGGATATGGAGGTGGTGTTTCTCTGACAGTGGGTTAGTTATTACATGTCTAGTGTTGACAGGATATGGAGGTGTTTCTCTGACAGTGGGTTAGTTATTACATGTCTAGTGCTGACAGGATATGGAGGTGTTTCTCTGACAGTGGGTTAGTTATTACATGTCTAGTGCTGACAGGATATGGAGGTGTTTCTCTGACAGTGGGTTAGTTATTACATGTCTAGTGCTGACAGGATATGGAGGTGTTTCTCTGACAGTGGGTTAGTTATTACATGTCTAGTGCTGACAGGATATGGAGGTGTTGTTTCTCTGACAGTGGGTTAGTTATTACATGTCTAGTGTTGACAGGATATGGAGGTGTTTCTCTGACAGTGGGTTAGTTATTACATGTCTAGTGCTGACAGGATATGGAGGTGTTGTTTCTCTGACAGTGGGTTAGTTATTACATGTCTAGTGCTGACAGGATATGGAGGTGTTTCTCTGACAGTGGGTTAGTTATTACATGTCTAGTGCTGACAGGATATGGAGGTGTTTCTCTGACAGTGGGTTAGTTATTACATGTCTAGTGTTGACAGGATATGGAGGTGGTGTTTCTCTGACAGTGGGTTAGTTATTACATGTCTAGTGCTGACAGGATATGGAGGTGTTTCTCTGACAGTGGGTTAGTTATTACATGTCTAGTGTTGACAGGATATGGAGGTGTTGTTTCTCTGACAGTGGGTTAGTTATTACATGTCTAGTGCTGACAGGATATGGAGGTGGTGTTTCTCTGACAGTGGGTTAGTTATTACATGTCTAGTGCTGACAGGATATGGAGGTGTTTCTCTGACAGTGGGTTAGTTATTACATGTCTAGTGTTGACAGGATATGGAGGTGTTTCTCTGACAGTGGGTTAGTTATTACATGTCTAGTGTTGACAGGATATGGAGGTGTTTCTCTGACAGTGGGTTAGTTATTACATGTCTAGTGCTGACAGGATATGGAGGTGTTTCTCTGACAGTGGGTTAGTTATTACATGTCTAGTGTTGACAGGATATGGAGGTGTTTCTCTGACAGTGGGTTAGTTATTACATGTCTAGTGCTGACAGGATATGGAGGTGTTGTTTCTCTGACAGTGGGTTAGTTATTACATGTCTAGTGCTGACAGGATATGGAGGTGTTTCTCTGACAGTGGGTTAGTTATTACATGTCTAGTGCTGACAGGATATGGAGGTGTTTCTCTGACAGTGGGTTAGTTATTACATGTCTAGTGTTGACAGGATATGGAGGTGTTTCTCTGACAGTGGGTTAGTTATTACATGTCTAGTGTTGACAGGATATGGAGGTGTTTCTCTGACAGTGGGTTAGTTATTACATGTCTAGTGCTGACAGGATATGGAGGTGTTGTTTCTCTGACAGTGGGTTAGTTATTACATGTCTAGTGCTGACAGGATATGGAGGTGTTTCTCTGACAGTGGGTTAGTTATTACATGTCTAGTGCTGACAGGATATGGAGGTGTTTCTCTGACAGTGGGTTAGTTATTACATGTCTAGTGCTGACAGGATATGGAGGTGTTTCTCTGACAGTGGGTTAGTTATTACATGTCTAGTGTTGACAGGATATGGAGGTGTTTCTCTGACAGTGGGTTAGTTATTACATGTCTAGTGCTGACAGGATATGGAGGTGTCTCTCTGACAGTGGGTTAGTTATTACATGTCTAGTGTTGACAGGATATGGAGGTGTTGTTTCTCTGACAGTGGGTTAGTTATTACATGTCTAGTGCTGACAGGATATGGAGGTGTTTCTCTGACAGTGGGTTAGTTATTACATGTCTAGTGCTGACAGGATATGGAGGTGTTTCTCTGACAGTGGGTTAGTTATTACATGTCTAGTGCTGACAGGATATGGAGGTGTTTCTCTGACAGTGGGTTAGTTATTACATGTCTAGTGCTGACAGGATATGGAGGTGTTGTTTCTCTGACAGTGGGTTAGTTATTACATGTCTAGTGCTGACAGGATATGGAGGTGTTTCTCTGACAGTGGGTTAGTTATTACATGTCTAGTGCTGACAGGATATGGAGGTGTTTCTCTGACAGTGGGTTAGTTATTACATGTCTAGTGCTGACAGGATATGGAGGTGTTTCTCTGACAGTGGGTTAGTTATTACATGTCTAGTGCTGACAGGATATGGTGGTGTTTCTCTGACAGTGGGTTAGTTATTACATGTCTAGTGCTGACAGGATATGGAGGTGTTTCTCTGACAGTGGGTTAGTTATTACATGTCTAGTGCTGACAGGATATGGAGGTGTTGTTTCTCTGACAGTGGGTTAGTTATTACATGTCTAGTGCTGACAGGATATGGAGGTGTTTCTCTGACAGTGGGTTAGTTATTACATGTCTAGTGCTGACAGGATATGGAGGTGTTGTTTCTCTGACAGTGGGTTAGTTATTACATGTCTAGTGTTGACAGGATATGGAGGTGGTGTTTCTCTGACAGTGGGTTAGTTATTACATGTCTAGTGCTGACAGGATATGGAGGTGTTGTTTCTCTGACACTGGGTTAGTTATTACATGTCTAGTGCTGACAGGATATGGAGGTGTTGTTTCTCTGACAGTGGGTTAGTTATTACATGTCTAGTGCTGACAGGATATGGAGGTGTCTCTCTGACAGTGGGTTAGTTATTACATGTCTAGTGCTGACAGGATATGGAGGTGTCTCTCTGACAGTGGGTTAGTTATTACATGTCTAGTGCTGACAGGATATGGAGGTGTTTCTCTGACAGTGGGTTAGTTATTACATGTCTAGTGCTGACAGGATATGGAGGTGTTTCTCTGACAGTGGGTTAGTTATTACATGTCTAGTGCTGACAGGATATGGAGGTGGTGTTTCTCTGACAGTGGGTTAGTTATTACATGTCTAGTGCTGACAGGATATGGAGGTGTTGTTTCTCTGACAGTGGGTTAGTTATTACATGTCTAGTGCTGACAGGATATGGAGGTGTTTCTCTGACAGTGGGTTAGTTATTACATGTCTAGTGCTGACAGGATATGGAGGTGTTTCTCTGACAGTGGGTTAGTTATTACATGTCTAGTGCTGACAGGATATGGTGGTGTTTCTCTGACAGTGGGTTAGTTATTACATGTCTAGTGCTGACAGGATATGGAGGTGTTTCTCTGACAGTGGGTTAGTTATTACATGTCTAGTGCTGACAGGATATGGAGGTGTTTCTCTGACAGTGGGTTAGTTATTACATGTCTAGTGCTGACAGGATATGGAGGTGTTTCTCTGACAGTGGGTTAGTTATTACATGTCTAGTGCTGACAGGATATGGAGGTGTTGTTTCTCTGACAGTGGGTTAGTTATTACATGTCTAGTGCTGACAGGATATGGAGGTGGTGTTTCTCTGACAGTGGGTTAGTTATTACATGTCTAGTGCTGACAGGATATGGAGGAGGTGTTTCTCTGACAGTGGGTTAGTTATTACATGTCTAGTGCTGACAGGATATGGAGGTGTTTCTCTGACAGTGGGTTAGTTATTACATGTCTAGTGTTGACAGGATATGGAGGTGTTTCTCTGACAGTGGGTTAGTTATTACATGTCTAGTGCTGACAGGATATGGAGGTGTTGTTTCTCTGACAGTGGGTTAGTTATTACATGTCTAGTGCTGACAGGATATGGAGGTGGTGTTTCTCTGACAGTGGGTTAGTTATTACATGTCTAGTGTTGACAGGATATGGAGGTGTTTCTCTGACAGTGGGTTAGTTATTACATGTCTATTGTTGACAGGATATGGAGGTAATAGATGTAGTAATGTTGTACATGGTACTAATAGATGTAGTAATGTCGTACATGGTACTAATAGATGTAGTAGTGTTGTAAATGGTACTAATAGATGTAGTAAATGGTACTAATAGATGTAGTAATGTTGTACATGGTACTAATAGATGTAGTAAATGGTACTAATAGATGTAGTAATGTTGTACATGGTACTAATAGATGTAGTAAATGGTACTAATAGATGTAGTAATGTTATACATGGTACTAATAGATGTAGTAAATGGTACTAATAGATGTAGTAATGTCGTACATGGTACTAATAGATGTAGTAGTGTTGTAAATGGTACTAATAGATGTAGTAAATGGTACTAATAGATGTAGTAATGTTGTACATGGTACTAATAGATGTAGTAAATGGTACTAATAGATGTAGTAATGTTATACATGGTACTGATAGATGTAGTAAATGGTACTAATAGATGTAGTAATGTTGTACATGGTACTGATAGATGTAGTAAATGGTACTAATAGATGTAGTAATGTTGTACATGGTACTGATAGATGTAGTAATGTTGTACATGGTACTGATAGATGTAGTAAATGGTACTAATAGATGTAGTAATGTTGTACATGGTACTGATAGATGTAGTAATGTTGTACATGGTACTGATAGATGTTGTACATGGTACTAATAGATGTAGTAAATGGTACTAATAGATGTAGTAATGTTGTACATGGTACTAATAGATGTAGTAATGTCGTACATGGTACTAATAGATGTAGTAATGTTGTACATGGTACTAATAGATGTAGTAAATGGTACTAATAGATGTAGTAATGTTGTACATGGTACTAATAGATGTAGTAATGTTGTACATGGTACTAATAGATGTAGTAAATGGTACTGATAGATGTAGTAATGTTGTACATGGTACTAATAGATGTAGTAGTGTTGTACATGGTACTAATAGATGTAGTAATGTTATACATGGTACTAATAGATGTAGTACATGGTACTAATAGATGTAGTAATGTTGTACATGGTACTAATAGATGTAGTAATGTTGTACATGGTACTAATAGATGTAGTAAATGGTACTAATAGATGTAGTAATGTTGTACATGGTACTAATAGATGTAGTAAATGGTACTAATAGATGTAGTAATGTTGTACATGGTACTAATAGATGTAGTAATGTTGTACATGGTACTAATAGATGTAGTAAATGGTACTGATAGATGTAGTAATGTTGTACATGGTACTAATAGATGTAGTAAATGGTACTAATAGATGTAGTAATGTTGTACATGGTACTAATAGATGTAGTAAATGGTACTAATAGATGTAGTAATGTTGTACATGGTACTAATAGATGTAGTAATGTTGTACATGGTACTAATAGATGTAGTAATGTTGTACATGGTACTAATAGATGTAGTAAATGGTACTAATAGATGTAGTAATGTTGTACATGGTACTAATAGATGTAGTAATGTTGTACATGGTACTGATAGATGTAGTAGTGTTGTATATGGTACTAATAGATGTAGTAATGTTGTACATGGTACTGATAGATGTAGTAGTGTTGTACATGGTACTAATAGATGTAGTAAATGGTACTAATAGATGTAGTAATGTTGTAAATGGTACTAATAGATGTAGTAGTGTTGTACATGGTACTAATAGATGTAGTAAATGGTACTAATAGATGTAGTACATGGTACTAATAGATGTAGTAATGTTGTACATGGTACTAATAGATGTAGTAATGTTGTATATGGTACTAATAGATGTAGTAAATGGTACTAATAGATGTAGTAATGTTGTACATGGTACTGATAGATGTAGTAAATGGTACTAATAGATGTAGTAATGTTGTATATGGTACTAATAGATGTAGTAGTGTTATACATGGTACTAATAGATGTAGTAAATGGTACTAATAGATGTAGTAATGTCGTACATGGTACTAATAGATGTAGTAATGTTGTACATGGTACTGATAGATGTAGTAGTGTTGTACATGGTACTAATAGATGTAGTAATGTTGTATATGGTACTAATAGATGTAGTAATGTCGTACATGGTACTAATAGATGTAGTAATGTTGTACATGGTACTAATAGATGTAGTAAATGGTACTAATAGATGTAGTAATGTTGTACATGGTACTGATAGATGTAGTAATGTTATACATGGTACTAATAGATGTAGTAAATGGTACTAATAGATGTAGTAATGTTGTACATGGTACTGATAGATGTAGTAGTGTTGTACATGGTACTAATAGATGTAGTAATGTTGTATATGGTACTGATAGATGTAGTAATGTTGTACATGGTACTAATAGATGTAGTAAATGGTACTAATAGATGTAGTAATGTTGTACATGGTACTGATAGATGTAGTAGTGTTGTACATGGTACTAATAGATGTAGTAATGTTGTACATGGTACTGATAGATGTAGTAATGTTATACATGGTACTAATAGATGTAGTAAATGGTACTGATAGATGTAGTAATGTTGTACATGGTACTGATAGATGTAGTAATGTTGTACATGGTACTAATAGATGTAGTAGTGTTGTACATGGTACTAATAGATGTAGTAAATGGTACTGATAGATGTAGTAATGTTGTACATGGTACTAATAGATGTAGTAGTGTTGTACATGGTACTAATAGATGTAGTAAATGGTACTGATAGATGTAGTAATGTTGTACATGGTACTAATAGATGTAGTAGTGTTGTACATGGTACTAATAGATGTAGTAAATGGTACTAATAGATGTAGTAATGTTGTATATGGTACTAATAGATGTAGTACTGTTGTACATGGTACTGATAGATGTAGTAATGTTGTACATGGTACTAATAGATGTAGTAATGTTGTACATGGTACTAATAGATGTAGTAGTGTTATACATGGTACTAATAGATGTAGTAAATGGTACTAATAGATGTAGTAATGTCGTACATGGTACTGATAGATGTTGTACATGGTACTAATAGATGTAGTAATGTTGTACATGGTACTAATAGATGTAGTAATGTCGTACATGGTACTAATAGATGTAGTAATGTTGTACATGGTACTAATAGATGTAGTAAATGGTACTAATAGATGTAGTAATGTTGTACATGGTACTGATAGATGTAGTAATGTTGTACATGGTACTAATAGATGTAGTAAATGGTACTAATAGATGTAGTAATGTTGTACATGGTACTGATAGATGTAGTAATGTTATACATGGTACTAATAGATGTAGTAAATGGTACTAATAGATGTAGTAATGTTGTACATGGTACTGATAGATGTAGTAGTGTTGTACATGGTACTAATAGATGTAGTAATGTTGTATATGGTACTGATAGATGTAGTAATGTTGTACATGGTACTAATAGATGTAGTAAATGGTACTAATAGATGTAGTAATGTTGTACATGGTACTGATAGATGTAGTAATGTTGTACATGGTACTAATAGATGTAGTAATGTTGTACATGGTACTGATAGATGTAGTAATGTTATACATGGTACTGATAGATGTAGTAAATGGTACTAATAGATGTAGTAATGTTGTACATGGTACTGATAGATGTAGTAATGTTGTACATGGTACTAATAGATGTAGTAGTGTTGTACATGGTACTAATAGATGTAGTAAATGGTACTAATAGATGTAGTAATGTTGTACATGGTACTAATAGATGTAGTAGTGTTGTACATGGTACTAATAGATGTAGTAAATGGTACTGATAGATGTAGTAATGTTGTACATGGTACTAATAGATGTAGTAAATGGTACTGATAGATGTAGTAATGTTGTACATGGTACTAATAGATGTAGTAAATGGTACTGATAGATGTAGTAATGTTGTACATGGTACTAATAGATGTAGTAATGTTGTACATGGTACTAATAGATGTAGTAATGTTGTACATGGTACTAATAGATGTTGTACATGGTACTGATAGATGTAGTAATGTTGTACATGGTACTAATAGATGTAGTAATGTTGTACATGGTACTAATAGATGTAGTAATGTTGTACATGGTACTGATAGATGTAGTAAATGGTACTGATAGATGTAGTAATGTTGTACATGGTACTAATAGATGTAGTAATGTTGTACATGGTACTGATAGATGTTGTACATGGTACTAATAGATGTAGTAATGTTGTACATGGTACTAATAGATGTAGTACATGGTACTGATAGATGTAGTAATGTTGTACATGGTACTAATAGATGTAGTAATGTTGTACATGGTACTAATAGATGTAGTAATGTTGTACATGGTACTAATAGATGTAGTAATGTTGTACATGGTACTAATAGATGTTGTACATGGTACTGATAGATGTAGTAATGTTGTACATGGTACTAATAGATGTAGTAGTGTTGTACATGGTACTAATAGATGTAGTAAATGGTACTGATAGATGTAGTAATGTTGTACATGGTACTAATAGATGTAGTAATGTTGTACATGGTACTGATAGATGTTGTACATGGTACTAATAGATGTAGTAATGTTGTACATGGTACTAATAGATGTAGTAAATGGTACTGATAGATGTAGTAATGTTGTACATGGTACTAATAGATGTAGTAATGTTATACATGGTACTAATAGATGTAGTAAATGGTACTGATAGATGTAGTAGTGTTGTACATGGTACTAATAGATGTAGTACTGTTGTACATGGTACTAATAGATGTAGTAAATGGTACTAATAGATGTAGTAATGTTGTACATGGTACTAATAGATGTAGTAATGTTGTACATGGTACTAATAGATGTAGTAATGTTGTACATGGTACTAATAGATGTAGTAAATGGTACTAATAGATGTAGTACTGTTGTACATGGTACTGATAGATGTAGTAATGTAGTAAATGGTACTAATAGATGTAGTAATGTTGTACATGGTACTAATAGATGTAGTAATGTTGTACATGGTACTAATAGATGTAGTAAATGGTACTAATAGATGTAGTAATGTTGTACATGGTACTAATAGATGTAGTAAATGGTACTAATAGATGTAGTACTGTTGTACATGGTACTGATAGATGTAGTAATGTTGTACATGGTACTAATAGATGTAGTAATGTTGTACATGGTACTAATAGATGTAGTAATGTTGTATATGGTACTGATAGATGTAGTAGTGTTGTACATGGTACTAATAGATGTAGTAATGTTGTATATGGTACTAATAGATGTAGTAATGTTGTATATGGTACTGATAGATGTAGTAAATGGTACTAATAGATGTAGTAAATGGTACTAATAGATGTAGTAATGTTGTACATGGTACTAATAGATGTTGTAAATGGTACTAATAGATGTAGTAATGTTGTATATGGTACTAATAGATGTAGTAATGTTGTATATGGTACTGATAGATGTAGTAAATGGTACTAATAGATGTAGTAAATGGTACTAATAGATGTAGTAATGTTGTACATGGTACTAATAGATGTAGTAAATGGTACTAATAGATGTAGTAATGTTGTACATGGTACTGATAGATGTAGTAAATGGTACTAATAGATGTAGTAGTGTTGTATATGGTACTGATAGATGTAGTAATGTTGTACATGGTACTAATAGATGTAGTAATGTTGTACATGGTACTGATAGATGTAGTAAATGGTACTGATAGATGTAGTAGTGTTGTATATGGTACTGATAGATGTAGTAGTGTTGTATATGGTACTGATAGGGTTAGGGTTATTAATACCTACATAACATGGTACACAGCGGTCAGCATCTGGTACTGATAGATGCTACTATCCTAATAGTAGTAGTGTAATGTAGTAGGGTTAGGGTTAATAATAGATGTAGTAGTGTTGTACCTACATAACATGGTACACAGCGGTCAGTGCTGTCTAGTGTAGTAGTAACATACCATACCTACATAACATGGTACTGATAGATGTAGTAGGGTTAGGGTTATTAATAGTAGTAGTGTAATGTAGTAGGGTTAGTGTAATGTAGTAGGGTTAGGGTAATACCTACATAACATGGTACTGATAGATGTAGTAGGGTTAGGGTAATACCTACATAACATGGTACACAGCGGTCAGCATCTGGACCATGAACTCTGAGTCCAGCACCACACGGTTACACGGCTCTCTGTCTCTCCAGACTTTCTGCTGCTGCTGCGGGAAACCACATACACACAACCTGGAGAGAGGAGACAGAGAGTCAGGAAACCACACACAACCTGGAGAGAGGAGACAGAGAGACAGGAAACCACATACAACCTGGAGAGAGGAGACAGAGAGTCAGGAAACCACACACAACCTGGAGAGAGGAGACAGAGAGACAGGAAACCACATACAACCTGGAGAGAGGAGACAGAGAGTCAGGAAACCACACACAACCTGGAGAGAGGAGACAGAGAGACAGGAAACCACACACAACCTGAAGAGAGGAGACAGAGACAGGAAACCACATACACACAACCTGGAGAGAGGAGACAGAGAGTCAGGAAACCACATACACACAACCTGGAGAGAGGAGACAGAGACAGGAAACCACATACAACCTGGAGAGAGGAGACAGAGAGACAGGAAACCACATACACACAACCTGGAGAGAGGAGACAGAGACAGGAAACCACATACACACAACCTGGAGAGAGGAGACAGAGACAGGAAACCACACACAACCTGAAGAGAGGAGACAGAGACAGGAAACCACACACAACCTGAAGAGAGGAGACAGAGACAGGAAACCACACACAACCTGAAGAGAGGAGACAGAGACAGGAAACCACACACAACCTGAAGAGAGGAGACAGAGACAGGAAACCACACACAACCTGAAGAGAGGAGACAGAGACAGGAAACCACACACAACCTGGAGAGAGGAGACAGAGACAGGAAACCACACACAACCTGGAGAGAGGAGACAGAGAGACAGGAAACCACATTCAACCTGGAGAGAGGAGACAGAGAGACAGGAAACCACATACAACCTGGAGAGAGGAGACAGAGACAGGAAACCACACACAACCTGGAGAGAGGAGACAGAGAGTCAGGAAACCACACACAACCTGGAGAGAGGAGACAGAGAGACAGGAAACCACACACAACCTGAAGAGAGGAGACAGAGACAGGAAACCACATACACACAACCTGGAGAGAGGAGACAGAGAGTCAGGAAACCACATACACACAACCTGGAGAGAGGAGACAGAGACAGGAAACCACATACAACCTGGAGAGAGGAGACAGAGACAGGAAACCACACACAACCTGAAGAGAGGAGACACAGAGACAGGAAACCACATACAACCTGAAGAGAGGAGACAGAGACAGGAAACCACATACAACCTGGAGAGAGGAGACAGAGAGACAGGAAACCACATACAACCTGGAGAGAGGAGACAGAGAGACAGGAAACCACATACAACCTGGAGAGAGAAGACAGAGACAGGAAACCACATACAACCTGGAGAGAGGAGACAGAGAGACAGGAAACCACATACAACCTGGAGAGAGGAGACACAGAGACAGGAAACCACACACAACCTGAAGAGAGGAGACAGAGACAGGAAACCACATGCACACAACCTGGAGAGAGGAGACAGAGACAGGAAACCACATACAACCTGGAGAGAGGAGACAGAGACAGGAAACCACACACAACCTGGAGAGAGGAGACAGAGAGTCAGGAAACCACACACAACCTGGAGAGAGGAGACAGAGTCAGGAAACCACACACAACCTGGAGAGAGGAGACACAGAGACAGGAAACCACATACAACCTGGAGAGAGGAGACAGAGACAGGAAACCACATACAACCTGGAGAGAGGAGACAGAGAGACAGGAAACCACATACAACCTGGAGAGAGGAGACAGAGAGACAGGAAACCACATACAACCTGGAGAGAGGAGACAGAGAGTCAGGAAACCACATACACACAACCTGGAGAGAGGAGACAGAGAGAGTCAGAGAGAGCCAGAGAGAGCCAGAGAGAGCCAGAGAGAGCCAGAGAGAGCCAGAGAGAGCCAGAGAGAGCCAGAGAGAGCCAGAGAGAGCCAGAGAGAGCCACAGAGAGAGCCACAGAGAGAGCCACAGAGAGAGCCACAGAGAGAGCCACAGAGAGAGCCACAGAGAGCCACAGAGAGCCACAGAGAGCCACAGAGAGCCACAGAGAGCCACAGAGAGCCACAGAGAGCCACAGAGAGCCACAGAGAGCCACAGAGAGACACAGAGAGACACAGAGAGAGACACAGAGAGACACAGAGAGACAGAGAGAGCCAGAAGAGAGCCAGAAGAGAGCCAGAAGAGAGCCAGAGAGAGCCAGAGAGAGCCAGAGAGAGCCAGAGAGAGCCAGAGAGAGCCACAGAGAGCCACAGAGAGACACAGAGAGACACAGAGAGACACAGAGAGACACAGAGAGACACAGAGAGACACAGAGAGACACAGAGAGACACAGAGAGACACAGAGAGACACAGAGAGCCAGAGAGAGACAGAGAGAGCCAGAGAGAGCCAGAGAGAGACAGAGACAGAGAGAGAGAGACAGAGAGAGACAGAGAGCCAGAGAGAGCCAGAGAGAGCCAGAGAGAGCCAGAGAGAGCCAGAGAGAGCCAGAGAGAGCCAGAGAGAGCCAGAGAGAGCCAGAGAGAGCCAGAGAGAGCCAGAGAGAGCCAGAGAGAGCCAGAGAGAGCGAGTCCTCACCGTGAGCTCATCCTGCAGACTGACTGGTAGGAGGAGAGAGGCATGTAGACCACAGCAGAGTTGTAGCACAACATGAGGAAACACAGCACTTCAAACCTGAAACACAAACACAGGATCACTGTCAGACATCTGCCACCCCGTCCTCCACCGTCACCCCGTCCCCCACCACGTCACAACGTCCCCCACCGCGTCCCCCACCACGTCACCCACCGCGTCCCCCACCGTCACCCACCGCGTCACCCACCGCGTCACCCACCGCGTCACCCACCGCGTCACCCACCGCGTCCCCCACCGCGTCCCCCACCGCGTCCCCCACCGCGTCCCCCACCGTCACCCCGTCCCCCACCACGTCACAACGTCCCCCACCCCGTCCCCCACCCCGCCCCCCACCGCGTCACCCACCGCCCCCCACCCCGTCCCCCACCGCGTCCCCCACCGCGTCACCCACCGTCACCCACCGTCCCCCACCGCGCCCCCCACCGCGTCCCCCACCGCGTCACCCACCGCGTCACCCACCGCGTCACCCACCGCGTCACCCACCGCGTCACCCACCGCGTCACCCACCGCGTCACCCACCGCGTCACCCACCGCGTCACCCACCGCGTCCCCCACCGTCAGTACACAAAGGGAGTAGGAAAATTAGGAAATAGAACTAGTGCTCCCATTTATATGTACAAACACAGTGTGATGACACAGCCTGCTGTCAAGGAAATCACTGCCTCTGCAGGCGGAGGTAAAGAGTCAAGCTGGAAATATCCAGGGAGAGAGGGGACAGAGGGACCAGGGGGATCGGGGACAGGGGGATCAGGGACAGGGACCAGGGAGAGGGACCAGGGGGATCAAGGACAGGGAGAGAGGGGACAGGGGGATCAAGGACAGGGAGAGAGGGGACAGGGGGATCAAGGACAGGGAGAGAGGGGACAGGGGGATCAAGGACAGGGAGAGAGGGGACAGGGGGATCAAGGACAGGGAGAGAGGGGACAGGGGGATCAAGGACAGGGAGAGAGGGGACAGGGGGATCAAGGACAGGGAGAGAGGGGACAGGGGGATCAAGGACAGGGAGAGAGGGGACAGGGGGATCAAGGACAGGGAGAGAGGGGACAGGGGGATCAAGGACAGGGAGAGAGGGGACAGGGGGATCGGGGACAGAGAGAGAGGGGACAGGGGGATCGGGGACAGAGAGAGAGGGGACAGAGAGAGAGGGGACAGGGGGATCAAGGACAGAGAGAGAGGGGACAGGGGGATCAAGGACAGGGAGAGAGGGGACAGGGAGAGAGGGGACAGGGAGAGAGGGGACAGGGAGAGAGGGGACAGGGGGATCAAGGACAGGGAGAGAGGGGACAGGGAGAGAGGGGCCAGGGGGATCAAGGACAGGGAGAGAGGGGCCAGGGGGATCGGGGACAGAGAGAGAGGGGACAGGGGGATCAAGGACAGAGAGAGAGGGGACAGGGGGATCAAGGACAGGGAGAGAGGGGACAGGGGGATCAAGGACAGGGAGAGAGGGGACAGGGGGATCAAGGACAGGGAGAGAGGGGACAGGGAGAGAGGGGACAGGGAGAGAGGGGACAGAGAGAGAGGGGACAGAGAGAGAGGGGACAGGGGGATCGGGGACAGAGAGAGAGGGGACAGAGAGAGAGGGGACAGGGGGATCAAGGACAGGGAGAGAGGGGACAGGGGGATCAAGGACAGGGAGAGAGGGGACAGGGGGATCAAGGACAGGGAGAGAGGGGACAGGGGGATCAAGGACAGGGAGAGAGGGGACAGGGGGATCAAGGACAGGGAGAGAGGGGACAGGGGGATCAAGGACAGGGAGAGAGGGGACAGGGGGATCAAGGACAGGGAGAGAGGGGACAGGGGGATCAAGGACAGGGAGAGAGGGGACAGGGGGATCAAGGACAGGGAGAGAGGGGACAGGGGGATCAAGGACAGGTAGAGAGGGGACAGGGGGATCAAGGACAGGGAGAGAGGGGACAGGGGGATCAAGGACAGGGAGAGAGGGGACAGGGGGATCAAGGACAGGGAGAGAGGGGACAGGGGGATCAAGGACAGGGAGAGAGGGGACAGGGGGATCAAGGACAGGGAGAGAGGGGACAGGGGGATCAAGGACAGGGAGAGAGGGGACAGGGGGATCAAGGACAGAGAGAGAGGGGACAGGGGGATCAAGGACAGGGAGAGAGGGGACAGGGGGATCAAGGACAGGGAGAGAGGGGACAGGGGGATCAAGGACAGGGAGAGAGGGGACAGGGGGATCAAGGACAGGGAGAGAGGGGACAGGGGGATCAAGGACAGGGAGAGAGGGGACAGGGGGATCAAGGACAGGGAGAGAGGGGACAGGGGGATCAAGGACAGGGAGAGAGGGGACAGGGGGATCAAGGACAGGGAGAGAGGGGACAGGGAGAGAGGGGACAGGGAGAGAGGGGACAGGGGGATCAAGGACAGGGAGAGAGGGGACAGGGGGATCAAGGACAGGGAGAGAGGGGACAGGGGGATCAAGGACAGGGAGAGAGGGGACAGGGGGATCAAGGACAGGGAGAGAGGGGACAGGGAGAGAGGGGCCAGGGAGAGAGGGGCCAGGGGGATCAAGGACAGGGAGAGAGGGGCCAGGGGGATCGGGGACAGAGAGAGAGGGGACAGGGGGATCAAGGACAGAGAGAGAGGGGACAGGGGGATCAAGGACAGGGAGAGAGGGGACACGGGGATCAAGGACAGGGAGAGGGGGGACAGGGGGATCAAGGACAGGGAGAGAGGGGCAGTGTAGGTCTCTGGGGGACAGGGGTACCTGTTCTGGGCAGTGAAGGTCTCTGGGGGTTAGAAGTACCTGCTCTAGGCAGTGGAGGTCTCTGGGGGTTAGAAGTACCTGTTCTGGGCAGTGAAGGTCTCTGGGGGTTAGAAGTACCTGTTCTGGGCAGTGAAGGTTTCTGGGGGTTAGAAGTACCTGTTCTGGGCAGTGAAGGTTTCTGGGGGTCAGAAGTACCTGTTCTAGGCAGTGAAGGTTTCTGGGGGTTAGAAGTACCTGTTCTGGGCAGTGAAGGTTTCTGGAGGTTAGGGGTACCTGTTCTGGGCAGTGTAGGTCTCTGGGGGTTAGAAGTACCTGTTCTGGGCAGTGAAGGTTTCTGGGGGTTAGAAGTACCTGTTCTAGGCAGTGAAGGTTTCTGGGGGTTAGAAGTACCTGTTCTGGGCAGTGTAGGTCTCTGGGGGTTAGAAGTACCTGTTCTGGGCAGTGAAGGTTTCTGGGGGTTAGAAGTACCTGTTCTGGGCAGTGAAGGTTTCTGGGGGTTAGAAGTACCTGTTCTGGGCAGTGAAGGTTTCTGGGGGTTAGAAGTACCTGTTCTGGGCAGTGAAGGTTTCTGGGGGTTAGAAGTACCTGTTCTGGGCAGTGAAGGTTTCTGGGGGTTAGAAGTACCTGTTCTAGGCAGTGAAGGTCTCTGGGGGTTAGGGGTACCTGTTCTGGGCAGTGAAGGTTTCTGGGGGTTAGAAGTACCTGTTCTAGGCAGTGAAGGTCTCTGGGGGTTAGGGGTACCTGTTCTGGGCAGTGAAGGTTTCTGGGGGTCAGAAGTACCTGTTCTGGGCAGTGAAGGTTTCTGGGGGTTAGGGGTACCTGTTCTGGGCAGTGAAGGTTTCTGGGGGTCAGAAGTACCTGTTCTAGGCAGTGAAGGTTTCTGGGGGTTAGAAGTACCTGTTCTGGGCAGTGAAGGTTTCTGGAGGTTAGGGGTACCTGTTCTGGGCAGTGTAGGTCTCTGGGGGTTAGAAGTACCTGTTCTGGGCAGTGAAGGTTTCTGGGGGTTAGAAGTACCTGTTCTGGGCAGTGAAGGTTTCTGGGGGTTAGAAGTACCTGTTCTGGGCAGTGAAGGTTTCTGGGGGTTAGGAGTACCTGTTCTAGGCAGTGAAGGTTTCTGGGGGTTAGAAGTACCTGTTCTGGGCAGTGAAGGTTTCTCTCTGAGGGTGCAGCCCGCTGTAGACGACCCTGATGAGGTCATGATGACTCAGAGCTCCCTCTGTCAGACCCATGGAGCCCAGACTGGAGGGCTGGAAAGAAAGCCACACACATCAACAACTAACAGCAACTAACTAACTAACAGCAACTAACTAACTAACAGCAACTAACTAACTAACAGCAACTAACTAACTAACAGCAACTAACAGCAACTAACAGCAACTAACAGCAACTAACTAACTAACAGCAACTAACTAACTAACAGCAACTAACAGCAACTAACTAACTAACAGCAACTAACTAACTAACAGCAACTAACAGCAACTAACAGCAACTAACAGCAACTAACTAACTAACAGCAACTAACTAACTAACAGCAACTAACTAACTAACAGCAACTAACAGCAACTAACTAACTAACAGCAACTAACAGCAACTAACTAACTAACAGCAACTAACTAACTAACAGCAACTAACTAACTAACAGCAACTAACTAACTAACAGCAACTAACTAACTAACAGCAACTAACTAACTAACAGCAACTAACTAACTAACAAAAACTAACTAACTAACAGCAACTAACAGCAACTAACTAACAGCAACTAACTAACTAACTAACAGCAACTAACTAACTAACAGCAACTAACTAACTAACAGCAACTAACAGCAACTAACAGCAACTAACTAACTAACAGCAACTAACTAACAGCAACTAACTAACTAACAGCAACTAACAGCAACTAACAGCAACTAACAGCAACTAACTAACTAACAGCAACTAACTAACTAACAGCAACTAACAGCAACTAACTAACTAACAGCAACTAACTAACTAACAGCAACTAACTAACTAACAGCAACTAACTAACTAACTAACAGCAACTAACTAACTAACAGGAACTAACTAACTAACAGCAACTAACTAACTAACAGGAACTAACTAACTAACAGGAACTAACTAACTAACAGCAACTAACTAACTAACAGCAACTAACTAACTAACAGCAACTAACAGCAACTAACAGCAACTAACTAACTAACAGCAACTAACTAACTAACAGCAACTAACTAACTAACAGCAACTAACAGCAACTAACAGCAACTAACTAACAGCAACTAACTAACTAACAGCAACTAACTAACTAACTAACAGCAACTAACAGCAACTAACTAACTAACAGCAACTAACTAACTAACAGCAACTAACTAACTAACAGCAACTAACTAACTAACAGCAACTAACTAACTAACAGCAACTAACAGCAACTAACAGCAACTAACTAACTAACAGCAACTAACTAACTAACAGCAACTAACAGCAACTAACTAACAGCAACTAACTAACTAACAGCAACTAACTAACTAACAGCAACTAACTAACTAACAGCAACTAACTAACTAACAGCAACTAACTAACTAACAGCAACTAACTAACTAACAGCAACTAACAGCAACTAACAGCAACTAACTAACTAACAGCAACTAACAGCAACTAACTAACTAACAGCAACTAACTAACTAACAGCAACTAACTAACTAACAGCAACTAACTAACTAACAGCAACTAACTAACTAACAGCAACTAACAGCAACTAACAGCAACTAACTAACAGCAACTAACTAACTAACAGCAACTAACTAACTAACTAACAGCAACTAACAGCAACTAACAGCAACTAACTAACTAACAGCAACTAACTAACTAACAGCAACTAACTAACAGCAACTAACTAACTAACAGCAACTAACAGCAACTAACAGCAACTAACAGCAACTAACTAACTAACAGCAACTAACAGCAACTAACTGCAACTAACAGCAACTAACTAACTAACAGCAACTAACTAACTAACAGCAACTAACTAACTAACAGCAACTAACTAACTGCAACTAACTAACTAACAGCAACTAACTAACTAACAGCAACTAACTAACTAACAGCAACTAACTAACTAACAGCAACTAACTAACTAACAGCAACTAACTAACTAACAGCAACTAACTAACTAACAGCAACTAACTAACTAACAGCAACTAACTAACTAACAGCAACTAACTAACTAACAGCAACTAACAGCAACTAACTAACAGCAACTAACTAACTAACAGCAACTAACAGCAACTAACAGCAACTAACTAACTAACAGCAACTAACTAACTAACAGCAACTAACAGCAACTAACTAACAGAAACTAACTAACTAACAGCAACTAACAGCAACTAACTAACTAACAGCAACTAACAGCAACTAACTAACTAACAGCAACTAACAGCAACTAACAGCAACTAACTAACTAACAGCAACTAACAGCAACTAACAGCAACTAACAGCAACTAACTAACTAACAGCAACTAACAGCAACTAACAGCAACTAACAGCAACTAACAGCAACTAACAGCAACTAACAGCAACTAACAGCAACTAACAGCAACTAACAGCAACTAACTAACAGCAACTAACAGCAACTAACAGCAACTAACAGCAACTAACTAACTAACAGCAACTAACAGCAACTAACTAACTAACAGCAACTAACTAACTAACAGCAACTAACTAACTAACAGGAACTAACTAACTAACAGCAACTAACTAACTAACAGCAACTAACTAACTAACAGCAACTAACAGCAACTAACAGCAACTAACTAACTAACAGCAACTAACAGCAACTAACAGCAACTAACAGCAACTAACTAACTAACAGCAACTAACAGCAACTAACTAACTAACAGCAACTAACTAACTAACAGCAACTAACTAACTAACAGCAACTAACTAACAGCAACTAACTAACTAACAGCAATTAACTAACTAACAGCAACTAACTAACTAACAGCAACTAACTAACTAACAGCAACTAACTAACTAACAGCAACTAACTAACTAACAGCAACTAACAGCAACTAACAGCAACTAACAGCAACTAACAGCAACTAACAGCAACTAACTAACTAACAGCAACTAACTAACTAACAGCAACTAACAGCAACTAACAGCAACTAACTAACTAACAGCAACTAACAGCAACTAACTAACTAACAGCAACTAACAGCAACTAACTAACTAACAGCAACTAACTAACTAACAGCAACTAACAGCAACTAACAGCAACTAACAGCAACTAAATATTTAGCAGATTAGATTATTTAGCAGTATTTAACTGATGAATACATGAGACCATTACATTCTGACACACAGCAGTATTTAACTGATGAATACATGAGACCATTAAGACAGTGCTACAGGGAGACAGGACGGACAGCTGATCGTCCTCGCAGTGGCAGACCACGTGTAACAACACCTGCACAGGATCGGTACATCCGAACATCACACCTGCAGGACAGGTACAGGATGGCAACAACAACTGCCCGAGTTACACCAGGAACGCACAATCCCTCCATTAGTGCTCAGACTGTCCGCAATAGGCTGAGAGAGGCTGGACTGAGGGCTTGTAGACCTGTTGTAAGGCAGGTCCTCACCAGACATCACCGGCAACAACGTTGCCTACGGGCACAAACCCACTGTCGCTGGACCAGACAGGACTGGCAAAAAGTGCTCTTCACTGATGAGTCGCGGGTTTGTCTCACCAGGGGTGATGGTTGGATTCACGTTTATTGACGAAGGAATGAGCGTTACACCGAGGCCTGTACTCTGGAGCGGGATCGATTTGGAGGTGGAGGGTCCGTCGTGGTCTGGGGCGGTGTGTCACTACATCATCGGACTGAGCTTGTTGTCATTGCAGGCAATCTCAACGCTGTGCGTTACAGGGAAGACATCCTCCTCCCTCATGTGGTACCCTTCCTGCAGTCTCATCCTGACATGACCCTCCAGCATGACAATGCCACCAGCCATACTGCTCGTTCTGTGTGTGATTTCCTGCAAGACAGGAATGTCAATGTTCTGCCATGGCCAGCGAAGAGCCCGGATCTCAATCCCATTGAGCACGTCTGAGACCTGTTGGATCGGAGGGTGAGGGCTAGAGCCATTCCCCCCCAGAAATGACCGGGAACTTACAGGTGTCTTGGTGGAAGAGTGGGGTAACATCTCACAGCAAGAACTGGCAAATCTGGTGCCGTCCACGAGGAGGAGATGCACTGCAGTACTTAATGCAGCTGGTGGCCACACCAGATACTGACTGTTACTTTTGATTTTGGCCCCCCCCCCTTTTGTTCAGGGACACATTACTCCATTTCTGTTAGTCACATGTCTGTGGAACTTGTTCAGTTTATGTCTCAGTTGTTGAATCTTGTAATGTTCATACAAATATTTACACATGTTAAGTTTGCTGATAATAAACGCAGTTGACAGTGAGAGGACGTTTCTTTTTTTGATGAGTTTAGATAGCATTTCATGTTTGAAACAAGACATTTTCAATCACCATTTCTTACCCTCTAAGTGGGTGCCATGTTTATTGTACTAAACGGTCTGCTGTTGAGGTAGAAATTCTGCTTGTTTGTGTCGTTTCCTTTGTTCATATTTCCTGGGTTATGTCAGAGTTCCGTGTGTCTGTGTCCTATGTCTGTCAGTCTGCTTGTGTGTACTAGGGGAAAATGCACATAGAAATAGGCCGCAGTTGAGCCATGTAGCCAAAAGTGACTACACGCCACAGTACTGCAGTAAGGATAGGTAGCCTTTAAATAGGAACATTGGCCTGGGCTGAACTGGCACACTATGGTAGAATAGAGTAGAGCTCTCCTGAGGTGATGTAGAGCCAAAGACACTCAGTCACTGTGGCAGTGAGCAGAGACCTCCTTTCAGTGAACTGGTTTCTGGTGATGGTATCAGGGGGAGAAAGCAGAGAGGGAATTCATTCTGGATGAGACTAGTGGTATATGGAGGATATGCTAGTCCAGCATGCTGTGGGGTAAGACTGATGTCACGTAGAGCGCTGCCTTCTGTTGCATGGTGGGACGCTTAGGGGTCGGCAGAGGGAGCAGGCTTTTATTAAGGAACTCAGTCCGGCTTTAAACTTACGCTTTAAAGTTGGAATTGTAGAATTCACAAGGTGCAATTTCTAAATTGTCATCAGTTCCTCTTGTCATGTCAGCTAACATTTAGCCCATAGATAGTTATTTTTTAGTCAATCAAATATCACACGAATACACATTAGACAGGGTAAAATGTGTATAATTGTAAGAAAATAAGCTTTAAACCTGCCAACCAGAGCGGTGTGAACAGTTTGTGCCATAGAAATAAATAGAGGTGGCGGGTGCCAGCAGGGGGACTGGAATGTTCCCCAACGCTGGACAGGGAGCCCCGAGTAAAAATTGTTTTATTTTTTATTACTTTTTACTCCCAATTTCATGATATCCAAATTGGTAGTTACAGTCTTGTCCCATCGCTGCAACTCCCGTATGAACTCGGAAGAGGCGAAGGTCGGAGAGCCATGCATCCTTCGAAATACGACCCTGCCAAGCCGCACTGCTTCTCGACACACTGGTCGCTTAACCCGGAAGCCAGCCGCACCAATGTGTGGAGGAAACACAGCTGGTGACCATGTCAGCGCGCAAGGATTCGTTAAAGCCGGCCAAACCCTTATCTAACCCGGACGACGCTGGGCAAATTGTGCACCGCCTCATGGGTCTCCCGGTCGCAGCTGGCTGCGACACAGCCCGGGATCGAACACAGATCTGTAGTGACGCCTCAAGCACTGCAATGCAATGCCTTGGACCACTGCACCACTCGGGAGGGCCCACAGCGCCCTACTGTTGACCAGGGTAGTGCTCTACAGAGGGACCAGGGTAGTGCTCTACAGAGGGAACAGGGTAGTGCTCTACAGAGGGACCAGGGTAGTGCTCTACAGAGGGACCAGGGTAGTGCTCTACAGAGGGACCAGGGTAGTGCTCTACAGAGGGACCAGGGTAGTGCTCTACAGAGGGACCAGGGTAGTGCTCTACAGAGGGAACAGGGTAGTGCTCTACAGAGGGAACAGGGTAGTGCTCTACAGAGGGAACAGGGTAGTGCTCTACAGAGGGAACAGGGTAGTGCTCTACAGAGGGAACAGGGTAGTGCTCTACAGAGGGACCAGGGTAGTGCTCTACAGAGGGACCAGGGTAGTGCTCTACAGAGGGACCAGGGTAGTGCTCTACAGAGGGACCAGGGTAGTGCTCTACAGAGGGAACAGGGTAGTGCTCTACAGAGGGACCAGGGTAGTGCTCTACAGAGGGAACAGGGTAGTGCTCTACAGAGGGAACAGGGTAGTGCTCTACAGAGGGACCAGGGTAGTGCTCTACAGAGGGACCAGGGTAGTGCTCTACAGAGGGAACAGGGTAGTGCTCTACAGAGGGAACAGGGTAGTGCTCTACAGAGGGACCAGGGTAGTGCTCTACAGAGGGAACAGGGTAGTGCTCTACAGAGGGAACAGGGTAGTGCTCTACAGAGGGAACAGGGTAGTGCTCTACAGAGGGACCAGGGTAGTGCTCTACAGAGGGACCAGGGTAGTGCTCTACAGAGGGACCAGGGTAGTGCTCTACAGAGGGAACAGGGTAGTGCTCTACAGAGGGACCAGGGTAGTGCTCTACAGAGGGAACAGGGTAGTGCTCTACAGAGGGAACAGGGTAGTGCTCTACAGAGGGACCAGGGTAGTGCTCTACAGAGGGACCAGGGTAGTGCTCTACAGAGGGACCAGGGTAGTGCTCTACAGAGGGAACAGGGTAGTGCTCTACAGAGGGACCAGGGTAGTGCTCTACAGAGGGACCAGGATAGTGCTCTACAGAGGGACCAGGGTAGTGCTCTACAGAGGGACCAGGGTAGTGCTCTACAGAGGGAACAGGGTGCCAATAGACTCAGTGGCTAATGTAATACACCAGACCATAAAGATTTCCATTTGGCCTGATAGAAAGCATCGCTCTCTCCATTCAATAGCAGCTAACAGATTGGTGTGTTCCTGTAAACACTTCCTGGGTAATCAAATGTATTTATAAAGCCCTTCTTACATCAGCTGATATCTCAAAGTGCTGTACAGAAACCCAGACTAAAACCCCAAACAGCAAGCAATGCAGGTGTAGAAGCACGGTGGCTGGGCTAATGAGCTCAGTTCATTGATTCTCTAAAGGGTTGACCGACCGCAGAGCAGAGTAGAAAGGAAAATGAACCATCGTTACCACTAGAGGTGAACAATGAGAATAACATCACAGAGCCTCCATTCTTCACTCTCCAGACGGTCAGATAATAAGCCTGCCTTACGGCCAGGAGAGATGAGTAAAGGCGATTAATGTCTCAAATGACACGGTATTCCCTATATAGTGTAATACTGTACCCTGTGGGATGCACCCACAGAGGATGGACAGAGGGCAACAGAAAACACATAGAAATGCCGTTTAATTTTCATAGGTGCAGTGAAATGTGCTGTTTTACAGGGTCGGGCTTAGTAGCCCGCGCCCCAGGAGCATACTAGGGTTAAGCACAAACCCAAAAACAGATGTTACACCTTGTTGGCTCGGGCATTCGAACCAGCGACCTTTCGGTTACTGGCCCAACACTAAACGCTAGGCTACCAGTCTTACCTCGTGATAAAAGCGCGAACCACTGCTTTTAACCAGGGCAAGGTGACCGGAAACATGACCGAATACAAACAGTGTAGCTATTCCCTCCGCAAGGCAATCAAACAATCTAAGTGCCAGTATAGAGACAAAGTAGAGTCGCAATTCAATGGCTCAGATACGAGAGGAATGTGGCAGGGTCTACAGTCAATCACGGATTACAAAAAGAAAACCAGCCCCGTTGCGGACCAGGATGTCTTGCTCCCAGACAGACTAAATAACTTTTTTGCTCGCTTTGAGGACAATACAGTGCCACTGACACGGCCCGCTACCAAAACCTGCGGGCTCTCCTTCACTGCAGCCGAGGTGAGTAAAACATTTAAACGTGTTAACCCTCACAAGGCTGCTGGCCCAGACGGCCTCCCTAGCCGCGTCCTCAGAGCATGCGCAGACCAGCTGGCTGGTGTGTTTAAGGACATATTCAATCAATCCTTATCCCAGTCTGCTGTTCCCACATGCTTCAAGAGGGCCACCATTGTTCCTGTTCCCAAGAAAGCTAAGGTAACTGAGCTAAACGACTATCGCCCCGTAGCACTCACCTCCGTCATCATGAAGTGCTTTGAGAGACTAGTCAAGGACCATATCACCTCCACCCTACTTGACACCCTAGACCCACTCCAATTTGCTGACCGACCCAATAGGTCCACAGACGACGCAATCGCAACCACACTGCACACTGCCCTAACCCATCTGGACAAGAAGAATACCTATGTGAGAATGTTGTTCATCGACTACAGCTCAGCATTTAACACCATAGTACCCTCCAAACTCGTCATCAAGCTGGAGACCCTGGGTCTCGACCCCGCCCTGTGTCTCGACCCCGGGTCTCGACCCCGCCCTGTGTCTCGACCCCGGGTCTCGACCCTGCCCGGTAGGTAACAACATCTCCACCCCGCCGATCCTCAACACTGGGGCCCCACAAGGGTGCGTTCTGAGCCCTCTCCTGTACTCCCTGTTCACCCACAACTGCGTGGCCCTGCACGCCTCCAACTCAATCATCAAGTTTGCGGACGACACTACAGTGGTAGGCTTGATACCAGCAACGACGAGACGGCCTACAGAGAGGAGGTGAGGGCCCTCGGAGTGTGGTGTCAGGAAAATAACCTCACACTCAACGTCAACAAAACAAAGGAGATGATTGTGGACTTCAGGAAACAGCAGAGGGAGCACCCCCCTATCCACATCGACGGGACAGTAGTGGAGAGGGTAGAAAGTTAAGTTCCTCGGCGTACACATCACGGACAAACTGAATTGGTCCACCCACACAGACAGCGTTGTGAAGAAGGCGCAGCAGCGCCTCTTCAACCTCAGGAGGCTGAAGAAATTCGGCTTGGTCCCTAAGACCCTCACAAACCTCTACAGATGCACAATCGAGAGCATCCTGTCGGGCTGTATCACCGCCTGGCAACTGCTCCGCCCACAACCGCAAGGCTCTCCAGAGGGTAGTGAGGTCTGCACAACGCATCACCGGGGGCAAACTACCTGCCCTCCAGGACACCTACAACACCCGATGTCACAGGAAGGCCAAAAAGATCATCAAGGACAACAACCACCCGAGCCACTGCCTGTTCACCCCGCTATCATCCAGAAGGCGAGGTCAGTACAGGTGCATCAAGCAGGGATCGAGAGACTGAAAAACAGCTTCTATCTCAAGGCCATCAGACTGTTAAACAGCCACCACTAACATTTAGCGGCCGCTGCCAACATACTGACTCAACTCCAGCCACTTTAAAAATGGGAATTGATGGAAATTATGTAAAAATGTATCACTAGCCACTTTAAACTATGTCACTTTATGTTTACATACCCTACATTACTCATCTCATATGTATATATACTGTACTCGATACCATCTACTGCATCTTGCCATCTTTATGTAATACATGTATCACTAGCCACTTTAAACTATGCCACTGTTTATATACCCTACATTACTCATCTCATATGTATATACTGTACTCGATACCATCTACTGCATCTTGCCTATGCCGTTCTGTACCATCACTCATTCATATATCTTTATGTACATATTCTTTATCCCTTTACACTTGTGTGCATAAGGTAGTAGTTGTGGAATTGTTAGGTTAGATTACTTGTTGGTTATTACTGCATTGTCAGAACTAGAAGCACAAGCATTTCGCTACACTCGCATTAACATCTGCTAACCATGTGTATGTGACTAATAACATGTGACTTGATTTGATACACAGAGGGCTTGGACAGGGAGGGGGTGGTGACTTACCTCGTGATACACAGAGGGCTTAACAGGGAGGGGGTGGTGACTTACCTCGTGATACACAGTGGGCTTGGACAGGGAGGGAATGGTGACTTACCTCGTGATACACAGAGGGCTTAACAGGGAGGTGATGGTGACTTACCTCGTGATACACAGAGGGCTTGGACAGGGAGGGGTGGTGATTTACCTCGTGATAGACAGAGGGCTTGGACAGGGAGGGGATGGTGACTTACCTCGTGATACACAGAGGGCTTGGACAGGGAGGGAATGGTGAACGACAGGAGCTTGCTGTTCCCATCTTTGTCCACAATCTCCTGAAAAACCAGAGAGAGAAAGTAATGTTGGAGAGCTTTGGCCGGGTTGTTTGGTTTGAACAGTCTGGTTGATAGTGTGTGTGTGTGTGTGTGTGTGTGTGTGTGTGTGTGTGTGTGTGTGTGTGTGTGTGTGTGTGTGTGTGTGTGTGTGTGTGTGTGTGTGTGTGTGTGTGTGTGTGTGTGAATAAACGGGTAGCTGAGAACGTCAGGAAAACGATGAGCTTCAACGGGGTCAAAGGTCGTGTGTTGTGATTCTGGATGGCCAGACAGAGGTCATGCAGAGGTCAATGAAGCAAGCTCTTCAATGCAGAGGTCAATGAAGCAAGCTCTTCAATGCAGAGGTCAATGAAGCAAGCTCTTCAATGCAGAGGTCAATGAAGCAAGCTCTTCAATGCAGAGGTCAATGAAGCAAGCTCTTCAATGCAGAGGTCAATGAAGCAAGCTTCTTTGGCTGGGTTGGTTGATTTTAACAGTCTGGTGGACAGTGTTTGTGTGTGCTTTCAGAGTAAGCTTAGTGACCTCTGATCTGTGTTGTAATGGACTGCATGCCCTTAGTAGTCTCTCCTATCCTTTGTCCGTCCTCTGGGAGAGTTACTCACTGGGTCTCTGTCCGTCCGTCCTCTGGGAGAGTTACTCACTGGGTCTCTGTCCGTCCGTCCTCTGGGAGAGTTACTCACTGGGTCTCTGTCCGTCCGTCCTCTGGGAGAGTTACTCACTGGGTCTCTGTCCGTCCGTCCTCTGGGAGAGTTACTCACTGGGTCTCTGTCCGTCCGTCCTCTGGGAGAGTTACTCACTGGGTCTCTGTCCGTCCGTCCTCTGGGAGAGTTACTCACTGGGTCTCTGTCCGTCCGTCCTCTGGGAGAGTTACTCACTGGGTCTCTGTCCGTCCGTCCTCTGGGAGAGTTACTCACTGGGTCTCTGTCCGTCCGTCCTCTGGGAGAGTTACTCACTGGGTCTCTGTCCGTCCGTCCTCTGGGAGAGTTACTCACTGGGTCTCTGTCCGTCCGTCCTCTGGGAGAGTTACTCACTGGGTCTCTGTCCGTCCGTCCTCTGGGAGAGTTACTCACTGGGTCTCTGTCCGTCCGTCCTCTGGGAGAGTTACTCACTGGGTCTCTGTCCGTCCGTCCTCTGGGAGAGTTACTCACTGGGTCTCCGTCCGTCCGTCCTCTGGGAGAGTTACTCACTGGGTCTCCGTCCGTCCGTCCTCTGGGAGAGTTACTCACTGGGTCTCCGTCCGTCCTCTGGGAGAGTTACTCACTGGGTCTCCGTCCGTCCTCTGGGAGAGTTACTCACTGGGTCTCCGTCCGTCCTCTGGGAGAGTTACTCACTGGGTCTCCGTCCGTCCTCTGGGAGAGTTACTCACTGGGTCTCCGTCCATCCTCTGAGAGAGTTACTCACTGGGTCTCCGTCCATCCTCTGAGAGAGTTACTCACTGGGTCTCCGTCCATCCTCTGAGAGAGTTACTCACTGGGTCTCTGTCCGTCCGTCCTCTGAGAGAGTTACTCACTGGGTCTCTGTCCGTCCGTCCTCTGGGAGAGTTACTCACTGGGTCTCTGTCCGTCCTCTGGGAGAGTTCCTCACTGGGTCTCTGTCCGTCCTCTGGGAGAGTTACTCACTGGGTCTCTGTCCGTCCTCTGGGAGAGTTACTCACTGGGTCTCTTTCCGTCCTCTGGGAGAGTTACTCACTGGGTCTGTCTGTACCCCAACACTAATCCTTCATGAGATCAGCACTGCTATGCTAACCATGCCATTCACTACTGTGCTAACCATGCTACTGCTAACCATGCTATTGCTAACCATTCTACTGCTAACCATGCTATTTGCTTATCATGAAAATGTCTTATGAAAATTGCTTATCGTGCTAACCATATTCTTCACTGCTGTGATATTGCTACCCATGCTAACCATACCCTTCACAGCTGTGATAATGCTAACCCTGCTACCATGCTAGCCATGTCCTTGACTGATATGCTAATTGCTAACCACGCCCTTCACTGCCTGACTGCCTGCCCAGAGCCAGGTTCTCTCTGTATATCCAATGTCTGTCTGCAGAGAGCCGTGCTGTGTAACTGATGAGAGTAGTCTACAGCCATGGTAGATGAGAGAAGACAGAGGATCATAAATTATGCATCACACACATATACACGGAGCCGTCTACAACGATATCTCCAGGCAGTGACCAGATAGACCCAGGAGTCTGTCCTGACAGAGCTTTAGTAGCCTCTTCCAGTAACGACAGCGGACAGATATCTGACCTTCAGCACTGGCTTTCCAAGCCTCTTCCATAGAGACTAAAGCCCTATCCCACTACTAACATCCAGCCTCTTCAATAGAGACTAAAGCCCTATCCCACTACTAACATCCAGCCTCTTCCATAGAGACTAAAGCCCTATCCCACTACTAACATCCAGTCTCTTCCATAGAGATTAAAGCCCTATCCCACTACTAACATCCAGTCTCTTCCATAGAGACTAAAGCCCTATCCCACTACTAACATCCAGTCTCTTCCATAGAGACTAAAGCCCTATCCCACTACTAACATCCAGTCTCTTCCATAGAGACTAAAGCCCCATCCCACTACTAACATCCAGCCCATTCCATGGAGATTAAAGCCCAATCCCTAACATCCAGCATCTTCCATGGAGATTAAAGCCCTATCCCACTACTAACATCCAGCATCTTCCATAGAGACTAAAGCCCTATCCCACTAATAACATCCAGCCTCTTCCATAGAGACTAAAGCCCTATCCCACTACTAACATCCAGCCTCTTCCATAGAGACTAAAGCCCTATCCCACTACTAACATCCAGCCTCTTCCATAGAGACTAAAGCCCTATCCCACTACTAACATCCAGCCTCTTCCATAGAGACTAAAGCCCCACCCCTAACATCCAGTCTCTTCCATAGAGACTAAAGCCCTATCCCACTACTAACATCCAGCCTCTTCCATAGAGACTAAAGCCCTATCCCACTACTAACATCCAGTCTCTTCCATAGAGACTAAAGCCCTATCCCACTACTAACATCCAGTCTCTTCCATAGAGACTAAAGCCCCATCCCACTACTAACATCCAGCCCATTCCATGGAGATTAAAGCCCAATCCCTAACATCCAGCATCTTCCATGGAGATTAAAGCCCAATCCCACTACTAACATCCAGCCTCTTCCATAGAGACTAAAGCCTTATCACACCCCTAACATCCAGCCTCTTCCACAGAGACTAAAGCCCCACCCCTAACATCCAGCCTCTTCCAAAGAGACTAAAGCCCCACACCCAACATCAAGCCTCATACATAGAGACTAAAGCCCTTGCTCCTGACCCCTCACAGTCTGTACATAAGCCTAGCATGAGGGGTAGGGTTATAACTAGGTTAGTTTTGTTGGTTTAGGTAGGTAGTGGTAGTTACCAGGTTGTATATGCCCAGCAGCAAGGCCTCTATGCAGCCGTTGCTCTGGCGGTCCCTGCTGGCGGTGATGCGGAGGTACACCCAGACCAGCTCTGGAAGGAACTGCAGTGTGAAGCGTCTCAGGCGGTCCTCAGAGCTCCGGTACATCTCAAACAGCTGGTGACAGACAGGCTCCAGGAGCTACAAGGATAGAGTAACATATAATACAACCATTAGACTACAGGGATAGAGTAACATAACAACCATTAGACTACAGGGATAGAGTAACATATAATACAACCATTAGACTACAGGGATAGAGTAACATATAATACAACCATTAGACTACAGGGATAGAGTAACATATAATACAACCATTAGACTACAGGGATAGAGTAACATAACAACCATTAGACTACAGGGATAGAGTAACATAACAACCATTAGACTCAAAGAGCTACAGGGACAACAGGATAAAATGGTGCCATGAAGCAGCTAGGGGAGAGACAGACAGATGCTTTAGTCTGAAAGATGGATTATCACTCAGGAAAATGTGAGGTCAACACACCAGACTGCCTGGCCTTGCCATCACCTACAGGGAGACAAAAAACTAAACATGGAGGGAGATGAATGACGGAATGTGGGCCAGAAGAGTGCTGCAGTGTGTTACGCCCTACCCTGACATGGCCGGCCTGTGAGTCTGTAATAACTAACCTACCAAGAGTTTGGGAGACTGGGGTTTGCTCTTCCACCTAATTCATCACAAAGCAACACAGCAGCAACCTCCTGGGTCATATTCACTGAGAACCAGATGGAGGAAAACCAACTGAAACAGGGAGGGAGAGAAAGATGGCGCCGACAGACATGGCAGCTCTGCTTTCAGCTCAACTCTGCAGTATTTTGTTGTTGTTATTTCTTGCATTATTATCCCAGATTTTTTATTGTGCTATTAAATACAGACGGAAATTTCTTTTGGATATCAGAGCGGCGGTAACTCACCACCATTCTGACCAGGAACGCGACTTTCCCAAATTTGATATTTCGTTCGTAACCCCCCAAGGCAATTTAACTTATCCCAGAGGCTGCTCCAAGACGCCGCTGGCGGAGAAGAGGTATTCGGAGAGGACTACTAGTCTGACTCAGGAGGCGGGCACACCATCCACCGCTTTCGAGGATATTACTATCTAATGTTCAGTATATTACTATCTAATGTTCAGTATATTACTATCTAATGTTCAGTATATTACTATCTAATGTTCAGTATATTACTATCTAATGCTCAGTATATAACTATCTAATGTTCAGTATATTACTATCTGATGTTCAGTATATTACTATCTAATGTTCAGTATATTACTATCTAATGTTCAGTATATTACTATCTAATGTTCAGTATATTACTATCTAATGTTCAGTATATTACTATCTAATGTTCAGTATATTACTATCTAATGTTCAGTATATTACTATCTAATGTTCAGTATATTACTATCTAATGTTCAGTATATTACTATCTAATGTTCAGTATATTACTATCTAATGTTCAGTATATTACTATCTAATGTTATCTAATGTTCAGTATATTATTCGAGAATGTTCAGTCCCTGAACAATACAGTAGACGAGCTCAGGGCGAGGATCTCCTTCCAGAGAGACATCAGGGACAGTAACATACTCCGTTTCAAGGAATCATGGCTCTCTCCGGGTATATTGTCCCCGTCCATACAGCCAGCTGGGTTCTCAGTACATCGCGCAGACAGGAATAAAGAACTCTCCGGGAAGAAGGAAGGCAGAGGTCTATGTTTCATGATTATACTAACAATCACGGCGTGATTGTGATAACGTACAGGAACTCAAGTCCTTTTGTTCACCAGACCAAGAATACCTCACAATGAAATGCCGATCGTATTAGAGAATTCTCTTCAGTTATAGTCACAGGCCTGTATTTTCCCCCTTAAGCCGATACCACAACGGCGCTCAAGGAACTACACTGGACTTTGTGCAAATTGGAAACCACATAACCTGAGACCGCATTTATTGTAGCTGGGGACTTTAACAAAGCAAATTTGAGGAAAAAGCTACCGAAGTTCTAACACATTGACTGTAGTACTCGTGCTTTAAATACTCTGGACGGGGATGGCTACAAGGCCCTCCCTCTGCCTCCCTGTGGCAGATGAGATCACCACTCCATTCGTCATCTCCCTTCCTATAAGCAAAACATCTAAAAGGAAATACCCGTGCTAAGGGCTAATCAACGCGGTCTGACCAATTGGAATCCATGCTTCAAGATTGTTTTGATCACGCAGACAGGGCTATGTTCCGGGTTGCCTTAGAATAACATCAATGTCAAATCCAACTTTATTTGCCACATGCGCTTAATACAACAAATGTAGACTTTACCGCGAAATGCTGAATACAACAAGTGTAGACTTTACCGTGAAATGCTGAATAAAACAGGTGTAGACTTTACCGTGAAATGCTGAATAAAACAGGTGTAGACTTTACCGTGAAATGCTGAATACAACAGGTGTAGACTTTACCGTGAAATGCTGAATACAACAGGTGTAGACTTTACCGTGAAATGCTGAATACAACAGGTGTAGACTTTACCGTGAAATGCTGAATACAACAAGTGTAGACTTTACCGTGAAATGCTGAATACAACAGGTGTAGACTTTACCGTGAAATGCTGAATACAACAAGTGTAGACTTTACCGTGAAATGCTGAATACAACAGGTGTAGACTTTACCGTGAAATGCTGAATACAACAAGTGTAGACTTTACCGTGAAATGCTGAATACAACAGGTGTAGACTTTACCGTGAAATGCTGAATACAACAAGTGTAGACTTTACTGTGAAATGCTGAATACAACAGGTGTAGTAGACCTTACAGTGAAATGCTGAGTACAACAGGTGTAGACTTTACCGTGAAATGCTGAATACAACAATTGTAGACTTTACCGTGAAATGTTTACTGACAAGCCCTTAACCAACAGATCTGTTCAAGAAGAAAATATTTACCAAGTAGACTACAATAAAAAGTAATAATAAAAAGTAACACAATAAGAATAACGAGGCTATATACAGGGGGCACCGGTACCGAGTCAGTGTGCAGGTGTACAGGCTAGCTGAGGTAATCTGTACATGTCGGTGGGGGCGAAGGAAGTGACTATGCATAGGTAACAAACAGCAAGTAGCAGCAGTGTACAGGGGGGGGGGGTGTCAATGTAAATAGTCCGGGTGGCCATTTGATTAATTGTTCAGCAGTTAATGGCTTGGGGTAGAAACTGTTAACTTCTACTTGCACACAATCCCGGATCCGGGAGCACCCCCATCAGTAAAAAAGATGACTAGCATAGCCTAGCATAGCGTCACAGGTAAATACTAGCATCTAAATATCATTAAATCACAAGTCCAAGACACCAGATGAAAGATACACATCTTGTGAATCCAGCCATCATTTCTGTTTTCTGTTTTACAGGGAAGACACAATATGTAAATCTATTAGCTAACCACCATAGCAAAAGACACAACTTTTTTTTCCCATCATTTTTTTCCAGCATAGGTAGCTATCACAATTTCAACCAAATAAAGATATAAATAGTCACTAACCAAGAAACAACTTCATCAGTTGACAGTCTGATAACATATTTATTGTATAGCATATGTTTTGTTAGAAAGATGTGCATATTTCAGGTATAAATCATAGTTTTACATTGCAGCCACCATCACAACTCTCACCAAAGCAACTAGAATAACTACAGAGACCAACGTGAATTACCTAATTACTCATCATAAACCATTTATGAAAAATACACAGCGTACAGCAAATGAAAGACAAAGATCTTGTGAATCCAGCCAATATTTCAGATTTTTTAAGTGTTTTAAAAACAGCGAAAACACAATAAAGCATTATATTAGGTTACTACAATAGCCTACCACACAACAGCATTGATTCAAGCCAACAATAGCGATAACGAATAAAACAGCAAAATATATTAATTTTTTCACTAACCTTCTCAAACTTCTTCAGATGACAGTCCTATAACATCATATTACACAATACATATAGAGTTTGTTCGAAAATGTGCATATTTAGCGGCACAAATCGTGGTTATACAATATGAATAGTAGCCAAAATGCAAACAAAATGTCGGGAGAAATCTTGGGAGAGGCACCTAATCTAATCAGTAACTAATCATAAACTTGACTATAAAATACAGGTTGGACAGCAAATGAAAGATACATTAGTTCTTAATGCAACCGCTGTGTTAGATTTTTTTAATTAACGTTACTACGTCATACAGCGTGCGTTAAAGCGAGACCGCACCGAAATTAATGGCAGAATAGTAGTTTGACATTTTTTAACAGAACAACGAATTAACTTCATAAATACTTCTTACTTTTTGATGAGCTCCCATCAGAATCTTGGGCAAGTTGTCCTTTGTCCAGAGGAATCGTTGCTCGGTTGTAAATTGTCGCCTTCAACTTTGGAATTAGCAGTAAACATTAGCCATGTGGCGAAGACGTGTCCAACTCTCTATAACGCAGCACAAAGAAATATCCGAAAATCGCAATATACTGATATAAACTGATATAACTCGGTTTAAAATAACGACATTATGATGTCTTTAACACCTATATCAAATAAAATCAGAGCCGGATATATCTAAGGTCTATAACGGGAGCTTTCCAGAACGCCATCCTGAGGTCTGTCTCGCGTCATGGCGAATGTTGAAAAGACTGCACCCCACGTTCCCAGACCCTTTATATGGCCTCAGATCTGCCTAGCAACTCCATTCCAATTCTCACTACTTGCTGACATCTAGGGGAAGGCGTATGCAGTGCATCTCGACCAATAGAAGACATGAAAATTAATAAACTGACCCTAGAACAGCCTGCCTTATTTCAGATTTCTCACAGGAAGTTTGCTCCAACTAGAGTTCTGTTTTACTCACAGATATAATTCAAACGGTTTTAGAAACTAGAGAGTGTTTTCTATCCAATAGTAATAATAATATGCATATTGTACGAGCAAGAATTGAGTACGAGGCAGTTTAATTTGGGAACGACATTTTTACAAAGTGAAAACAGCACCCCCTATTGAGAAAAGGTTAAGTAGCCTTTTGGACCTAGACTTTGCTCTCCGGTACCGCTTGCCGTTCGGTAGCAGAGAGAACAGTCTATGACTTGGGTGACTGGAGTCTTTGGCAATTTTATGGGCTTTCCTCTGACACCGCCTAGTGTATAGGTCCTGTGTGGCAGGAAGCTTGGCCCCAGCGATGTACTGGGCTATACGCTCTACCCTCTGTAGCGCCTTACGGTCAGATACAGAGCAGTTGCCATACCAGCCAGTGATTCAACCGGTCAGGATACTCTTGATGGTGTAGGGCAGGAGACTTGGAGATAGGTCCCCAGATCCTCAAAATGTTCTACAGCTGCACCAACAAGAGCATCCTGATCGGTTGCATCACCGCCTGACCACTAGGCTACCTGCCGCCCCAGTTGACATAGTCTGTGTCTCCTGTAGTCTAGTGGTTGACATGGTCTGCGTCTCCTGTACTCTAGTTAGCCACCTGATGCTCCTGCATGGAGTGGTGATGGCAGTGACAGGTACATGGTGGTTACCAGGTAACAAGGCTGGCACTGCCACACGGATGTCAATCACGTCCTGAGTCCTCCAGAGACAGAGCAGACCAGCTGGTGTGGGGGAGGGGTATGCAGATTCCCAGCTCTCTGCCAGCTCCGCCCACCTCGCCACAACAGATAAGTCATTTAGCAGACGCTCGTGTCATACTTGGTACTGGTCCCCCGTGGAAATCGACTGAGTCAGACGGGACATACAGTAGTCACCTTTCCGGTAATGAAACACCATGCTGCTACCTAGGTGGGGTGGAAACAGTCTGTAGTCCATCAGTCTCACCTCACTGCTGGTGTCCTGGATGACTCTGTAGAGAGCTGGCACCAGAGACTTCTTCAGGTGAAGGCTGCCTGCATAGGTGGAGATGTGGGTTTCTGGTAGAATCTGGAGAAATAGACACAGACAGGGTTTTGGTAGAGTCTGGAGAAATAGAAACAGACAGAGAGGGTTTCTGGTAGAGTCTGGAGAAATAGAAACAGACAGGGTTTCTGGTAGAATCTGGAGAAATAGAAACAGACAGAGAGGGTTTCTGGTAGAGTCTGGAGAAATAGAAACAGACAGGGTTTCTGGTAGAGTCTGGAGAAATAGAAACAGACAGGGTTTCTGGTAGAATCTGGAGAAATAGAAACAGACAGAGAGGGTTTCTGGTAGAGTCTGGAGAAATAGAAACAGACAGGGTTTCTGGTAGAGTCTGGAGAAATATAAACAGACAGACAGGGTTTCTGGTAGAGTCTGGAGAAATAGAAACAGACAGGGTTTCTGGTAGAGTCTGGAGAAATAGAAACAGACAGGGTTTCTGGTAGAGTCTGGAGAAATAGAAACAGACAGGGTTTCTGGTAGAGTCTGAAGAATAGAAACAGACAGGGTTTCTGGTAGAGTCTGGAGAAATAGAAACAGACAGACAGGGTTTCTGGTAGAGTGTGGAGAAATAGAAACAGACAGACAGGGTTTCTGGTAGAATCTGGAGAAATAGAAACAGACAGATAGGGTTTCTGGTAGAGTCTGGAGAAATAGAAACAGACAGGGTTTCTGGTAGAGTCTGGAGAAATAGAAACAGACAGGGTTTCTGGTAGAGTCTGGAGAAATAGAAACAGACAGATAGGGTTTCTGGTAGAGTCTGGAGAAATAGAAACAGACAGATAGGGTTTCTGGTAGAGTCTGGAGAAATAGAAACAGACAGACAGGGTTTCTGGTAGAGTCTGGAGAAATAGAAAGAGACAGGGTTTCTGGTAGAGTCTGGAGAAATAGAAACAGACAGGGTTTCTGGTAGAGTCTGGAGAAATAGAAACAGACAGGGTTTCTGGTAGAGTCTGGAGAAATAGAAACAGACAGGGTTTTTGGTAGAGTCTGGAGAAATAGAAACAGACAGGGTTTCTGGTAGAGTCTGGAGAAATAGAAACAGACAGGGTTTCTGGTAGAGTCTGGAGAAATAGAAACAGACAGGGTTTCTGGTAGAGTCTGGAGAAATAGAAACAGACAGGGTTTCTGGTAGAGTCTGGAGAAATAGAAACAGACAGGGTTTCTGGTAGAGTCTGGAGAAATAGAAACAGACAGGGTTTCTGGTAGAGTCTGGAGAAATAGAAACAGACAGGGTTTCTGGTAGAGTCTGGAGAAATAGAAACAGACAGGGTTTCTGGTAGAGTCTGGAGAAATAGAAACAGACAGGGTTTCTGGTAGAGTCTGGAGAAATAGAAACAGACAGGGTTTCTGGTAGAGTCTGGAGAAATAGAAACAGACAGGGTTTCTGGTAGAGTCTGGAGAAATAGAAAGAGATAAGAGTATAAACATCCCTTCACAGTATAAGTGTAGTCCAGTTGTCACGAGTTACTATTCATCTACTAGCGTAATCATGCTGAAAGAGCGACAGCCTTTAAAAAAGCAACAAATCCTTTTGAAAACGACCTGCGTGTCATCAATAAGAGTCAGAAAGTTATTCTAGTGTCAAACGTGAGTGTAAATATAGCGACAGGAGAATTCTGGTCATAAAGGCTGGTGTCAAACAGAGACTGGAACATCCGTGTGTCTCAACAGCTAAATGAAGGTTGGGTTTTGATTTGACGATGTCCACTAACATGGGGTGAACAGCTGTGGGGATGGCTCTCTATCCAATATCAGACATCGAGACAGACATGCTCAGCAGCTCCAACTGTTTCCATAAGACAACACATCACACACGTGTTAACTTGAGAAATACTGCATCAAACACCTTACATGTCAAACTGCTCAACTAAAACATCCTCAGCAAAAAACATCATTAATGACACATTTCTTGAATTATCTTCAATTGATTCTGTGGCTTTTGAGGAAGTGAAATAGGCTTTTGCGTCTACAGTGGCTCATGGGGACAAGCATCATCAAGCACACGCAAAATCGGTCAGGAAACACCTTCAAGACTGAAATCTAGTTTTCCTAATGAGCAACCGAAAAACACATATGTCAATCAGAATGTTCGGTGGAGAGAGAGAGGAGGCAGCCTTCACCCTCTGTACTGCCAGGCCACTAGAGTGAGAGGAGGCAGCCTTTACCCTCTGTACTGCCAGGCCAGCAGAGGGAGAGGAGGCAGCCTTCACCCTTTGTACTGCCAGGCCAGCAGAGAGACAGGAAGCAGCCTTCACCCTCTGTACTGCCAGGCCAGTAGAGGGAGAGGAGGCAGCCTTTACCATTTGTACTGCCAGGCCACTAGAGTGAGAGGAGGCAGCCTTTACCATTTGTACTGCCAGGCCACTAGAGTGAGAGGAGGCAGCCTTTACCCTATGTACTGCCAGGCCAGCAGAGGGAGAGGAGGCAGCCTCCACCCTTTGTACTGCCAGGCCAGCAGAGGGAGAGGAGGCAGCCTTCACCCTTTGTACTGCCAGGCCAGTAGAGGGAGAGGAGGCAGCCTTCACCCTTTGTACTGCCAGGCCAGTAGAGGGAGAGGAGGCAGCCTTCACCCTTTGTACTGCCAGGCCAGTAGAGGGAGAGGAGGCAGCCTTCACCCTTTGTACTGCCAGGCCAGTAGAGGGAGAGGAGGCAGCCTTCACCCTTTGTACTGCCAGGCCAGTAGAGGAGGCAGCCTTCACCCTTTGTACTGCCAGGCCAGTAGAGGAGGCAGCCTTCACCCTTTGTACTGCCAGGCCAGTAGAGGAGGCAGCCTTCACCCTTTGTACTGCCAGGCCAGTAGAGGAGGCAGCCTTCACCCTTTGTACTGCCAGGCCAGTAGAGGAGGCAGCCTTCACCCTTTGTACTGCCAGGCCAGTAGAGGAGGCAGCCTTCACCCTTTGTACTGCCAGGCCAGTAGAGGAGGCAGCCTTCACCCTTTGTACTGCCAGGCCAGTAGAGGAGGCAGCCTTCACCCTTTGTACTGCCAGGCCAGTAGAGGAGGCAGCCTTCACCCTTTGTACTGCCAGGCCAGTAGAGGAGGCAGCCTTCACCCTTTGTACTGCCAGGCCAGTAGAGGAGGCAGCCTTCACCCTTTGTACTGCCAGGCCAGTAGAGGAGGCAGCCTTCACCCTTTGTACTGCCAGGCCAGTAGAGGAGGCAGCCTTCACCCTTTGTACTGCCAGGCCAGTAGAGGAGGCAGCCTTCACCCTTTGTACTGCCAGGCCAGTAGAGGAGGCAGCCTTCACCCTTTGTACTGCCAGGCCAGTAGAGGAGGCAGCCTTCACCCTTTGTACTGCCAGGCCAGTAGAGGAGGCAGCCTTCACCCTTTGTACTGCCAGGCCAGTAGAGGAGGCAGCCTTCACCCTTTGTACTGCCAGGCCAGTAGAGGAGGCAGCCTTCACCCTTTGTACTGCCAGGCCAGTAGAGGAGGCAGCCTTCACCCTTTGTACTGCCAGGCCAGTAGAGGAGGCAGCCTTCACCCTTTGTACTGCCAGGCCAGTAGAGGAGGCAGCCTTCACCCTTTGTACTGCCAGGCCAGTAGAGGAGGCAGCCTTCACCCTTTGTACTGCCAGGCCAGTAGAGGAGGCAGCCTTCACCCTTTGTACTGCCAGGCCAGTAGAGGAGGCAGCCTTCACCCTTTGTACTGCCAGGCCAGTAGAGGAGGCAGCCTTCACCCTTTGTACTGCCAGGCCAGTAGAGGAGGCAGCCTTCACCCTTTGTACTGCCAGGCCAGTAGAGGAGGCAGCCTTCACCCTTTGTACTGCCAGGCCAGTAGAGGAGGCAGCCTTCACCCTTTGTACTGCCAGGCCAGTAGAGGAGGCAGCCTTCACCCTTTGTACTGCCAGGCCAGTAGAGGAGGCAGCCTTCACCCTTTGTACTGCCAGGCCAGTAGAGGAGGCAGCCTTCACCCTTTGTACTGCCAGGCCAGTAGAGGAGGCAGCCTTCACCCTTTGTACTGCCAGGCCAGTAGAGGCAGCCTTCACCCTTTGTACTGCCAGGCCAGTAGAGGAGGCAGCCTTCACCCTTTGTACTGCCAGGCCAGTAGAGGAGGCAGCCTTCACCCTTTGTACGGCCAGGCCAGTAGAGGAGGCAGCCTTCACCCTTTGTACGGCCAGGCCAGTAGAGGAGGAAGCCTTCACCCTCTGTACGGCCAGGCCAGCATAGGAGGCAGCCTTCACCCTTTGTACTGCCAGGCTAGTAGAGGGAGAGGAGGCAGCCTTCACCCTTTGTACTACCAGGCCAGCAGAGAGACAGGAAGCAGCCTTCACCCTCTGTACTGCCAGGCCAGTAGAGGGAGAGGAGGCAGCCTTTACCATTTGTACTGCCAGGCCACTAGAGTGAGAGGAGGCAGCCTTTACCCTCTGTACTGCCAGGCCAGCAGAGGGAGAGGAGGCAGCCTTCACCCTTTGTAGCCAGGCCAGTAGAGGAGGCAGCCTTCACCCTTTGTACTGCCAGGCCAGTAGAGGAGGTAGCCTTCACCCTTTGTACTGCCAGGCCAGTAGAGGAGGCAGCCTTCACCCTTTGTACTGCCAGGCCAGTAGAGGAGGCAGCCTTCACCCTTTGTACTGCCTGGCCAGTAGAGGAGGCAGCCTTCACCCTTTGTACTGCCAGGCCAGTAGAGGAGGCAGCCTTCACCCTTTGTACTGCCAGGCCAGTAGAGGAGGCAGCCTTCACCCTTTGTACGGCCAGGCCAGTAGAGGAGGAAGCCTTCACCCTTTGTACGGCCAGGCCAGTAGAGGAGGAAGCCTTCACCCTCTGTACGGCCAGGCCAGCATAGGAGGCAGCCTTCACCCTTTGTACTGCCAGGCTAGTAGAGGGAGAGGAGGCAGCCTTCACCCTTTGTACTGCCAGGCCAGCAGAGAGACAGGAAGCAGCCTTCACCCTCTGTACTGCCAGGCCAGTAGAGGGAGAGGAGGCAGCCTTTACCATTTGTACTGCCAGGCCACTAGAGTGAGAGGAGGCAGCCTTCACCCTCTGTACTGCCAGGCCAGTAGAGGGAGAGGAGGCAGCCTTTACCCTCTGTACTGCCAGGCCAGTAGAGGGAGAGGAGGCAGCCTTTACCCTCGTACTGCCAGGCCAGTAAGGGTCAGTAGAGGGAGAGGAGGCAGCCTTTACCCTCTGTACTGCCAGGCCAGTAAGGGTCAGTAGAGGGAGAGGAGGCAGCCTTTACCCTCTGTACTGCCAGGCCAGTAAGGGTCAGTAGAGGGAGAGGAGGCAGCCTTTACCCTCTGTACTGCCAGGCCAGTAGAGGGAGAGGAGGCAGCCTTCACCCTCTGTACTGCCAGGCCAGTAGAGGGAGAGGAAGCAGCCTTCACCCTCTGTACTGCCAGGCCAGTAGAGGGAGAGGAGGCAGCCTTCACCCTCTGTACTGCCAGGCCAGTAGAGGGAGAGGAGGCAGCCTTCACCCTCTGTACTGCCAGGCCAGTAGAGGAGGCAGCCTTCACCCTTTGTACTGCCAGGCCAGTAGAGGAGGCAGCCTTCACCCTCTGTACTGCCAGGCCAGTAGAGGAGGCAGCCTTCACCCTCTGTACTGCCAGGCCAGTAGAGGAGGCAGCCTTCACCCTCTGTACTGCCAGGCCAGTAAGGGTCAGTAGAGGGAGAGGAGGCAGCCTTCACCCTTTGTACTGCCAGGCCAGTAGAGGAGGCAGCCTTCACCCTCTGTACTGCCAGGCCAGTAGAGGAGGCAGCCTTCACCCTCTGTACTGCCAGGCCAGTAAGGGTCAGTAGAGGGAGAGGAGGCAGCCTTTACCCTCTGTACTGCCAGGCCAGTAGAGGAGGCAGCCTTCACCCTCTGTACTGCCAGGCCAGTAAGGGTCAGTAGAGGGAGAGGAGGCAGCCTTCACCCTCTGTACTGCCAGGCCAGTAGAGGAGGCAGCCTTCACCCTCTGTACTGCCAGGCCAGTAGAGGAGGCAGCCTTCACCCTCTGTACTGCCAGGCCAGTAGAGGAGGCAGCCTTCACCCTCTGTACTGCCAGGCCAGTAGAGGAGGCAGCCTTCACCCTCTGTACTGCCAGGCCAGTAAGGGTCAGTAGAGGGAGAGGAGGCAGCCTTCATGTAACTAGATGGACCCCCCCCATCACTGGTATGTATGGGGGGGGGGGGGGGGTCTGAGTCATGTCTGTGTGTATATAAATATTGTTCCATGTAACTAGATGGACCCCCCCATCACTGGTATGTATGGGGGGGGGGGGTCTGAGTCATGTCTGTGTATATATTTAATTTTTTTAATTTTTAATTTTACCGTTATTTTACCAGGTAAGTTGACTGAGAACACGTTCTCATTTGCAGCAACGACCTGGGGAATAGTTACAGGGGAGAGGAGGGGGATGAATGAGCCAATTGTAAACTGGGGATTATTAGGTGACCATGATGGTTTGAGGGCCAGATTGGGAATTTTAGCCAGGACACCGGGGTTAACACCCCTACTCTTACGATAAGTGCCATGGGATCTTTAATGACCTCAGAGAGTCAGGACACCCGTTTAACGTCCCATCCAAAAGACGGCACCCTACACAGGGCAGTGTCCCCAATCACTGCCCTGGGGCATTGGGATATTTTATTAGACCAGAGGAAAGAGTGCCTCCTACTGGCCCTCCAACACCACTTCCAGCAGCATCTGGTCTCCCATCCAGGGACTGACCAGGACCAACCCTGCTTAGCTTCAGAAGCAAGCCAGCAGTGGGATGCAGGGTGGTATGCTGCTGTTCCATGTAACTAGATGGACCCCCCCCCCCCATCACTGGTATGTATGGGGGGGGGGGGGGGGGTCTGAGTCATGTCTGTGTGTATATAAATATTGTTCCATGTAACTAGATGGACCCCCCCCCCCCCCCCCATCACTGGTATGTATGGGGGGGGTCTGAGTCATGTCTGTGTGTATATAAATATTGTTCCATTTAACTAGATGGACCCCCCCCCCATCACTGGTATGTATGGGGGGGGGGTCTGAGTCATGTCTGTGTGTATATAAATATTGTTCCATGTAACTAGATGGACCCCCCCATCACTGGTATGTATTGGGGGGGGGGGGGGGTCTGAGTCATGTCTGTGTGTATATAAATATTGTACCATGTAACTAGATGGACCCCCCCATCACTGGTATGTATGGGGGGGGGGTCTGAGTCATGTCTGTGTGTATATAAATATTGTTCCATGTAACTAGATGGACCCCCCCCCCCCCCATCACTGGTATGTATGGGGGGGTCTGAGTCATGTCTGTGTGTATATAAATATTGTACCATGTAACTAGATGGACCCCCCCCCCCCCCCCATCACTGGTATGTATGGGGGGGGGGGGGGGGGTCTGAGTCATGTCTGTGTATATAAATATTGTTCCATGTAACTAGATGGACCCCCCCATCACTGGTATGTATGGGGGGGGGGGGGGTCTGAGTCATGTCTGTGTGTATATAAATATTGTTCCATGTAACTAGATGGACCCCCCCATCACTGGTATGTATGGGGGGGGGGGGGGGGTCTGAGTCATGTCTGTGTGTATATAAATATTGTACCATGTAACTAGATGGACCCCCCCCCATCACTGGTATGTATGGGGGGGGGTCTGAGTCATGTCTGTGTATATAAATATTGTACCATGTAACTAGATGGACCCCCCCATCACTGGTATGTATGGGGGGGGGGTCTGAGTCATGTCTGTGTATATAAATATTGTACCATGTAACTAGATGGACCCCCCCCATCACTGGTATGTATGGGGGGGGTCTGAGTCATGTCTGTGTGTATATAAATATTGTTCCATGTAACTAGATGGACCCCCCCCATCACTGGTATGTATGGGGGGGTCTGAGTCATGTCTGTGACCCACCTTGAATTCTGACAGCCATTCCTCCACCACTCCTCCCTGCTCCGAGCCCAGCATCTTCCTCACACACCTAGAGCAAGAGAGGATTGAGGAGAAAGAGAGAGATAGGAGAGAGAAGACAGGAGAGAGGGGGGCGAGAGGAGAGGAGAGAGAGGGAAGAGAGGAGAGGAGAGAGAGGGAAGAGAGGAGAGGAGAGAGAGGGAAGAGAGGAGAGGAGAGAGAGGGAAGAGAGGAGAGGAGAGAGAGGGAAGAGAGGAGAGGAGAGAGAGGGAAGAGAGGAGAGGAGAGAGAGGGAAGAGAGGAGAGGAGAGAGAGGGAAGAGAGGAGAGGAGAGAGAGGGAAGAGAGGAGAGGAGAGAGAGGGAAGAGAGGAGAGGAGAGAGGGGGGCGAGAGGAGAGGAGAGAGAGGGAAGAGAGGAGAGAGATAGTAGAGAGGGGAGGGAAGAAGGGAGAGAGGGGAGAGATAGGAGAGAGGGGAGAGGAGAGACAACATGTTAACTCATTAGAACTGTTTACATTTACATTTTAGTCATTTAGCAGACGCTCTTATCCAGAGCGACTTACAGTAGAGTGCATACATTTTATTACATTTTACATACTGAGACAAGGATATCCCTACCGGCTAAACCCTCCCTAACCCGGACGACGCTATGCCAATTGTGCGTCGCCCCACGGACCTCCCGGTTGCGGCCGGCTGCGACAGAGCCTGGGCGCGAACCCAGCCCAGCCTGGGCGCGAACCCAGAGACTCTGGTGGCGCAGCTAGCCCTAGACCACTGCCCCACCCGGGAGGTACATGTCTGTGTGTCTGAACTGTTAACAGACTTGTTTTACTAACAATATGTGTCAATATCGCATAATCAACTTGTCTACAACCTGTTGTGGTATTCGCTTGACTGTTGTCATCAACGAGAAACCGTTGATGCTGTCATTTGACTTCATTACTTAAAATGACATCGCCGAAGCAGACATTACTTTTCACAGTGAAAGAGGCTTTATCTATGTTGGCTGGTGATAGGGATTCGGACACGGCCTTGCACTTTAAAAAGAGATGACGTTGAGGTGAGTGAAATAAGTAAACATCGGATATGTGTTTGGTGTTGTGGATGTTGGATGCTGTGAAACATGGGGAATAGCTCTCAGATCAGCAAGTCAACTTTGTTGGTACTGGTGAGCACATCAGCGGTGGAGCTCAAATGATTGTTCTCGGTCTAATAGCTGACTATATACAACTAAACACTGCAACTAACTAGTTGGTTGTTCGGTCTTGTTTCTGTTTTTGTTTGTGACCGATACAATTTGATTTGAGAGGTGTTATCTACATGTCTGGTCTGAATCTTATTGAGGTGTTATCTACATGTCTGGTCTGGTCTAAATCTTATTGAGGTGTTATCTACATGTCTGGTCTGGTCTAAATCTTATTGAGGTGTTATCTACATGTCTGGTCTGGTCTAAATCTTATTGAGGTGTTATCTACATGTCTGGTCTGGTCTAAATCTTATTGAGGTGTTATCTACATGTCTGGTCTGGTCTGGTCTAAATCTTATTGAGGTGTTATCTACATGTCTGGTCTGGTCTAAATCTTATTGAGGTGTTATCTACATGTCTGGTCTGGTCTAAATCTTATTGAGGTGTTATCTACATGTCTGGTCTGGTCTGAATCTTATTGAGGTGTTATCTACATGTCTGGTCTGGTCTAAATCTTATTGAGGTGTTATCTACATGTCTGGTCTGGTCTGGTCTAAATCTTATTGAGGTGTTATCTACATGTCTGGTCTGGTCTGGTCTAAATCTTATTGAGGTGTTATCTACATGTCTGGTCTGGTCTGAATCTTATTGAGGTGTTATCTACATGTCTGGTCTGGTCTAAATCTTATTGAGGTGTTATCTACATGTCTGGTCTGGTCTAAATCTTATTGAGGTGTTATCTACATGTCTGGTCTGGTCTAAATCTTATTGAGGTGTTATCTACATGTCTGGTCTGGTCTGAATCTTATTGAGGTGTTATCTACATGTCTGGTCTGGTCTAAATCTTATTGAGGTGTTATCTACATGTCTGGTCTGGTCTGGTCTAAATCTTATTGAGGTGTTATCTACATGTCTGGTCTGGTCTGAATCTTATTGAGGTGTTATCTACATGTCTGGTCTGGTCTGAATCTTATTGAGGTGTTATCTACATGTCTGGTCTGGTCTAAATCTTATTGAGGTGTTATCTACATGTTGTGTCTGGTCTGAATCTTATTGAGGTGTTATCTACATGTCTGGTCTGGTCTGAATCTTATTGAGGTGTTATCTACATGTCTGGTCTGGTCTGAATCTTATTGAGGTGTTATCTACATGTCTGGTCTGGTCTAAATCTTATTGAGGTGTTATCTACATGTCTGGTCTGGTCTAAATCTTATTGAGGTGTTATCTACATGTTGTGTCTGGTCTGGTCTGGTCTAAATCTTATTGAGGTGTTATCTACATGTCTGGTCTGGTCTAAATCTTATTGAGGTGTTATCTACATGTTGTGTCTGGTCTGGTCTGGTCTAAATCTTATTGAGGTGTTATAATTTGTCATTGTGATTTGTTCTTTGTTTTTGAGCTATGTCTGTTTGAAAAGTGAGAAAATGAGCTTCATCTTGAAAATTCTCAGTAATCTACAACAGCATTGTAGAATTGTATTGGGACCTAAAGGTTTAGAGTGCAACACAGCAACATGCCACGTTTCTCCATGATGCTTTGTCCTGATGTAAAGACGACTGTGTCTGGGTAGTATTAGCAGGTTCAAGGTGAGGTTCGTTCAAGGTGATGGCTAACAAATCATTACACATTAACTGACAGTCAGAGGCCCGTGAGAAGACGGGAGATTCACCACCTACATAAGCAGGCCCTCACCTGTCACTATAAATTTAACAATATGAATCTACTGTACACCAACCGTTAAAGCCTGCTGCCCTTGAACCGAGACAGTAGGGTGACTGACCAACAAACTGAACATTCCAGAACATGAAGCTGTAGATGGGGTTTATCATTAGGAGGATAACATGTTTTTGATAGATCTTTATTTTATCATTTTGTATCCTTGGATGTTTTAAAACATTTACTAAAATGTTATGCAAACCATCTAACCACCACCCCAGAACATCTCCCCCAGAACATCTAAGCACCACCCCAGAACATCTAAGCACCACCCCCAGAACATCTAAGCACCACCCCCAAAACATCTAAGCACCACCCCCAAAACATCTAAGCACCACCCCCAAAACATCTAAGCACCACCCCAAAACATCTAAGCACCACCCCAAAACATCTAAGCACCACCCCAAAACATCTAAGCACCACCCCAAAACATCTAAGCACCACCCCAAAACATCTAAGCACCACCCCAAAACATCTAAGCACCACCCCAAAACATCTAAGCACCACCCCAAAACATCTAAGCACCACCCCAAAACATCTAAGCACCACCCCAAAACATCTAAGCACCACCCCAAAACATCTAAGCACCACCCCAAAACATCTAAGCACCACCCCAAAACATCTAAGCACCACCCCAAAACATCTAAGCACCACCCCAAAACATCTAAGCACCACCCCAAAACATCTAAGCACCACCCCAAAACATCTAAGCACCACCCCAAAACATCTAAGCACCACCCCAAAACATCTAAGCACCACCCCAAAACATCTAAGCACCACCCCAAAACATCTAAGCACCACCCCCAAAACATCTAAGCACCACCCCCAAAACATCTAAGCACCACCCCAAAACATCTAAGCACCACCCCAAAACATCTAAGCACCACCCCAAAACATCTAAGCACCACCCCCAAAACATCTAAGCACCACCCCAAAACATCTAAGCACCACCCCCAGAACATCTAACCACCACCCCCAGAACATCTAACCACCACCCCCAGAACATCTAACCACCACCCCCAGAACATCTAACCACCACCCCCAGAACATCTAACCACCACCCCAGAACATCTAACCACCACCCCAGAACATCTAACCACCACCCCAGAACATCTAACCACCACCCCAGAACATCTAACCACCACCCCCCGAACATCTAACCACCAGCCCCAGAACATCTAACCACCACCCCCAGAACATCTAACCACCACCCCCCGAACATCTAACCACCACCCCCCGAACATCTAACCACCACCCCCAGAACATCTAACCACCACCCCAGAACATCTAACCACCACCCCCCGAACATCTAACCACCAGCCCCAGAACATCTAACCACCACCCCCAGAACATCTAACCACCACCCCCAGAACATCTAACCACCACCCCAGAACATCTAACCACCACCCCCAGAACATCTAACCACAACCCCCAGAACATCTAACCACCACCCCCAGAACATTTAACCACCACCCCCAGAACATCTAACCACCACCCCCAGAAAATCTAACCACCACCCCAGAACATTTAACCACCACCCCAGAACATTTCCCAGAACATCTAACCACCACCCCAGAACATCTAACCACCACCCCTAGAAAATCTAACCACCACCCCCAGAAAATCTAACCACCACCCCCAGAAAATCTAACCACCACCCCCAGAAAATCTAACCACCACCCCCAGAAAATCTAACCACCACCCCCAGAAAATCTAACCACCACCCCCAGAAAATCTAACCACCACCCCCAGAAAATCTAACCACCACCCCAAGAAAATCTAACCACCACCCCAGAACATTTAACCACCACCCCAGAACATTTCCCAGAACATCTAACCACCACCCCCAGAAAATCTAACCACCACCCCCAGAACATCTAACCACCACCCCCAGAACATCTAACCACCACCCCCAGAACATCTAACCACCACCCCCAGAAAATCTAACCACCACCCCCAGAAAATCTAACCACCACCCCCAGAAAATCTAACCACCACCCCCAGAAAATCTAACCACCACCCCCATAAAATCTAACCACCACCCCCAGAAAATCTAACCACCACCCCCAGAAAATCTAACCACCACCCCCAGAAAATCTAACCACCACCCCAGAACATCTAACCACCACCCCAGAACATCTAACCACCAGCCCCAGAACATCTAACCACCAGCCCCAGAACATCTAGCCACCACCCCCAGAACATCTAGCCACTACCCCAGAACATCTAACCACCACCCCAGAACATCTAACCACCACCCCAGAACATCTAACCACCACCCCAGAACATCTAGCCACCACCCCCAGAACATCTAGCCACTACCCCAGAACATCTAACCACCACCCCAGAACATCTAACCACCACCCCAGAACATCTAACCACCACCCCAGAACATCTAACCACCACCCCAGAACATCTAACCACCACCCCAGAACATCTAACCACCACCCCAGAACATTTCCCAGAACATCTAACCACCACCCCCAGAAAATCTAACCACCACCCCCGAACATTTAACCACCACCCCAGAACATTTCCCAGAAAATCTAACCACCACCCCCGAACATTTAACCACCACCCCAGAACATTTCCCAGAACATCTAACCACCACCCCCAGAAAATCTAACCACCACCCCCAGAAAATCTAACCACCACCCCCAGAAAATCTAACCACCACCCCCAGAAAATCTAACCACCACCCCCAGAAAATCTAACCACCACCCCCAGAAAATCTAACCACCACCCCCAGAAAATCTAACCACCACCCCCAGAAAATCTAACCACCACCCCAGAACATCTAACCACCAGCCCCAGAACATCTAACAACCAGCCCCAGAACATCTAACCACCAGCCCCAGAACATCTAACCACCAGCCCCAGAACATCTAGCCACCACCCCCAGAACATCTAGCCACTACCCAAGAACATCTAACCACCACCCCAGAACATCTAACCACCACCCCAGAACATCTAACCACCACCCCCAGAACATTTCCCAGAACATCTAACCACCACCCCCCGAACATCTAACCACCACCCCCAGAACATCTAACCACCACCCCCAGAACATCTAACCACCACCCCCAGAACATTTCCCAGAACATCTAACCACCACCCCAAAACAACTAACCACCACCCCAAAACAACTAACCACCACCCACGAACATCTAACCACCACCCCCGAACATCTAACCACCACCCCCAAACATCTAACCACCACCCCCAGAACATCTAACCACCACCCCCAGAACATCTAACCACCACCCCCAGAACATCTAACCACCACCCCCAGAACATCTAACCACCACCCCCAGAACATCTAACCACCACCCCCAGAACATCTAACCACCACCCCCAGAACATCTAACCACCACCCCCAGAACATCTAACCACCACCCCCAGAACATCTAACCACCACCCCCAGAACATCTAACCACCACCCACAGAACATCTAACCACCACCCTCAGAACATCTAACCACCACCCCTGAACATCTAACCACCACCCCAGAACATCTAAACACCACCCCAGAACATCTAACCACCACCCCAGAACATCTAACCACCACCCCAGAACATTTCCCAGAACATTTCCCAGAACATCTAACCACCACCCCAGAACATCTAAGCACCACCCCAGAACATCTAACCACCAGCCCCAGAACATCTAACCACCACCCCCAGAACATCTAACCACCACCCCCAGAACATCTAGCCACCACCCCAGAACATTTAACCACCACCCCAGAACATTTAACCACCAACCCAGAACATCTACCCACCACCCCCAGAACATCTAACCACCAGCCCCAGAACATCTAACCACCACCCCAGAACATCTAACCACCACCCCAGAACATCTAACCACCACCCCAGAACATCTAACCACCACCCCCAGAACATTTCCCAGAACATCTAACCACCACCCCCTAACCACCACCCCAGAACATTTCCCAGAACATCTAACCACCACCCCAGAACATCTAACCACCACCCCCAGAACATTTCCCAGAACATCTAACCACCACCCCAAAACATCTAACCACCACCCCCGAACATTTCCCAGAACATCTAAGCACCACCCCCAGAACAACTAAGCACCACCCCCAGAACATCTAACCACCACCCCCAGAACATTTCCCAGAACATCTAACCACCACCCCCCAAACATCTAACCACCACCCCAGAACATTTCCCAGAACATCTAACCACCACCCCAGAACATCTAACCACCACCCCAGAACATCTAACCACCACCCACGAACATCTAACCACCACCCCCAGAACATCTAACCACCACCCCCAGAACATCTAACCACCACCCACGAACATCTAACCACCACCCCAGAACATTTCCCAGAACATCTAAGCACCACCCCCAGAACATCTAAGCACCACCCCCAGAACATCTAAGCACCACCCCCAGAACATCTAAGCACCACCCCAAGAACATCTAAGCACCACCCCCAGAAAATCTAAGCACCACCCCCAGAACATCTAAGCACCACCCCCAGAACATTTCCCAGAACATCTAACCACCACCCCCGGAACATCTAACCACCACCCCCAGAACATCTAAGCACCCCCCCAGAACATCTAACCACCACCCCCCGAACATCTAACCACCACCCCCAAAACATCTAAGCACCACCCCCAAAACATCTAAGCACCACCCCCAAAACATCTAAGCACCACCCCAAAACATCTAAGCACCACCCCAAAACATCTAAGCACCACCCCAAAACATCTAAGCACCACCCCAAAACATCTAAGCACCACCCCAAAACATCTAAGCACCACCCCAAAACATCTAAGCACCACCCCAAAACATCTAAGCACCACCCCCAGAACATTCCCCAGAACATCTAAGCACCACCCCAAAACATCTAACCACCACCCCAAAACATCTAAGCACCACCCCAAAACATCTAAGCACCACCCCAAAACATCTAAGCACCACCCCAAAACATCTAAGCACCACCCCAAAACATCTAAGCACCCCCCCAAAACATCTAAGCACCCCCCCAAAACAACTAAGCACCACCCCAAAACACCTAAGCACCACCCCAAAACACCTAAGCACCACCCCAAAACACCTAAGCACCACCCCCAAAACATCTAAGCACCACCCCCAGAACAGCTAAGCACCACCCCCAAAACAGCTAAGCACCACCCCCAAAACAGCTAAGCACCACCCCCAGAACATCTAAGCACCACCCCCAGAACATCTAAGCACCACCCCCAGAACATTTCCCAGAACATCTAACCACCACCCCCAGAACATTTCCCAGAACATCTAACCACCAGCCCCAGAACATCTAACCACCAACCCCAGAACATCTAACCACCACCCCCAGAACATCTAACCACCACCCCCAGAACATCTAACCACCACCCCCAGAACATCTAACCACCACCCCAGAACATCTAACCACCACCCCCAGAACATCTAACCACCACCCCCAGAACATCTAACCACCACCCCCAGAACATCTAACCACCACCCCCAGAACATCTAACCACCACCCCCAGAACATCTAACCACCAACCCCAGAACATCTAACCACCACCCCAGAACATTTCCCAGAACATCTAACCACCACCCCCAGAACATCTAACCACCACCCCAAGAAAATCTAACCACCACCCCCAGAAAATCTAACCACCACCCCCAGAAAATCTAACCACCACCCCCAGAACATCTAACCACCACCCCAGAACATTTCCCAGAACATCTAACCACCACCCCAGAACATCTAACCACCACCCCCAGAACATCTAACCACCACCCCCAGAACATCTAACCACCAGCCCCAGAACATCTAACCACCACCCCCAGAACATCTAACCACCACCCCCAGAACATCTAACCACCACCCCCAGAACATCTAACCACCACCCCCAGAACATCTAACCACCACCCCAGAACATCTAACCACCACCCCAGAACATCTAACCACCACCCCAGAACATCTAACCACCACCCCAGAACATTTCCCAGAACATCTAACCACCACCCCCAGAACATCTAACCACCACCCCAGAACATCTAACCACCACCCCCCGAACATCTAACCACCACCCCCAGAACATCTAACCACCACCCCCAGAACATCTAACCACCACCCCAGAACATCTAACCACCACCCCCCGAACATCTAACCACCACCCCCAGAACATCTAACCACCACCCCCAGAACATCTAACCACCACCCCCAGAACATCTAACCACCAGCCCCAGAACATCTACCCACCACCCCCAGAACATCTAACCACCACCCCCAGAACATCTAACCACCACCCCAGAACATTTCCCAGAACATCTAACCACCACCCCCAGAACATCTAACCACCACCCCCAGAACATCTAACCACCACCCCCAGAACATCTAACCACCACCCCCAGAACATCTAACCACCACCCCAGAACATTTCCCAGAACATCTAACCACCACCCCAGAACATTTCCCAGAACATCTAACCACCACCCCCAGAACATCTAACCACCACCCCCAGAACATCTAACCACCACCCCCAGAACATCTAACCACCACCCCCAGAACATCTAACCACCACCCCCAGAAAATCTAACCACCACCCCCAGAAAATCTAACCACCACCCCCAGAACATCTAACCACCACCCAGAACATTTCCCAGAACATCTAACCACCACCCCCAGAACATCTAACCACCACCCCCAGAACATCTAACCACCACCCCCAGAACATCTAACCACCACCCCCAGAACATCTAACCACCACCCCCAGAACATCTAACCACCACCCCCAGAACATCTAACCACCACCCCAGAACATCTAACCACCACCCCAGAACATTTCCCAGAACATCTAACCACCACCCCCAGAACATCTAACCATCACCCCCAGAACATCTAACCACCACCCCCAGAACATCTAACCACCACCCCCAGAACATCTAGCCACCACCCCCAGAACATCTAGCCACTACCCCAGAACATCTAACCACCACCCCAGAACATCTAACCACCACCCCCAGAACATTTCCCAGAACATCTAACCACCACCCCCCGAACATCTAACCACCACCCCAGAACATTTCCCAGAACATCTAACCACCACCCCCAGAACATTTCCCAGAACATCTAACCACCACCCCAAAACAACTAACCACCACCCCCAGAACATCTAACCACCACCCCCAGAACATCTAACCACCACCCCCAGAACATCTAACCACCACCCCCAGAACATCTAACCACCACCCCCAGAACATCTAACCACCACCCCCAGAACATCTAACCACCACCCCCAGAACATCTAACCACCACCCCCAGAACATCTAACCACCACCCCCAGAACATCTAACCACCACCCCCAGAACATCTAACCACCACCCCCAGAACATCTACCCACCACCCCCAGAACATCTAACCACCACCCCCAGAACATCTAACCACCACCCCCAGAACATCTAACCACCACCCCCAGAACATCTAACCACCACCCCAGAACATCTAACCACCACCCCAGAACATCTAACCACCACCCCAGAACATTTCCCAGAACATTTCCCAGAACATCTAACCACCACCCCAGAACATCTAACCACCACCCCAGAACATCTAACCACCACCCCAGAACATCTAACCACCACCCCAGAACATCTAACCACCACCCCAGAACATTTCCCAGAACATTTCCCAGAACATCTAACCACCAGCCCCAGAACATCTAACCACCACCCCCAGAACATCTAACCACCACCCCCAGAACATTTAACCACCACCCCAGAACATTTAACCACCACCCCAGAACATCTACCCACCACCCCCAGAACATCTACCCACCACCCCCAGAACATTTCCTAGAACATCTAACCACCACCCCCCAAACATCTAACCACCACCCCAGAACATTTCCCAGAACATCTAACCACCACCCCAGAACATCTAACCACCACCCCCAGAACATTTCCCAGAACATCTAAGCACCACCCCCAGAACATCTAAGCACCACCCCCAGAACATCTAACCACCACCCCCAGAACATCTAACCACCACCCCCAGAACATTTCCTAGAACATCTAACCACCACCCCCCAAACATCTAACCACCACCCCAGAACATTTCCTAGAACATCTAACCACCACCCCCCAAACATCTAACCACCACCCCAGAACATTTCCCAGAACATCTGACCACCACCCCAGAACATCTAACCACCACCCCCAGAACATTTCCCAGAACATCTAAGCACCACCCCCAGAACATCTAAGCACCACCCCCAGAACATCTAACCACCACCCCCAGAACATCTAACCACCACCCCCAGAACATTTCCTAGAACATCTAACCACCACCCCCCAAACATCTAACCACCACCCCAGAACATTTCCCAGAACATCTAACCACCACCCCAGAACATCTAACCACCACCCCCAGAACATTTCCCAGAACATCTAACCACCACCCCAAAACATCTAACCACCACCCCCAGAACATCTAACCACCACCCCCAGAACATTTCCCAGAACATCTAAGCACCACCCCCAGGATATCTAAGCACCCCCCCCAGAACATCTAACCACCACCCCAAAACATCTAACCACCACCCCCAGAACATCTAACCACCAACCCCAGAACATTTCCCAGAACATCTAACCACCACCCCCAAAACATCTAACCACCACCCCAGAACATCTAACCACCACCCCCAAAACATCTAACCACCACCCCCAGAACATTTCCCAGAACATCTAACCACCACCCCCAGAACATCTAACCACCCCCCCCAGAACATCTAAGCACCCCCCCCAGAACATCTAACCACCACCCCCAAAACATCTAACCACCACCCCCAAAACATCTAACCACCACCCCCAAAACATCTAACCACCACCCCCAAAACATCTAACCACCACCCCCAAAACATCTAAGCACCGCCCCAGAACATCTAAGCACCGCCCCAAAACATCTAAGCACCGCCCCAAAATATCTAAGCACCGCCCCAAAACATCTAAGCACCGCCCCAAAACATCTAAGCACCGCCCCAAAACATCTAAGCACCGCCCCAAAACATCTAAGCACCGCCCCAAAACATCTAAGCACCGCCCCAAAACATCTAAGCACCGCCCCAAAACATCTAAGCACCGCCCCAAAACATCTAAGCACCACCCCCAGAACATCTAAGCACCACCCCCAGAACATCTAAGCACCACCCCCAGAACATTTCCCAGAACATCTAACCACCACCCCCAGAACATCTAAGCACCACCCCCAAAACATCTAAGCACCACCCCCAAAACATCTAAGCACCACCCCCAGAACAGCTAAGCACCGCCCCAGAACATCTAAGCACCGCCCCAAAACATCTAAGCACCGCCCCAAAATATCTAAGCACCGCCCCAAAACATCTAAGCACCGCCCCAAAACATCTAAGCACCGCCCCAAAACATCTAAGCACCGCCCCAAAACATCTAAGCACCGCCCCAAAACATCTAAGCACCGCCCCAAAACATCTAAGCACCGCCCCAAAACATCTAAGCACCGCCCCAAAACATCTAAGCACCGCCCCAAAACATCTAAGCACCACCCCCAGAACATCTAAGCACCACCCCCAGAACATCTAAGCACCACCCCCAGAACATTTCCCAGAACATCTAACCACCACCCCCAGAACATCTAAGCACCACCCCCAAAACATCTAAGCACCACCCCCAGAACATCTAAGCACCACCCCCAGAACAGCTAAGCACCACCCCCAGAACAGCTAAGCACCACCCCCAGAAAATCTAACCACCACCCCCAGAACATCTAACCACCACCCCCAGAACATCTAACCACCACCCCAGAACATTTCCCAGAACATCTAACCACCACCCCCAGAACATCTAACCACCACCCCCAGAACATCTAACCACCACCCCAGAACATTTCCCAGAACATCTAACCACCACCCCCAGAACATCTAACCACCAGCCCCAGAACATCTAACCACCACCCCCAGAACATCTAACCACCACCCCCAGAACATCTAACCACCACCCCCAGAACATCTAACCACCAACCCAGAACATCTAACCACCACCCCAGAACATCTAACCACCACCCCAGAACATCTAACCACCACCCCAGAACATCTAACCACCACCCCAGAACATTTCCCAGAACATCTAACCACCACCCCCAGAACATCTAACCACCACCCCAGAACATCTAACCACCAACCCCAGAACATCTAACCACCAACCCCAGAACATCTAACCACCAACCCCAGAACATCTAACCACCAACCCCAGAAAATCTAACCACCACCCCAGAACATTTCCCAGAACATCTAACCACCACCCCCAGAACATCTAGCCACCACCCCCAGAACATCTAACCACCACCCCCAGAACATCTAACCACCACCCCCAGAACATCTAACCACCACCCCCAGAACATCTAACCACCGCCCCCAGAACATCTAACCACCGCCCCCAGAACATCTAACCACAGCCACCAGAACATCTAACCACCACCCCAGAACATCTAACCACCGCCCCCGAACATCTAACCACCACCCCAGAACATCTAACCACCACCCCCAGAACATTTCCCAGAACATCTAACCACCACCCCAGAACATTTAACCACCACCCCAGAACATTTAACCACCACCCCAGAACATCTAACCACCACCCCAGAACATCTAACCACCAACCCCAGAACATCTAACCACCACCCCCAGAACATCTAACCACCACCCCCAGAAAATCTAACCACCACCCCAGAACATCTAACCACCAGCCCAGAACATCTAACCACCAGCCCCAGAACATCTAACCACCACCCCAGAACATCTAACCACCACCCCAGAACATCTAACCACCACCCCAGAACATCTAACCACCACCCCCAGAACATTTCCCAGAACATCTAACCACCACCCCAAAACATCTAACCACCACCCCCAGAACATCTAACCACCACCCACGAACATCTAACCACCACCCCAGAACATTTCCCTGAACATCTAAGCACCACCCCCAGAACATCTAAGCACCACCCCCAGAACATCTAAGCACCACCCCCAGAACATCTAAGCGCCACCCCCAGAACATCTAAGCACCACCCCCAGAACATTTCCCAGAACATCTAACGACCACCCCCGGAACATCTAACCACCACCCCCAGAACATCTAACCACCACCCCCAGAACATCTAACCACCACCCCCAGAACATCTAACCACCACCCGCAGAACATCTAACCACCACCCGCAGAACATCTAACCACCACACGCAGAACATCTAACCACCACCCCCAGAACATCTAACCACCACCCCCAGAACATCTAACCACCACCCCCAGAACATCTAACCACCACCCCCAGAACATCTAAGCACCACCCCCAGAACATCTAAGCACCACCCCCAGAACATCTAACCACCACCCCCAGAACATCTAACCACCACCCCCAGAACATCTAACCACCACCCCCAGAACATCTAACCACCACCCCCAGAACATCTAACCACAACCCCCAGAACATCTAACCACCACCCCCAGAACATCTAACCACCAGCCCCAGAACATCTAACCACCACCCCCAGAACATCTAACCACCACCCCAGAACATCTAACCACCACCCCAGAACATCTAACCACCACCCCAGAACATCTAACCACCACCCCAGAACATCTAACCACCAGCCCCAGAACATCTAACCACCACCCCCAGAACATCTAACCACCACCCCAGAACATCTAACCACCACCCCAGAACATTTAACCACCACCCCAGAACATCTAACCACCAGCCCCAGAACATTTAACCACCACCCCAGAACATCTAACCACCACCCCAGAACATTTAACCACCACCCCAGAACATCTAACCACCACCCCAGAACATCTAACCACCAGCCCCAGAACATCTAACCACCAGCCCCAGAACATCGAACCACCACCCCAGCACATCTAACCACCAGCCCCAGAACATCTAACCACCAGCCCCAGAACATCGAACCACCACCCCAGCACATCTAGCCACCACCCCAGAACATCTAACCACCACCCCAGAACATCTAACCACCACCCCAGAACATCTAACCACCACCCCAGAACATCTAACCACCACCCCAGAACATCTAACCACCACCCCAGAACATCTACCCACCACCCCCAGAACATCTAACCACCACCCCAGAACATCTAACCACCACCCCCAGAACATCTTACCAACACCCCCAGAACATTTCCCAGAACATCTACCCACCACCCCCCAAACATCTAACCACCAACCCCCGAACATCTAACCACCAACCCCCGAACATCTAACCACCACCCCCCGAACATCTAACCACCACCCCCCGAACATCTAACCACCACCCCCCGAACATCTAACCACCACCCCCCGAACATCTAACCACCACCCCAGCACATTTACCAGAACATCTAACCACCACCCCAGAACATCTAACCACCACCCCCAGAACATTTCCCAGAACATCTAACCACCACCCCAAAACATCTAACCACCACCCACGAACATCTAACCACCACCCACGAACATCTAACCACCACCCACGAACATCTAACCACCACCCCAGAACATTTCCCAGAACATCTAAGCACCACCCCCAGAACATCTAAGCATCACCCCCAGAACATCTAACCACCACCCCCAGAACATCTAACCACCACCCCCAGAACATCTAACCACCACCCCAGAACATTTCCCAGAACATCTAACCACCACCCCAAAACAGCAAAGCACCATCCCAAAACAGCAAAGCACCATCCCAAAACAGCAAAGCACCATCCCAAAACAGCAAAGCACCATCCCAAAACAGCAAAGCACCACCCCAAAACAGCAAAGCACCACCCCAAAACAGCAAAGCACCACCCCAAAACAGCTAAGCACCACCCCAAAACAGCTAAGCACCACCCCAAAACAGCTAAGCACCACCCCAAAACAGCTAAGCACCACCCCAAAACATCTAAGCACCACCCCAAAACATCTAAGCACCACCCCAAAACATCTAAGCACCACCCCAAAACATCTAAGCACCACCCCAAAACATCTAAGCACCACCCCAAAACATCTAAGCACCACCCCAAAACATCTAAGCACCACCCCAAAACATCTAAGCACCACCCCAAAACATCTAAGCACCACCCCAAAACATCTAAGCACCACCCCAAAACATCTAAGCACCACCCCAAAACATCTAAGCACCACCCAAAAACATCTAAGCACCACCCCAAAACATCTAAGCACCACCCCCAAAACATCTAAGCACCACCCCTAAAACATCTATGCATCACCCCCAAAACATCTAAGCACCACCCCCAAAACATCTATGCACCACCCCCAAAACATCTAAGCACCACCCCCAAAACATCTAAGCACCACCCCCAGAACATTTCCCAGAACATCTAACCACCACCCCTAGAACATCTAAGCACCACCCTCAGAACATCTAACCACCACCCCTAGAACATCTAACCACCACCCCTAGAACATCTAACCACCACCCCCAGAACATCTAACCACCACCCCCAGAACATCTAACCACCACCCCCAGAACATCTAACCACCAGCCCCAGAACATCTAACCACCAGCCCCAGAACATCTAACCACCAGCCCCAGAACATCTAACCACAAGCCCCAGAACATCTAACCACCAGCCCCAGAACATCTAACCACCAGCCCCAGAACATCTAACCACCAGCCCCAGAACATCTAACCACCAGCCCCAGAACATCTAACCACCAGCCCCAGAACATCTAACCACCAGCCCCAGAACATCTAACCACCAGCCCCAGAACATCTAACCACCAGCCCCAGAACATCTAACCACCACCCCAGAACATCTAACCACCACCCCAGAACATCTAACCACCACCCCAGAACATCTAACCACCACCCCCAGAACATTTCCCAGAACATCTAAGCACCACCCCCAGAACATCTAAGCGCCACCCCCAGAACATCTAAGCACCACCCCAGAACATCTAACCACCACCCCCAGAACATCTAACCACCACCCCCAGAACATCTAACCACCACCCCCAGAACATCTAACCACCACACCAGAACATCTAACCACCACCCCCAGAACATCTAACCACCACCCCAGAACATCTAACCACCACTCCAGAACATTTAACCACCACCCCAGAACATTTAACCACCACCCCAGAACATCTAACCACCACCCCCAGAAAATCTAACCACCACCCCAGAACATCTAACCACCAGCCCCAGAACATCTAACCACCACCCCAGAACATCTAACCACCACCCCAGAACATCTAACCACCACCCCAGAACATCTAACCACCACCCCAGAACATCTAACCACCACCCCCAGAACATCTAACCACGACCCCCAGAACATCTAACCACCACCCCCAGAACATCTAACCACCACCCCAGAACATCTAACCACCACCCCAGAACATCTAACCACCACCCCAGAACATTTCCCAGAACATCTAAGCGCCACCCCCAGAACATCTAAGTGCCACCCCCAGAACATCTAAGCGCCACCCCCAGAACATCTAAGCGCCACCCCCAGAACATCTAAGCGCCACCCCCAGAACATCTAAGCGCCACCCCCAGAACATCTAACCACCAGCCCCAGAACATCTAACCACCACCCCCAGAACATCTAACCACCACCCCAGAACATCTAACCACCAGCCCCAGAACATCTAACCACCAGCCCCAGAACATCTAACCACCAGCCCCAGAACATCTAACCACCAGCCCCAGAACATCTAACCACCAGCCCCAGAACATCTAACCACCAGCCCCAGAACATCTAACCACCAGCCCCAGAACATCTAACCACCAGCCCCAGAACATCTAACCACCACCCCCAGAACATCTAACCACCACCCCCAGAACATCTAACCACCACCCCCCGAACATCTAACCACCACCCCCCGAACATCTAACCACCACCCCCCGAACATCTAACCACCACCCACGAACATCTAACCACCACCCCCCGAACATCTAACCACCACCCCCCGAACATCTAACCACCACCCCCCGAACATCTAACCACCACCCACGAACATCTAACCACCACCCCCAGAACATTTCCCAGAACATCTAAGCACCACCCCCAGAACATCTAACCACCACCCCCAGAACATCTAACCACCACCCCCAGAACATCTAACCACCAGCCCCAGAACATCTAACCACCAGCCCCAGAACATCTAACCACCACCCCCAGAACATTTCCCAGAACATCTAAGCACCACCCCCAGAACATCTAAGCGCCACCCCCAGAACATTTCCCAGAACATCTAACCACCACCCCCAGAACATCTAAGCGCCACCCCCAGAACATCTAAGCGCCACCCCCAGAACATCTAAGCGCCACCCCCAGAACATCTAAGCGCCACCCCCAGAACATTTCCCAGAACATCTAACGACCACCCCCGGAACATCTAACCACCACCCCCAGAACATCTAACCACCACCCCCAGAACATCTAACCACCAGCCCCAGAACATCTAACCACCACCCCCAGAACATCTAACCACCACCCCCCGAACATCTAACCACCACCCACGAACATCTAACCACCACCCCCAGAACATTTCCCAGAACATCTAAGCACCACCCCCAGAACATCTAACCACCACCCCCAGAACATCTAACCACCACCCCCAGAACATCTAACCACCAGCCCCAGAACATCTAACCACCAGCCCCAGAACATCTAACCACCACCCCCAGAACATTTCCCAGAACATCTAAGCACCACCCCCAGAACATCTAAGCGCCACCCCCAGAACATTTCCCAGAACATCTAACCACCACCCCCAGAACATCTAAGCGCCACCCCCAGAACATCTAAGCGCCACCCCCAGAACATCTAAGCGCCACCCCCAGAACATCTAAGCGCCACCCCCAGAACATTTCCCAGAACATCTAACGACCACCCCCGGAACATCTAACCACCACCCCCAGAACATCTAACCACCACCCCCAGAACATCTAACCACCAGCCCCAGAACATCTAACCACCACCCCCAGAACATTTCCCAGAACATCTAAGCACCACCCCCAGAACATCTAAGCGCCACCCCCAGAACATCTAAGCGCCACCCCCAGAACATCTAAGCGCCACCCCCAGAACATCTAAGCGCCACCCCCAGAACATCTAAACACCAGCCCCAGAACATCTAACCACCAGCCCCAGAACATCTAACCACCAGCCCCAGAACATCTAACCACCAGCCCCAGAACATCTAACCACCAGCCCCAGAACATCTAACCACCAGCCCCAGAACATCTAACCACCAGCCCCAGAACATCTAACCACCAGCCCCAGAACATCTAACCACCAGCCCCAGAACATCTAACCACCACCCCAGAACATCTAACCACCACCCCAGAACATCTAACCACCACCCCCAGAACATTTCCCAGAACATCTAACCACCACCCCCCGAACATCTAACCACCACCCCCGAACATCTAACCACCACCCACGAACATCTAACCACCACCCCAGAACATCTAACCGCCACCCCCAGAACATCTAAGCGCCACCCCCAGAACATCTAAGCGCCACCCCCAGAACATCTAACCGCCACCCCCAGAACATCTAAGCGCCACCCCCAGAACATCTAAGCGCCACCCCCAGAACATCTAACCACCACCCCCAGAACATCTAACCACCACCCCCAGAACATCTAACCACCACCCCAGAACATCTAACCACCACCCCAGAACATCTAACCACCACCCCAGAACATCTAACCACCACCCCAGAACATCTAACCACCACCCCCAGAACATCTAACCACCACCCCCAGAACATCTAACCACCACCCCAGAACATCTAACCACCACCCCAGAACATCTAACCAACACCCCAGAACATCTAACCACCACCCCCAGAACATCTAACCACCACCCCCCGAACATCTAACCACCACCCCCCGAACATCTAACCACCACCCCCAGAACATTTCCCAGAACATCTAAGCACCACCCCCAGAACATCTAAGCACCACCCCCAGAACATCTAAGCGCCACCCCCAGAACATCTAAGCGCCACCCCCAGAACATCTAAGCGCCACCCCCAGAACATCTAAGCGCCACCCCCAGAACATCTAACCACCAGCCCCAGAACATCTAACCACCAGCCCCAGAACATCTAACCACCAGCCCCAGAACATCTAACCGCCAGCCCCAGAACATCTAAGCGCCACCCCCAGAACATCTAAGCGCCACCCCCAGAACATCTAAGCACCACCCCCAGAACATCTAACCACCAGCCCCAGAACATCTAACCACCAGCCCCAGAACATCTAACCACCAGCCCCAGAACATCTAACCACCAGCCCCAGAACATCTAACCACCAGCCCCAGAACATCTAACCACCAGCCCCAGAACATCTAACCACCAGCCCCAGAACATCTAACCACCAGCCCCAGAACATCTAACCACCAGCCCCAGAACATCTAACCACCAGCCCCAGAACATCTAACCACCAGCCCCAGAACATCTAACCACCAGCCCCAGAACATCTAACCACCAGCCCCAGAACATCTAACCACCAGCCCCAGAACATCTAACCACCAGCCCCAGAACATCTAACCACCAGCCCCAGAACATCTAACCACCAGCCCCAGAACATCTAACCACCAGCCCCAGAACATCTAACCACCAGCCCCAGAACATCTAACCACCAGCCCCAGAACATCTAACCACCAGCCCCAGAACATCTAACCACCAGCCCCAGAACATCTAACCACCAGCCCCAGAACATCTAACCACCAGCCCCAGAACATCTAACCACCAGCCCCAGAACATCTAACCACCAGCCCCAGAACATCTAACCACCAGCCCCAGAACATCTAACCACCAGCCCCAGAACATCTAACCACCAGCCCCAGAACATCTAACCACCAGCCCCAGAACATCTAACCACCAGCCCCAGAACATCTAACCACCAGCCCCAGAACATCTAACCACCAGCCCAGAACATCTAACCACCACCCCAGAACATCTAACCACCACCCTCAGAACATCTAACCACCACCCCAGAACATCTAACCACCACCCCAGAACATCTAACCACCACCCCCAGAACATCTAACCACCACCCCCAGAACATCTAACCACCAGCCCCAGAACATCTAACCACCACCCCCAGAACATTTCCCAGAACATCTAACCACCACCCCCAGAACATCTAACCACCACCCCCAGAACATCTAACCACCAGCCCCAGAACATCTAACCACCAGCCCCAGAACATCTAACCACCACCCCCAGAACATCTAACCACCACCCCCAGAACATCTAACCACCACCCCCAGAACATCTAACCACCACCCCCCGAACATCTAACCACCACCCCCCGAACATCTAACCACCACCCACGAACATCTAACCACCACCCCCAGAACATTTCCCAGAACATCTAAGCACCACCCCCAGAACATCTAAGCGCCACCCCCAGAACATCTAAGCGCCACCCCCAGAACATCTAAGCGCCACCCCCAGAACATCTAAGCGCCACCCCCAGAACATCTAAGCGCCACCCCCAGAACATTTCCCAGAACATCTAACGACCACCCCCGGAACATCTAACCACCACCCCCAGAACATCTAACCACCACCCCCAGAACATCTAACCACCAGCCCCAGAACATCTAACCACCAGCCCCAGAACATCTAACCACCACCCACGAACATCTAACCACCACCCCCAGAACATTTCCCAGAACATCTAACCACCACCCCCAGAACATCTAAGCGCCACCCCCAGAACATCTAAGCGCCACCCCCAGAACATCTAAGCGCCACCCCCAGAACATCTAAGCGCCACCCCCAGAACATCTAACCACCACCCCCCGAACATCTAACCACCACCCCCCGAACATCTAACCACCACCCACGAACATCTAACCACCACCCCCCGAACATCTAACCACCACCCCCCGAACATCTAACCACCACCCACGAACATCTAACCACCACCCCCAGAACATTTCCCAGAACATCTAAGCACCACCCCCAGAACATCTAACCACCACCCCCAGAACATCTAACCACCACCCCCAGAACATCTAACCACCAGCCCCAGAACATCTAACCACCAGCCCCAGAACATCTAACCACCACCCCCAGAACATTTCCCAGAACATCTAAGCACCACCCCCAGAACATCTAAGCGCCACCCCCAGAACATTTCCCAGAACATCTAACCACCACCCCCAGAACATCTAAGCGCCACCCCCAGAACATCTAAGCGCCACCCCCAGAACATCTAAGCGCCACCCCCAGAACATCTAAGCGCCACCCCCAGAACATTTCCCAGAACATCTAACGACCACCCCCGGAACATCTAACCACCACCCCCAGAACATCTAACCACCACCCCCAGAACATCTAACCACCAGCCCCAGAACATCTAACCACCACCCCCAGAACATTTCCCAGAACATCTAAGCACCACCCCCAGAACATCTAAGCGCCACCCCCAGAACATCTAAGCGCCACCCCCAGAACATCTAAGCGCCACCCCCAGAACATCTAAGCGCCACCCCCAGAACATCTAAACACCAGCCCCAGAACATCTAACCACCAGCCCCAGAACATCTAACCACCAGCCCCAGAACATCTAACCACCAGCCCCAGAACATCTAACCACCAGCCCCAGAACATCTAACCACCAGCCCCAGAACATCTAACCACCAGCCCCAGAACATCTAACCACCAGCCCCAGAACATCTAACCACCAGCCCCAGAACATCTAACCACCACCCCAGAACATCTAACCACCACCCCAGAACATCTAACCACCACCCCCAGAACATTTCCCAGAACATCTAAGCACCACCCCCAGAACATCTAAGCGCCACCCCCAGAACATTTCCCAGAACATCTAACCACCACCCCCAGAACATCTAAGCGCCACCCCCAGAACATCTAAGCGCCACCCCCAGAACATCTAAGCGCCACCCCCAGAACATCTAAGCGCCACCCCCAGAACATTTCCCAGAACATCTAACGACCACCCCCGGAACATCTAACCACCACCCCCAGAACATCTAACCACCACCCCCAGAACATCTAACCACCAGCCCCAGAACATCTAACCACCACCCCCAGAACATTTCCCAGAACATCTAAGCACCACCCCCAGAACATCTAAGCGCCACCCCCAGAACATCTAAGCGCCACCCCCAGAACATCTAAGCGCCACCCCCAGAACATCTAAGCGCCACCCCCAGAACATCTAAACACCAGCCCCAGAACATCTAACCACCAGCCCCAGAACATCTAACCACCAGCCCCAGAACATCTAACCACCAGCCCCAGAACATCTAACCACCAGCCCCAGAACATCTAACCACCAGCCCCAGAACATCTAACCACCAGCCCCAGAACATCTAACCACCAGCCCCAGAACATCTAACCACCACCCCAGAACATCTAACCACCACCCCAGAACATCTAACCACCACCCCCAGAACATTTCCCAGAACATCTAACCACCACCCCCCGAACATCTAACCACCACCCCCGAACATCTAACCACCACCCACGAACATCTAACCGCCACCCCAGAACATCTAACCGCCACCCCCAGAACATCTAAGCGCCACCCCCAGAACATCTAAGCGCCACCCCCAGAACATCTAACCGCCACCCCCAGAACATCTAAGCGCCACCCCCAGAACATCTAAGCGCCACCCCCAGAACATCTAACCACCACCCCCAGAACATCTAACCACCACCCCCAGAACATCTAACCACCACCCCAGAACATCTAACCACCACCCCAGAACATCTAACCACCACCCCAGAACATCTAACCACCACCCCAGAACATCTAACCACCACCCCCAGAACATCTAACCACCACCCCCAGAACATCTAACCACCACCCCAGAACATCTAACCAACACCCCAGAACATCTAACCACCACCCCCAGAACATCTAACCACCACCCCCCGAACATCTAACCACCACCCCCCGAACATCTAACCACCACCCCCAGAACATTTCCCAGAACATCTAAGCACCACCCCCAGAACATCTAAGCGCCACCCCCAGAACATCTAAGCGCCACCCCCAGAACATCTAAGCGCCACCCCCAGAACATCTAAGCGCCACCCCCAGAACATCTAAGCGCCACCCCCAGAACATCTAACCACCAGCCCCAGAACATCTAACCACCAGCCCCAGAACATCTAACCACCAGCCCCAGAACATCTAACCACCAGCCCCAGAACATCTAACCACCAGCCCCAGAACATCTAACCGCCAGCCCCAGAACATCTAACCGCCAGCCCCAGAACATCTAACCGCCAGCCCCAGAACATCTAACCGCCACCCCCAGAACATCTAAGCGCCACCCCCAGAACATCTAAGCGCCACCCCCAGAACATCTAACCACCAGCCCCAGAACATCTAACCACCAGCCCCAGAACATCTAACCACCAGCCCCAGAACATCTAACCACCAGCCCCAGAACATCTAACCACCAGCCCCAGAACATCTAACCACCAGCCCCAGAACATCTAACCACCAGCCCCAGAACATCTAACCACCAGCCCCAGAACATCTAACCACCAGCCCCAGAACATCTAACCACCAGCCCCAGAACATCTAACCACCAGCCCCAGAACATCTAACCACCAGCCCCAGAGCATCTAACCACCAGCCCCAGAGCATCTAACCACCAGCCCCAGAACATCTAACCACCAGCCCCAGAACATCTAACCACCAGCCCCAGAACATCTAACCACCAGCCCCAGAACATCTAACCACCAGCCCCAGAACATCTAACCACCAGCCCCAGAACATCTAACCACCAGCCCCAGAACATCTAACCACCAGCCCCAGAACATCTAACCACCAGCCCCAGAACATCTAACCACCAGCCCCAGAACATCTAACCACCAGCCCCAGAACATCTAACCACCAGCCCAGAACATCTAACCACCACCCCAGAACATCTAACCACCACCCTCAGAACATCTAACCACCACCCCAGAACATCTAACCACCACCCCAGAACATCTAACCACCACCCCCAGAACATCTAACCACCACCCCCAGAACATCTAACCACCAGCCCCAGAACATCTAACCACCACCCCCAGAACATTTCCCAGAACATCTAACCACCACCCCCAGAACATCTAACCACCACCCCCAGAACATCTAACCACCAGCCCCAGAACATCTAACCACCAGCCCCAGAACATCTAACCACCACCCCCAGAACATCTAACCACCACCCCCAGAACATCTAACCACCACCCCCCGAACATCTAACCACCACCCCCCGAACATCTAACCACCACCCACGAACATCTAACCACCACCCCCAGAACATTTCCCAGAACATCTAAGCACCACCCCCAGAACATCTAAGCGCCACCCCCAGAACATCTAAGCGCCACCCCCAGAACATCTAAGCGCCACCCCCAGAACATCTAAGCGCCACCCCCAGAACATCTAAGCGCCACCCCCAGAACATTTCCCAGAACATCTAACGACCACCCCCGGAACATCTAACCACCACCCCCAGAACATCTAACCACCACCCCCAGAACATCTAACCACCAGCCCCAGAACATCTAACCACCAGCCCCAGAACATCTAACCACCAGCCCCAGAACATCTAACCACCACCCACGAACATCTAACCACCACCCCCAGAACATTTCCCAGAACATCTAAGCACCACCCCCAGAACATCTAAGCGCCACCCCCAGAACATCTAAGCGCCACCCCCAGAACATCTAAGCGCCACCCCCAGAACATCTAAGCGCCACCCCCAGAACATCTAAGCGCCACCCCCAGAACATCTAACCGCCAGCCCCAGAACATCTAACCGCCAGCCCCAGAACATCTAACCACCAGCCCCAGAACATCTAACCACCAGCCCCAGAACATCTAACCACCAGCCCCAGAACATCTAACCACCAGCCCCAGAACATCTAACCACCAGCCCCAGAACATCTAACCACCAGCCCCAGAACATCTAACCACCACCCCCAGAACATCTAACCACCACCCCCCGAACATCTAACCACCACCCACGAACATCTAACCACCACCCCCAGAACATTTCCCAGAACATCTAAGCACCACCCCCAGAACATCTAAGCGCCACCCCCAGAACATCTAAGCGCCACCCCCAGAACATCTAAGCGCCACCCCCAGAACATCTAAGCGCCACCCCCAGAACATCTAAGCGCCACCCCCAGAACATTTCCCAGAACATCTAACGACCACCCCCGGAACATCTAACCACCACCCCCAGAACATCTAACCACCACCCCCAGAACATCTAACCACCAGCCCCAGAACATCTAACCACCAGCCCCAGAACATCTAACCACCACCCACGAACATCTAACCACCACCCCCAGAACATTTCCCAGAACATCTAAGCACCACCCCCAGAACATCTAAGCGCCACCCCCAGAACATCTAAGCGCCACCCCCAGAACATCTAAGCGCCACCCCCAGAACATCTAAGCGCCACCCCCAGAACATCTAAGCGCCACCCCCAGAACATCTAACCGCCAGCCCCAGAACATCTAACCGCCAGCCCCAGAACATCTAACCACCAGCCCCAGAACATCTAACCACCAGCCCCAGAACATCTAACCACCAGCCCCAGAACATCTAACCACCAGCCCCAGAACATCTAACCACCAGCCCCAGAACATCTAACCACCAGCCCCAGAACATCTAACCACCACCCCCAGAACATCTAACCACCACCCCCCGAACATCTAACCACCACCCCCCGAACATCTAACCACCACCCACGAACATCTAACCACCACCCCCAGAACATTTCCCAGAACATCTAAGCACCACCCCCAGAACATCTAAGCGCCACCCCCAGAACATCTAAGCGCCACCCCCAGAACATCTAAGCGCCACCCCCAGAACATCTAAGCGCCACCCCCAGAACATCTAAGCGCCACCCCCAGAACATTTCCCAGAACATCTAACCACCAGCCCCAGAACATCTAACCACCAGCCCCAGAACATCTAACCACCAGCCCCAGAACATCTAACCACCAGCCCCAGAACATCTAACCACCAGCCCCAGAACATCTAACCACCAGCCCCAGAACATCTAACCACCAGCCCCAGAACATCTAACCACCAGCCCCAGAACATCTAACCACCAGCCCCAGAACATCTAACCACCAGCCCCAGAACATCTAACCACCAGCCCCAGAACATCTAACCACCAGCCCCAGAACATCTAACCACCAGCCCCAGAACATCTAACCACCAGCCCCAGAACATCTAACCACCAGCCCCAGAACATCTAACCACCAGCCCCAGAACATCTAACCACCAGCCCCAGAACATCTAACCACCAGCCCCAGAACATCTAACCACCAGCCCCAGAACATCTAACCACCAGCCCCAGAACATCTAACCACCAGCCCCAGAACATCTAACCACCAGCCCCAGAACATCTAACCACCACCCCAGAACATCTAACCACCACCCCAGAACATCTAACCACCACCCCAGAACATCTAACCACCACCCCAGAACATTTAACCACCACCCCAGAACATTTAACCACCACCCCAGAACATTTAACCACCACCCCAGAACATCTAACCACCACCCCAGAACATCTAACCACCACCCCCAGAAAATCTAACCACCACCCCAGAACATCTAACCACCAGCCCCAGAACATCTAACCACCACCCCCAGAACATCTAACCACCACCCCCAGAACATCTAACCACCACCCCAGAACATCTAACCACCACCCCCAGAACATTTAACCACCAGCCCCAGAACATTTAACCACCACCCCAGAACATCTAACCACCAGCCCCAGAACATCTAACCACCACCCCAGAACATCTAACCACCACCCACAGAACATCTAACCACCACCCCCAGAACATTTAACCACCACCCCCCGAACATCTAACCACCACCCCCCGAACATCTAACCACCACCCACGAACATCTAACCACCACCCCCAGAACATTTCCCAGAACATCTAAGCACCACCCCCAGAACATCTAAGCGCCACCCCCAGAACATCTAAGCGCCACCCCCAGAACATCTAACCGCCACCCCCAGAACATCTAACCACCACCCCCAGAACATCTAACCACCACCCCCAGAACATCTAACCACCAGTCCCAGAACATCTAACCACCACCCCCAGAACATCTAACCACCACCCCCAGAACATCTAACCACCACCCCCAGAACATCTAACCACCACCCCAGAACATTTAACCACCACCCCAGAACATTTAACCACCACCCCAGAACATTTAACCACCACCCCAGAACATCTAACCACCAGCCCCAGAACATCTAACCACCACCCCAGAACATCTAACCACCACCCCAGAACATCTAACCACCACCCCAGAACATCTAACCACCACCCCCAGAACATTTCCCAGAACATCTAACCACCACCCCCAGAACATCTAACCACCACCCCCAGAACATCTAACCACCACCCCAGAACATCTAACCACCACCCCCAGAACATCTAACCACCACCCCCAGAACATCTAACCACCACCCCCAGAACATCTAACCACCACCCCCAGAACATCTAACCACCACCCCCAGAACATCTAACCACCACCCCCAGAACATCTAACCACCACCCCCAGAACATCTAACCACCACCCCCAGAACATCTAACCACCACCCCAGAACATCTAACCACCACCCCAGAACATCTAACCACCACCCCAGAACATCTAACCACCACCCCAGAACATCTAACCACCACCCCAGAACATCTAACCACCACCCCAGAACATCTAACCACCACCCCAGAACATCTAACCACCACCCCAGAACATCTAACCACCACCCCCAGAACATCTAACCACCACCCCCAGAAAATCTAACCACCACCCCAGAACATCTAACCACCACCCCAGAACATCTAACCACCAGCCCCAGAACATCTAACCACCACCCCAGAACATCTAACCACCACCCCAGAACATCTAACCACCACCCCAGAACATCTAACCACCACCCCCAGAACATTTCCCAGAACATCTAACCACCACCCCAAAACATCTAACCACCACCCCCAGAACATCTAACCACCACCCACGAACATCTAACCACCACCCCAGAACATTTCCCTGAACATCTAAGCACCACCCCCAGAACATCTAAGCACCACCCCCAGAACATCTAAGCACCACCCCCAGAACATCTAAGCGCCACCCCCAGAACATCTAAGCACCACCCCCAGAACATTTCCCAGAACATCTAACGACCACCCCCGGAACATCTAACCACCACCCCCAGAACATCTAACCACCACCCCCAGAACATCTAACCACCACCCCCAGAACATCTAACCACCACCCGCAGAACATCTAACCACCACCCGCAGAACATCTAACCACCACCCGCAGAACATCTAACCACCACCCGCAGAACATCTAACCACCACCCGCAGAACATCTAACCACCACACGCAGAACATCTAACCACCACCCCCAGAACATCTAACCACCACCCCCAGAACATCTAAGCACCACCCCCAGAACATCTAAGCACCACCCCCAGAACATCTAACCACCACCCCCAGAACATCTAACCACCACCCCCAGAACATCTAACCACCACCCCCAGAACATCTAACCACCACCCCCAGAACATCTAACCACCACCCCCAGAACATCTAACCACCACCCCCAGAACATCTAACCACCACCCCCAGAACATCTAACCACCACCCCAGAACATCTAACCACCACCCCCAGAACATCTAACCACAACCCCCAGAACATCTAACCACCACCCCCAGAACATCTAACCACCACCCCCAGAACATCTAACCACCACCCCCAGAACATCTAACCACCACCCCAGAACATCTAACCACCAGCCCCAGAACATCTAACCACCACCCCCAGAACATCTAACCACCACCCCAGAACATCTAACCACCACCCCAGAACATTTCCCAGAACATTTCCCAGAACATCTAACCACCAGCCCCAGAACATCTAACCACCACCCCCAGAACATCTAACCACCACCCCAGAACATCTAACCACCACCCCAGAACATTTAACCACCACCCCAGAACATCTAACCACCAGCCCCAGAACATTTAACCACCACCCCAGAACATCTAACCACCAACCCAGAACATTTAACCACCACCCCAGAACATCTAACCACCACCCCAGAACATTTCCCAGAACATTTCCCAGAACATCTAACCACCAGCCCCAGAACATCTAACCACCACCCCCAGAACATCTAACCACCACCCCAGAACATCTAACCACCACCCCAGAACATTTAACCACCACCCCAGAACATCTAACCACCAGCCCCAGAACATTTAACCACCACCCCAGAACATCTAACCACCAACCCAGAACATTTAACCACCACCCCAGAACATCTAACCACCACCCCAGAACATCTAACCACCAGCCCCAGAACATCTAACCACCAGCCCCAGAACATCGAACCACCACCCCAGCACATCTAGCCACCACCCCAGAACATCTAACCACCACCCCAGAACATCTAACCACCACCCCAGAACATCTAACCACCACCCCAGAACATCTACCCACCACCCCCAGAACATCTAACCACCACCCCCAGAACATCTAACCACCACCCCAGAACATCTAACCACCACCCCCAGAACATCTTACCAACACCCCCAGAACATTTCCCAGAACATCTAACCACCACCCCCCGAACATTTAACCACCAACCCCCGAACATCTAACCACCACCCCCCGAACATCTAACCACCACCCCCCGAACATCTAACCACCACCCCCCGAACATCTAACCACCACCCCAGCACATTTCCCAGAACATCTAACCACCACCCCAGAACATCTAACCACCACCCCCAGAACATTTCCCAGAACATCTAACCACCACCCCAAAACATCTAACCACCACCCACGAACATCTAACCACCACCCACGAACATCTAACCACCACCCCAGAACATTTCCCAGAACATCTAAGCACCACCCCCAGAACATCTAAGCATCACCCCCAGAACATCTAACCACCACCCCCAGAACATCTAACCACCACCCCCAGAACATCTAAGCACCACCCCCAGAACATCTAAGCACCACCCCCAGAACATTTCCCAGAACATCTAACCACTACCCCAGAACATCTAACCACCACCCCCAGAACATCTAACCACCACCCCAGAACATTTCCCAGAACATCTAACCACCACCCCCAAAACATCTAAGCACCACCCCAAAACATCTAAGCACCACCCCAAAACAGCAAAGCACCACCCCAAAACAGCAAAGCACCACCCCAAAACAGCAAAGCACCATCCCAAAACAGCAAAGCACCATCCCAAAACAGCAAAGCACCACCCCAAAACAGCAAAGCACCACCCCAAAACAGCAAAGCACCACCCCAAAACAGCAAAGCACCACCCCAAAACAGCTAAGCACCACCCCAAAACAGCTAAGCACCACCCCAAAACAGCTAAGCACCACCCCAAAACAGCTAAGCACCACCCCAACAGCTAAGCACCACCCCAAAACAGCTAAGCACCACCCCAAAACAGCTAAGCACCACCCCAAAACATCTAAGCACCACCCCAAAACATCTAAGCACCACCCCAAAACATCTAAGCACCACCCCAAAACATCTAAGCACCACCCCAAAACATCTAAGCACCACCCCAAAACATCTAAGCACCACCCCAAAACATCTAAGCACCACCCCAAAACATCTAAGCACCACCCCAAAACATCTAAGCACCACCCCAAAACATCTAAGCACCACCCCAAAACATCTAAGCACCACCCCAAAACATCTAAGCACCACCCCAAAACATCTAAGCACCACCGCAAAACATCTAAGCACCACCCCAAAACATCTAAGCACCACCCCAAAACATCTAAGCACCACCCCAAAACATCTAAGCACCACCCCAAAACATCTAAGCACCACCCCAAAACATCTAAGCACCACCCCAAAACATCTAAGCACCACCCCAAAACATCTAAGCACCACCCCAAAACATCTAAGCACCACCCCCAAAACATCTAAGCACCACCCCTAAAACATCTATGCATCACCCCCAAAACATCTAAGCACCACCCCTAAAACAACTATGCACCACCCCCAAAACATCTAAGCACCACCCCCAAAACATCTAAGCACCACCCCCAGAACATTTCCCAGAACATCTAACCACCACCCCCAGAACATTTCCCAGAACATCTAACCACCACCCCTAGAACATCTAACCACCACCCCTAGAACATCTAACCACCACCCCTAGAACATCTAACCACCACCCCTAGAACATCTAACCACCAGCCCCAGAACATCTAACCACCAGCCCCAGAACATCTAACCACCAGCCCCAGAACATCTAACCACCAGCCCCAGAACATCTAACCACCAGCCCCAGAACATCTAACCACCAGCCCCAGAACATCTAACCACCAGCCCCAGAACATCTAACCACCAGCCCCAGAACATCTAACCACCAGCCCCAGAACATCTAACCACCAGCCCCAGAACATCTAACCACCAGCCCCAGAACATCTAACCACCAGCCCCAGAACATCTAACCACCAGCCCCAGAACATCTAACCACCAGCCCCAGAACATCTAACCACCAGCCCCAGAACATCTAACCACCAGCCCCAGAACATCTAACCACCAGCCCCAGAACATCTAACCACCACCCCAGAACATCTAACCACCACCCCAGAACATCTAACCACCACCCCAGAACATCTAACCACCACCCCCAGAACATTTCCCAGAACATCTAACCACCACCCCCCGAACATCTAACCACCACCCCCGAACATCTAACCACCACCCACGAACATCTAACCACCACCCCCAGAACATTTCCCAGAACATCTAACCACCACCCCCCGAACATCTAACCACCACCCCCGAACATCTAACCACCACCCACGAACATCTAACCACCAATCCAGAACATTTCCCAGAACATCTAACCACCACCCCAGAACATCTAACCACCACCCCCAGAACATCTAACCACCACCCCAGAACATCTAACCACCACCCCAGAACATTTAACCACCACCCCAGAACATTTAACCACCACCCCAGAACATCTAACCACCACCCCCAGAACATCTAACCACCACCCCAGAACATCTAACCACCAGCCCCAGAACATCTAACCACCACCCCAGAACATCTAACCACCACCCCAGAACATCTAACCACCACCCCAGAACATCTAACCACCACCCCCAGAACATCTAACCACCACCCCCAGAACATCTAACCACCACCCCCCGAACATCTAACCACCACCCACGAACATCTAACCACCACCCCCAGAACATTTCCCAGAACATCTAAGCACCACCCCCAGAACATCTAAGCGCCACCCCCAGAACATCTAAGCGCCACCCCCAGAACATCTAAGCGCCACCCCCAGAACATCTAAGCGCCACCCCCAGAACATTTCCCAGAACATCTAACCACCAGCCCCGGAACATCTAACCACCAGCCCCAGAACATCTAACCACCAGCCCCAGAACATCTAACCACCAGCCCCAGAACATCTAACCACCAGCCCCAGAACATCTAACCACCAGCCCCAGAACATCTAACCACCAGCCCCAGAACATCTAACCACCAGCCCCAGAACATCTAACCACCAGCCCCAGAACATCTAACCACCAGCCCCAGAACATCTAACCACCAGCCCCAGAACATCTAACCACCAGCCCCAGAACATCTAACCACCAGCCCCAGAACATCTAACCACCAGCCCCAGAACATCTAACCACCAGCCCCAGAACATCTAACCACCAGCCCCAGAACATCTAACCACCAGCCCCAGAACATCTAACCACCAGCCCCAGAACATCTAACCACCAGCCCCAGAACATCTAACCACCAGCCCCAGAACATCTAACCACCAGCCCCAGAACATCTAACCACCAGCCCCAGAACATCTAACCACCACCCCAGAACATCTAACCACCACCCCAGAACATTTAACCACCACCCCAGAACATCTAACCACCACCCCAGAACATCTAACCACCACCCCAGAACATCTAACCACCACCCCCAGAAAATCTAACCACCACCCCAGAACATCTAACCACCAGCCCCAGAACATCTAACCACCACCCCAGAACATCTAACCACCACCCCAGAACATCTAACCACCACCCCCCGAACATCTAACCACCACCCCCCGAACATCTAACCACCACCCCCCGAACATCTAACCACCACCCACGAACATCTAACCACCACCCCAGAACATTTCCCAGAACATCTAAGCACCACCCCCAGAACATCTAAGCGCCACCCCCAGAACATCTAAGCGCCACCCCCAGAACATCTAAGCGCCACCCCAGAACATCTAACCACCACCCCCAGAACATCTAACCACCACCCCCAGAACATCTAACCACCAGTCCCAGAACATCTAACCACCACCCCCAGAACATCTAACCACCACCCCAGAACATTTAACCACCACCCCAGAACATTTAACCACCACCCCAGAACATTTAACCACCACCCCAGAACATTTAACCACCACCCCAGAACATCTAACCACCACCCCAGAACATCTAACCACCACCCCAGAACATCTAACCACCAGCCCCAGAACATCTAACCACCACCCCAGAACATCTAACCACCACCCCAGAACATTTAACCACCACCCCAGAACATCTAACCACCAGCCCCAGAACATCTAACCACCACCCCAGAACATCTAACCACCACCCCAGAACATCTAACCACCACCCCAGAACATCTAACCACCACCCCAGAACATCTAACCACCACCCCCAGAACATTTCCCAGAACATCTAACCACCACCCCCAGAACATCTAACCACCACCCTCAGAACATCTAACCACCACCCTCAGAACATCTAACCACCACCCTCAGAACATCTAACCACCACCCTCAGAACATCTAACCACCACCCTCAGAACATCTAACCACCACCCTCAGAACATCTAACCACCACCCCCAGAACATTTAACCACCACCCCAGAACATCTAACCACCACCCCAGAACATTTAACCACCACCCCAGAACATCTAACCACCACCCCCAGAACATCTAACCACCACCCCAGAACATCTAACCACCACCCCAGAACATCTAACCACCACCCCAGAACATTTCCCAGAAATTCTAACCACCACCCCAGAACATCTAACCACCACCCCCAGAAAATCTAACCACCACCCCCAGAAAATCTAACCACCACCCCCAGAAAATCTAACCACCACCCCAGAACATTTAACCACCACCCCAGAACATCTAACCACCACCCCAGAACATTTCCCAGAAATTCTAACCACCACCCCAGAACATCTAACCACCACCCCCAGAAAATCTAACCACCACCCCCAGAAAATCTAACCACCACCCCCAGAACATCTAACAACCAGCCCCAGAACATCTAACCACCAGCCCCAGAACATCTAACCACCAGCCCCAGAACATCTAACCACCAGCCCCAGTACATCTAACCACCACCCCAGAACATCTACCCACCACCCCAGAACATCTACCCACCACCCCAGAACATCTACCCACCACATCTACCCACCACCCCAGAACATCTACCCACCACCCCAGAACATCTACCCACCACCCCCAGAACATCTTACCACCACCACCAGAACATTTCCCAGAACATCTAACCACCACCCCCCAAACATCTAACCACCACCCCAGAACATCTAACCACCACCCCCAGAACATCTAACCACCACCCCCAGAACATCTAACCAACACCCCAGAACATTTCCCAGAACATCTAACCAACACCCCCAAAACATCTAAGCACCACCCCAAAACAGCTAAGCACCACCCCCAGAACAGCTAAGCACCACCCCCAGAACAGCTAAGCACCACCCCAAAACAGCTAAGCACCACCCCAAAACAGCTAAGCACCACCCCAAAACAGCTAAGCACCACCCCAAAACAGCTAAGCACCACCCCAAAACAGCTAAGCACCACCCCAAAACAGCTAAGCACCACCCCAAAACAGCTAAGCACCACCCCAAAACAGCTAAGCACCACCCCAAAACAGCTAAGCACCACCCCAAAACAGCTAAGCACCACCCCAAAACAGCTAAGCACCACCCCAAAACAGCTAAGCACCACCCCAAAACAGCTAAGCACCACCCCAAAACAGCTAAGCACCACCCCAAAACAGCTAAGCACCACCCCAAAACAGCTAAGCACCACCCCAAAACAGCTAAGCACCACCCCAAAACATCTAAGCACCACCCCAAAACATCTAAGCACCACCCCAAAACATCTAAGCACCACCCCCAGAACATTCCCCAGAACATCTAACCACCACCCCCAAAACATCTAACCACCACCCCAGAACATCTAACCACCACCCCCAGAACATCTTACCACCACCCCCAGAACATCTAACCACCACCCCCAGAACATCTAGCCACCACCCCCAGAACATCTAACCACCACCCCCAGAACATCTAACCACCACACCAGAACATCTAACCACCAGCCCCAGAACATCTAACCACCACCCCCCGAACATCTACCCAACACCCCAGAACATCTAACCACCACCCCAGAACATCTAACCACCACCCCCCGAACATCTAACCACCACCCCCCGAACATCTAACCACCACCCCCCGAACATCTAACCACCACCCCCCGAACATCTAACCACCACCCCAGAACATCTAACCACCACCCCCCGAACATCTAACCACCACCCCAGAACATTTCCCAGAACATCTAACCACCACCCCAGAACATCTAACCACCACCCCAGAACATCTAACCACCACCCCCAGAACATCTAACCACCACCCCCAGAACATCTAACCACCACCCCCAGAACATCTAACCACCACCCCAGAACATCTAACCACCACCCCCAGAACATTTCCCAGAACATCTAACCACCACCCCCCGAACATCTAACCACCACCCCCGAACATCTAACCACCACCCCCGAACATCTAACCACCACCCCCCGAACATCTAACCACCACCCCAGAACATTTCCCAGAACATCTAACCACCACCCCAGAACATTTCCCAGAACATCTAACCACCACCCCAGAACATTTCCCAGAACATCTAACCACCACCCCAGAACATCTAACCACCACCCCCAAAACATCTAAGCACCACCCCCAGAACATCTAAGCACCACCCCCAGAACATCTAAGCACCACCCCCCGAACATCTAAGCACCACCCCCCGAACATCTAACCACCACCCACGAACATCTAACCACCACCCCAGAACATTTCCCAGAACATCTAAGCACCACCCCCAGAACATCTAAGCACCACCCCCAGAACATCTAAGCACCACCCCCAGAACATCTAAGCACCACCCCCAGAACATCTAAGCACCACCCCCAGAACATCTAAGCACCACCCCAAAACATCTAAGCACCACCCCAAAACATCTAACCACCACCCCCAGAACATCTAACCACCACCCCCAGAACATCTAACCACCACCCCCAGAACATCTAACCACCACCCCAGAACATCTAACCACCACCCCCAGAACATCTAACCACCACCCCCAGAACATCTAACCACCACCCCCAGGACATCTAACCACCACCCCCAGAACATCTAACCACCACCCCCAGAACATCTAACCACCACCCCCAGAACATCTAACCACCACCCCCAGAACATCTAACCACCACCCCCAGAACATCTAACCACCACCCCCAGAACATCTAACCACCACCCCCAGAACATCTAACCACCACCCCCAGAACATCTAACCACCACCCCCAGAATATCTAACCACCACCCCAGAATATCTAACCACCACCCTCAGAACATCTAACCACCACCCTCAGAACATCTAACCACCACCCCAGAACATCTAGCCACCACCCCAGAACATCTAGCCACCACCCCCAGAACATCTAGCCACCACCCCCAGAACATCTAACCACCACCCCAGAACATCTAACCACCACCCCAGAACATCTTACCACCACCCCAGAACATTTAACCACCACCCCAGAACATCTAACCACCACCCCAGAACATCTAACCACCACCCCAGAACATTTCCCAGAACATCTAACCACCACCCCCCAAACATCTAACCACCACCCCCCGAACATTTCCCAGAACATCTAACCACCACCCCCAAAACAGCTAAGCACCACCCCCAAAACAGCTAAGCACCACCCCCAAAACAGCTAAGCACCACCCCAAAACAGCTAAGCACCCCCCCAAAACATCTAAGCACCCCCCCAAAACATCTAACCACCCCCCCAAAACATCTAACCACCCCCCCAAAACATCTAACCACCCCCCCAAAACATCTAACCACCCCCCCAAAACATCTAACCACCCCCCCCAGAACATCTAAGCACCACCCTCAGAACATCTAACCACCAGCCCCAGAACATCTAACCACCACCCCAGAACATCTAACCACCACCCCAGAACATCTAACCACCACCCCAGAACATCTAACCACCACCCCCAGAACATCTAACCACCACCCCAGAACATCTAACCACCACCCCCAGAACATCTAACCACCACCCCCAGAACATCTAACCACCACCCCCAGAACATCTAACCACCACCCCAGAACATCTAACCACCACCCCCAGAACATCTAACCACCACCCCCAGAACATCTAACCACCAGCCCCAGAACATCTAACCACCACCCCAAAACATCTAACCACCACCCCCAGAACATCTAACCACCACCCCCAGAATATCTAACCACCACCCCCCGAACATCTAACCACCAGCCCCAGAACATCTAACCACCACCCCAAAACATCTAACCACCACCCCAAAACATCTAACCACCACCCCCAAAACATCTAACCACCACCCCCAGAACATCTAACCACCAACCCCAGAACATCTAACCACCACCCCCAGAACATCTAAGCACCACCCCAGAACATCTAACCACCACCCCCAGAACATCTAACCACCACCCACAGAACATCTAACCACCAGCCCCAGAACATCTAACCACCATCCCCAGAACATCTAACCACCAGCCCCAGAACATCTAAACACCACCCCAGAACATTTCACAGAACATTTAACCACCACCCCCAGAACATTTCCCAGAACATCTAACCGCCACCCCAGAACATTTCCCAAAACATCTCATTCGATTTCCAGGTAATGTATAAATGCAACAAAAATATAAAATTCAACATGAAAAATTGCTAGTCCCATGTTTCATGAGCTGAAATATCACAGAAATGTTCCATATAGCCACAAAAAAAAGTATCTTTCAAATTTGGTGCACAAATAAGATAATCCATACACCTGACAGGTGTGGCATATCAAGCTGCTGATTAAACAGCATCATTACACAGGTGCACCTTGTGCTGGGGACAACACAATGCCACAGATGTCTCAAGTTGAGGGAGTGTGCAATTAGACATTCCTGCAGTCATCATTCTATCAGAGCTGTTGCCAGATAATAGAATTTTAATTTCTCTACCATATGGAGCATCCAACGTCGTTTTAGAGAATATGACAGTATGTCCAACATGCCTCACAACCGCAGACCACATGCAACCACGCCAGCCCAGGACCTTTACATTAGGCTTCTTCACATGGGTTAGCCCTAACCCTAACCCATCCACGCCAGCCCAGGACCTTCACATGGGTTAGCCCTAACCCTAACCCTACCACGCCAGCCCAGGACCTTCATATTAGGCTTCTTCACATGGGTTAGCCCTAGCCCTAACCCCAACACTAACCACGCCAGCCCAGGACCTTCACATTAGGCTTCTTCACATGGGTTAGCCCTAGCCCTAACACTAACACTAACCACGCCAGCCCAGGACCTTCACATTAGGCTTCTTCACATGGGTTAGCCCTAGCCCTAACCCCAACACTAACCACGCCAGCCCAGGACCTTCACATTAGGCTTCTTCACATGGGTTAGCCCTAACCCAACCACGCCAGCCCAGGACCTTCACATTAGGCTTCTTCACATGGGTTAGCCCTAACCCAACCACGCCAGCCCAGGACCTTCACATTAGGCTTCTTCACATGGGTTAGCCCTAACCCAACCACGCCAGCCCAGGACCTTCACATGGGTTAGCCCTAACCCTAACCCAACCACGCCAGCCCAGGATTTTCACATTAGGCTTCTTCACATGGGTTAGCCCTAACCCTAACCCTAATCCAACCACGCCAGCCCAGGACCTTCACATTAGGCTTCTTCACATGGGTTAGCCCTAACCCTAACCCTAATCCAACCACGCCAGCCCAGGACCTTCACATTAGGCTTCTTCACATGGGTTAGCCCTAACCCTAATCCAACCACGCCAACCCAGGACCTTCACATTAGGCTTCTTCACATGGGTTAGCCCTAACCCAACCACGCCAGCCCAGGACCTTCACATTAGGCTTCTTCACATGGGTTAGCCCTAACCCTAACCCTAATCCAACCACGCCAGCCCAGGACCTTCACATTAGGCTTCTTCACATGGGTTAGCCCTAACCACCCCACGCCAGCCCAGGACCTTCACATTAGGCTTCTTCACATGGGTTAGCCCTAACCACCCCACGCCAGCCCAGGACCTTCACATTAGGCTTCTTCACATGGGTTAGCCCTAACCCAACCCCGCCTGGGCCCTCCGTTTCCAATGTTTCAAGTTCTTTGCAGACGGGATAGATAAGTTTAATTTCAATTATAATAACATCTTCGTATCTCAAAATATAGGCGATTTTGTTAAAACACATGGGGTGTGGTGTGTCTGGTCAATTTTTAAACATGTATTTTTCCAATCGATTAATCGAAAGAACAGCCCACTCTAGGTCGACAAAGACTTTAAAAAATTGGGTCGGGGACAGCCCTAGTGCCCCCTACTGAGGCTACGGGACAGTGAAGAAATCTGTACAACATAAGCCCCCAAAACAGACTAACAGAGAAAGATCATTGGACACATGACCCAGACACTAAGTTTTTTTTTTTTTTTACTGAGTGGAGTGAGAAAAACATCAGTCTGGCCCTTCACCCCTGACCTCACCTCACTCTTCCAGAGTTCAGACGTCCACCAGGTGAAAAAGCTGGGTGCCCGTGATGTCACTCATCTGTCGCTTCGCTCAGTCACCTAGAAAAGGAGAGAAAAATCATTCAGGTTGGTTGGTATTGAGGGGATCTATGGTGTAAATGGATGCCAGTTCTGGTCTAGTAAAGCTACATTACATTACATTTACATTTAAGTCATTTAGCAGACGCTCTTATCCAGAGCGACTTACAAATTGGTGCATTCACCTTATGACATCCAGTGGAACAGCCACTTTACAATAGTGCATCTAGATCTTTTAAGGGGGGGGGGGGGGGGGGGGGGGGGGCAGAAGGATTGCTTTATCCTAGGTATTCCTTGAAGAGGTGGGGTTTCAGGTGTCTCCGGAAGGTGGTGATTGACTCCGCTGTCCTGGCGTCGTGAGGGAGTTTGTTCCACCATTGGGGTGCCAGAGCAGCGAACAGTTTTGACTGGGCTGAGCGGGAACTGTACTTCCTCAGTGGTAGGGAGGCGAGCAGGCCAGAGGTGGATGAACGCAGTGCCCTTGTTTGGGTGTAGGGCCTGATCAGAGCCTGAAGGTACTGAGGTGCCGTTCCCCTCACAGCTCCGTAGGCAAGCACCATGGTCTTGTAGCGGATGCGAGCTTCAACTGGAAGCCAGTGGAGAGAGCGGAGGAGCGGGGTGACGTGAGAGAACTTGGGAAGGTTGAACACCAGCCGGGCTGCGGCGTTCTGGATGAGTTGTAGGGGTTTAATGGCACAGGCAGGGAGCCCAGCCAACAGCGAGTTGCAGTAATCCAGACGGGAGATGACAAGTGCCTGGATTAGGACCTGCGCCGCTTCCTGTGTGAGGCAGGGTCGTACTCTGCGGATGTTGTAGAGCATGAACCTACAGGAACGGGCCACCGCCTTGATGTTGGTGGAGAACGACAGGGTGTTGTCCAGGATCACGCCAAGGTTCTTAGCGCTCTGGGAGGAGGACACAATGGAGTTGTCAACCGTGATGGCGAGATCATGGAACGGACAGTCCTTCCCCGGGAGGAAGAGCAGCTCCGTCTTGCCGAGGTTCAGCTTGAGGTGGTGATCCGTCATCCACACTGATATGTCTGCCAGACATGCAGAGATGCGATTCGCCACCTGGTCATCAGAAGGGGGAAAGGAGAAGATTAATTGTGTGTCGTCTGCATAGCAATGATAGGAGAGACCATGTGAGGTTATGACAGAGCCAAGTGACTTGGTGTATAGCGAGAATAGGAGAGGGCCTAGAACAGAGCCCTGGGGGACACCAGTGGTGAGAGCGCGTGGTGAGGAGACAGATTCTCGCCACGCCACCTGGTAGGAGCGACCTGTCAGGTAGGACGCAATCCAAGCGTGGGCCGCGCCGGAGATGCCCAACTCGGAGAGGGTGGAGAGGAGGATCTGATGGTTCACAGTATCGAAGGCAGCCGATAGGTCTAGAAGGATGAGAGCAGAGGAGAGAGAGTTAGCTTTAGCAGTGCGGAGCGCCTCCGTGATACAGAGAAGAGCAGTCTCAGTTGAGTGACTAGTCTTGAAACCTGACTGATTTGGATCAAGAAGGTCATTCTGAGAGAGATAGCAGGAGAGCTGGCCAAGGACGGCACGTTCAAGAGTTTTGGAGAGAAAAGAAAGAAGGGATACTGGTCTGTAGTTGTTGACATCGGAGGGATCGAGTGTAGGTTTTTTCAGAAGGGGTGCAACTCTCGCTCTCTTGAAGACGGAAGGGACGTAGCCAGCGGTCAAGGATGAGTTGATGAGCGAGGTGAGGTAAGGTAGAAGGTCTCCGGAAATGGTCTGGAGGAGAGAGGAGGGGATAGGGTCAAGCGGGCAGGTTGTTGGGCGGCCGGCCGTCACAAGACGCGAGATTTCATCTGGAGAGAGAGGGGAGAAAGAGGTCAAAGCACAGGGTTGGGCAGTGTGAGCAGAACCAGCGGTGTCGTTTGACTTAGCAAACGAGGATCGGATGTCGTCGACCTTCTTTTCAAAATGGTTGACGAAGTCGTCTGCAGAGAGGGAGGAGGGGGGGGGAGGGGGAGGAGGATTCAGGAGGGAGGAGAAGGTGGCAAAGAGCTTCCTAGGGTTAGAGGCAGATGCTTGGAATTTAGAGTGGTAGAAAGTGGCTTTAGCAGCAGAGACAGAAGAGGAAAATGTAGAGAGGAGGGAGTGAAAGGATGCCAGGTCCGCAGGGAGGCGAGTTTTCCTCCATTTCCGCTCGGCTGCCCGGAGCCCTGTTCTGTGAGCTCGCAATGAGTCGTCGAGCCACGGAGCGGGAGGGGAGGACCGAGCCGGCCTGGAGGATAGGGGACATAGAGAGTCAAAGGATGCAGAAAGGGAGGAGAGGAGGGTTGAGGAGGCAGAATCAGGAGATAGGTTGGAGAAGGTTTGGGCAGAGGGAAGAGATGATAGGATGGAAGAGGAGAGAGTAGCGGGGGAGAGAGAGCGGAGGTTGGGACGGCGCGATACCATCCGAGTAGGGGCAGTGTGGGAAGTGTTGGATGAGAGCGAGAGGGAAAAGGATACAAGGTAGTGGTCGGAGACTTGGAGGGGAGTTGCAATGAGGTTAGTGGAAGAACAGCATCTAGTAAAGATGAGGTCAAGCGTATTGCCAGCCTTGTGAGTAGGGGGGGAAGGTGAGAGGGTGAGGTCAAAAGAGGAGAGGAGTGGGAAGAAGGAGGCAGAGAGGAATGAGTCAAAGGTAGACATGGGGAGGTTAAAGTCACCCAGAACTGTGAGAGGTGAGCCGTCCTCAGGAAAGGAGCTTATCAAGGCATCAAGCTCATTGATGAACTCTCCAAGGGAACCTGGAGGGCGATAAATGATAAGGATGTTAAGCTTGAAAGGGCTGGTAACTGTGACAGCATGGAATTCAAAGGAGGCGATAGACAGATGGGTAAGGGGAGAAAGAGAGAATGACCACTTGGGAGAGATGAGGATCCCGGTGCCACCACCCCGCTGACCAGAAGGTCTCGGGGTGTGCGAGAACACATGGGCAGACGAAGAGAGAGCAGTAGGAGTAGCAGTGTTATCTGTGGTGAGCCATGTTTCCGTCAGTGCCAGGAAGTCGAGGGACTGGAGGGACGCATAGGCTGAGATGAGCTCTGCCTTGTTGGCCGCAGATCGGCAGTTCCAGAGGCCACCGGAGACCTGGAACTCCACGTGGGTCGTGCGGGCTGGGACCACCAGGTTAGGGTGGGCGCGGCCACGCGGTGTGAAGCGTTTGTATGGTCTGTGCAGAGAGGAGAGAACAGGGATAGACAGACACATGGTTGACAGGCTACAGAAGAGGCTACGCTAATGCAATGGAGATTAGAATGACAAGTGGGCTACACGTCTCGAATGTTCAGAAAGTTAAGCTTACGTTGCAAAAAGATAAAAATAAAATACAAGATCTTATTGACTAAAATGATATAGTACTGCTGGCTGGTGAAGTAGCCTGGCTAGCAGTGGCTACGTTGTTGAAAGTGAAGCTGGCTAGGTAACCTCGACAATTTCACTAAATTTCTCTAAACTACACAATTATCATGGATACAAGGACAGCAAAGACAACTAGCTAACACTACGCTAATCAAGTCGTCCCGTTGTAGTGTAAGTTTCTACAGTGCTGCTATTCGGTAGAAGTTGGCTAGCTAGCAGTGTTGGCTAGGTAGGAGGACGGCAGCGCGGCAGGCGAAAAATAGCTGGCTAGCTAACCGATAATTACTCAAAGCTACACAATTATCTTAGATAAAAAGATAGCAAAGAAAACTATGTAGCTAGCTAACACTACACAAGTCAAGTCGTTCCGTTGTAATGTAATCGTTTCTACCGTGCTGCTAATCGGTGGCTAGCTGGCTAGTTAGCAGGGTTGACTACGTTACGTTACGTTAGGGCGAGAATACCTGGCTAGCGAACCTCAGCGAACCTTGATAACTACACAAGTATCACCGATACAAAGACGGCTATGGAGCCAGCTAAGTAGCTAGCTAAGATCGAACAAATACAAATCAAAGATAGCAAAGACAACTGTGTAGTCAGCCAACACTACACTGATCAAGTCGTTCCGTTGTAATGCACTCGTTTCTACAATGCTGCTATTCGGTGGCAAGCTGGCTAGCTAGCAGTGTTTGCTACGTTGCGTTACGTTAGGGCGAAAATAGCTGGCTGGCGAACCTCAATAACTACACAATTATGCTAGTTAACATCGTTATCAGGAAGTATTCCAAAAGCATGGACATGTGCTGCCACTTCATTAGGGTTGGGATACAAATGATAACTATCACCCCATTTCAAGACTACCTTGTTAAGCTGAGATTCTTCAATCCTTGGTTAATGTACAACTTCATTCTTTTAAGTCTGTCAATTGTACTTTTAATATTAACCAATCAGGGTTTAGGCCTGGGCATAGTACTACCACAGCAACCACGCTAGTTGTTAATGATCTTGTCAATGCCTTGGATGCTAGAAAGAACTGTGCTGCCTTGTTCAAAAGGCGTTCAACACTGTTGGTTATTCTGTTTTGCTGAAGAAATGATCAAGAGTAGGCCTGGGATATACAGCCTGTTTATGGTTTCAGAATGATCTCAATGACAGAACTCAGGCCATCTTGATAGATGGGGTTAAATCAGAATGATCTCAATGACAGAACTCAGGCCATCTTGATAGATGGGGTTAAATCAGAATGATCTCAATGACAGAACTCAGGCCATCTTGATAGATGGGGTTAAATCAGAATGATCTCAATGACAGAACTCAGGCCATCTTGTTTGATGGGGTTTAATCTGAATGTCTTGAAAATCAAAAAGGTGTTCCTCAGGGTTCACGTTGTATATTAATGACATAGGGAACACTTAATACGTGTAACATTCATCTCTATGCCCCTCAGGGTTCACGTTGTATATTAATGACATAGGGAACACTGTTAATTCTCTTAGCATTCTATGCCCCTCAGGGTTCACGTTGTATATTAATGACATAGGGAACACTTAATACGTGTAACATTCATCTCTATGCCCCTCAGGGTTCACGTTGTATATTAATGACATAGGGAACACTGTTAATTCTCTTAGCATTCTATGCCCCTCAGGGTTCACGTTGTATATTAATGACATAGGGAACACTTAATACGTGTAACATTCATCTCTATGCAGATGACACAGTTTTGTGTTCCTGTGCCACCTCAGGGTTAGTATTAGGGTCAGGGTCAGGGTCAGGGTTAGTGTTAGGGTCAGGGTCAGGGTTAGTGTTAGGGTCAGGGTCAGGGTTAGTGTTAGGGTCAGGGTTAGTGTTAGGGTCAGGGTCAGGGTAATGGTCAGGGTCAGGGTCAGTGTTAGGGTCAGGGTCAGTGTTAGGGTCAGGGTCAGTGTTAGGGTCAGGGTCAGGGTAATGGTCAGGGTCAGGGTCAGTGTTAGGGTCAGGGTCAGTGTTAGGGTCAGGGTCAGTGTTAGGGTCAGGGTCAGTGTTAGGGTCAGGGTCAGGGTCATGGTCAGGGTCAGGGTCAGTGTCAGGGTCAGGGTCAGGGTCAGTGTTAGGGTCAGGGTCAGTGTTAGGGTCAGGGTCAGTGTTAGGGTCAGGGTCAGTGTTAGGGTCAGGGTCAGTGTTAGGGTCAGGGTCAGTGTTAGGGTCAGGGTCAGTGTTAGGGTCAGGGTCAGTGTTAGGGTCAGGGTCAGTGTTAGGGTCAGGGTCAGTGTTAGGGTCAGGGTCAGTGTTAGGGTCAGGGTCAGTGTTAGGGTCAGGGTCAGTGTTAGGGTCAGGGTCAGTGTTAGGGTCAGGGTCAGTGTTAGGGTCAGGGTCAGTGTTAGGGTCAGGGTCAGTGTTAGGGTCAGGGTCAGTGTTAGGGTCAGGGTCAGTGTTAGGGTCAGGGTCAGTGTTAGGGTCAGGGTCAGTGTTAGGGTCAGTGTTAGGGTCAGGGTCAGTGTTAGGGTCAGGGTCAGTGTTAGGGTCAGGGTCAGTGTTAGGGTCAGGGTCAGTGTTAGGGTCAGGGTCAGTGTTAGGGTCAGGGTCAGTGTTAGGGTCAGGGTCAGGGTCAGGGTCAGTGTTAGGGTCAGTGTCAGTGTTAGTGTCAGGGTCAGGGTCAGTGTTAGGGTCAGTGTTAGGGTCAGGGTCAGTGTCAGTGTCAGGGTCAGTGTCAGGGTCAGGGTCAGGGTCAGTGTTAGGGTCAGGGTCAGTGTTAGGGTCAGGGTCAGGGTCAGGGTCAGTGTTAGGGTCAGGGTCAGGGTAATGGTCAGGGTAATGGTCAGGGTAATGGTCAGGGTAATGGTCAGGGTCAGGGTCAGGGTCAGTGTTAGGGTCAGTGTTAGGGTCAGTGTTAGGGTCAGGGTTAGGGTCAGGGTTAGGGTCAGGGTCAGTGTTAGGGTCAGTGTTAGGGTCAGGGTCAGGGTCAGTGTTAGGGTCAGGGTCAGGGTCAGTGTTAGGGTCAGGGTCAGTGTTAGGGTCAGGGTCAGGGTCAGGGTCAGGGTCAGTGTTAGGGTCAGGGTCAGTGTTAGGGTCAGGGTCAGGGTCAGGGTCAGGGTCAGTGTTAGGGTCAGGGTCAGGGTAATGGTCAGGGTAATGGTCAGGGTAATGGTCAGGGTAATGGTCAGGGTCAGGGTCAGGGTCAGTGTTAGGGTCAGTGTTAGGGTCAGTGTTAGGGTCAGGGTTAGGGTCAGGGTTAGGGTCAGGGTCAGTGTTAGGGTCAGTGTTAGGGTCAGGGTCAGGGTCAGTGTTAGGGTCAGGGTCAGGGTCAGTGTTAGGGTCAGGGTCAGTGTTAGGGTCAGGGTCAGTGTTAGGGTCAGGGTCAGTGTTAGGGTCAGTGTTAGGGTCAGGGTCAGTGTCAGTGTTAGGGTCAGGGTCAGTGTTAGGGTCAGGGTCAGTGTTAGGGTCAGTGTTAGGGTCAGTGTTAGGGTCAGGGTCAGTGTTAGGGTCAGGGTCAGTGTTAGGGTCAGTGTTAGGGTCAGTGTTAGGGTCAGGGTCAGTGTTAGGGTCAGGGTCAGTGTCAGGGTCAGGGTCAGTGTTAGGGTCAGGGTCAGTGTCAGGGTCAGTGTCAGGGTCAGTGTCAGGGTCAGGGTCAGGGTCAGGGTCAGGGTCAGGGTCAGGGTTAGGGTCAGGGTCAGGGTCAGTGTTAGGGTCAGTGTTAGGGTCAGGGTCAGGGTCAGTGTCAGGGTCAGGGTAATGGTCAGGGTAATGGTCAGGGTCAGGGTCAGGGTCAGGGTCAGGGTCAGGGTCAGGGTCAGGGTCAGTGTTAGGGTCAGTGTTAGGGTCAGTGTTAGGGTCAGTGTTAGGGTCAGTGTTAGGGTCAGTGTTAGGGTCAGTGTCAGGGTCAGTGTCAGGGTCAGTGTTAGGGTCAGGGTCAGTGTTAGGGTCAGGGTCAGGGTCAGTGTTAGGGTCAGGGTCAGGGTCAGTGTTAGGGTCAGGGTCAGGGTCAGTGTTAGGGTCAGTGTTAGGGTCAGGGTCAGTGTTAGGGTCAGGGTCAGTGTTAGGGTCAGGGTCAGTGTTAGGGTCAGGGTTAGGGTCAGGGTCAGGGTCAGGGTCAGGGTCAGGGTCAGGGTCAGGGTCAGTGTTAGGGTCAGGGTCAGTGTTAGGGTCAGGGTCAGTGTTAGGGTCAGGGTCAGTGTTAGGGTCAGGGTCAGTGTTAGGGTCAGGGTCAGTGTTAGGGTCAGGGTCAGTGTTAGGGTCAGGGTCAGGGTCAGTGTTAGGGTCAGGGTCAGGGTCAGTGTTAGGGTCAGGGTCAGTGTTAGGGTCAGTGTTAGGGTCAGGGTCAGTGTTAGGGTCAGGGTCAGTGTTAGGGTCAGGGTCAGTGTTAGGGTCAGGGTCAGTGTTAGGGTCAGGGTCAGTGTTAGGGTCAGGGTCAGTGTTAGGGTCAGGGTCAGTGTTAGGGTCAGGGTCAGGGTCAGTGTTAGGGTCAGGGTCAGTGTTAGGGTCAGGGTCAGGGTAATGGTCAGGGTCAGGGTCAGTGTTAGGGTCAGGGTCAGGGTAATGGTCAGGGTCAGTGTTAGGGTCAGGGTCAGGGTAATGGTCAGGGTCAGGGTAATGGTCAGGGTAATGGTCAGGGTAATGGTCAGGGTAATGGTCAGGGTCAGTGTTAGGGTCAGGGTCAGTGTTAGGGTCAGGGTCAGTGTTAGGGTCAGGGTCAGTGTTAGGGTCAGGGTCAGTGTTAGGGTCAGGGTCAGTGTTAGGGTCAGGGTCAGTGTTAGGGTCAGGGTCAGTGTTAGGGTCAGGGTCAGTGTTAGGGTCAGGGTCAGTGTTAGGGTCAGGGTCAGGGTCAGGGTCAGTGTCAGGGTCAGGGTCAGTGTTAGGGTCAGGGTCAGTGTTAGGGTCAGGGTCAGTGTTAGGGTCAGGGTCAGGGTCAGTGTTAGGGTCAGGGTCAGTGTTAGGGTCAGGGTCAGTGTTAGGGTCAGTGTTAGGGTCAGGGTCAGTGTTAGGGTCAGGGTCAGGGTCAGTGTTAGGGTCAGTGTTAGGGTCAGTGTTAGGGTCAGGGTCAGTGTTAGGGTCAGTGTTAGGGTCAGGGTCAGTGTTAGGGTCAGGGTCAGTGTTAGGGTCAGGGTCAGTGTCAGGGTCAGTGTCAGGGTCAGGGTCAGTGTTAGGGTCAGTGTTAGGGTCAGGGTCAGGGTCAGGGTAATGGTCAGGGTAATGGTCAGGGTCAGGGTCAGGGTAATGGTCAGGGTAATGGTCAGGGTAATGGTCAGGGTAATGGTCAGGGTAATGGTCAGGGTAATGGTCAGGGTAATGGTCAGGGTTAGGGCTGACCCTCAGGCCATTCGTGGACTTCAGCATGACTTTGATTCTGTTCAGAAATCACTTACAGATCTTTAGTGTTAAATACAAGTAAAACCAAGCTCATGCTGTTCTCTAGGTCATGAAATGTTGACCCTGAGGAACTGCATATCTGCCCTATAAATGGATCCCAAACTGAGCTTGTTTCTCAATATAAGTACCTGGATTGATGACAAGGTGTACTTCGGAGAACATCTGACTAAGAAGCTAAGATCCAAGATTGTTTTTTTATATCGATATAAATCATGCCATAGTATTAAAAATATGAGAAAGACTGTTCAAACAACATTTCTCCATGTATTGGATTTCGGTGATATTGTTTGCATGCATGCGGAAACCCATAAATCAAAGTCTACCATTCAGCAATACGTTTTACCACAGGGGACAATTTTAGGACTCATTGTAGTCTGTATAAAATGTGGGATGGACCTCTGTAATAAGAAATCTTTCTCTTTTATTTATTTACAAAGCAATCTGACAGAAACTCCCTCGATATGTAACATCATTAACTAAGATAAGAATCATTAGTTACCAAACCCGTTCACAGGAATGGATGACACTAGAGATCCCTTTTGACCCTAAATTGTGGAACAATCTGCAGAGTTCACTGCAGTTAGATGTGCTGGTGCCACTCAGGAAGTTTACATTATTGATTGAAAACCTCTATGTAGTTGAATGGGATTGCTTTAATTAAATATGTTTATTTTTGCTTATTGTGCTGCATTATATTGTTTTATACGCATGAATGTTGTTTTAACATTCTGTTTTTATTGTAATGTGTACAGGGCTCTCTTGTAAGATATTTTTAATCTCAATATGACTCAATATGAGGTTAAATAAGAAATACCCACAAACCCCTTTGCTGCTATAACAGCCTCCACTCTTCTGGGAAGGCTTTCCACTAGATGTTGGAACATTGCTGCTATAACAGCCTCCACTCTTCTGGGAAGGCTTTCCACTAGATGTAGGAACATTGCTGCTATAACAGCCTCCACTCTTCTGGGAAGGCTTTCCACTAGATGTAGGAACATTGCTGCTATAACAGCCTCCACTCTTCTGGGAAGGCTTTCCACTAGATGTTGGAACATTACTGCAAGGACTTGCTTCCATTCAACCACAAGATCATTAGTGAGGTCTGGCACAGATGTTGGGCGATTAGGCCTAGCTCGCAGTCAGTGTTCCAATCCATCCCAAAGGTGTTTGATGGGGTTGAGGTCAGGGCTCTGTGCAGGCCAGTCAAGTTCTTCCTCACCGACCTATGAAAGGGGGAATCGTCATGCTGAAACAGGAAAGGGCCTTCCCCAAACTGCTTTGGCAACAGCTAATGGGGATCCGTAATAAATACAAACTGTTGCCACAAAGTTGGAAGCACAGAATCATCTAGAATGTCATTGTATGCTGTAGCGTTAAGGTTCTCTCTTCACTGGAACTAAAGGACCTAGCCCGTAACAATGAAAAACATCCCCAGACCATTATTCCTCCACCAAACTTTACAGTTGGCAGTACGCAGTCGGGCAGGTAACGTTATCCTGGCATCCACTAAACCCAGATTATTCCGTCGGACTGCCAGATGGTGAAGCGTGATTCATCACTCCAGAGAACACGTTTCCACTGGTCCAGAGTCCAATGGCGGCGAGCTTTACACCACTCCAGCTGACGCTTGGCATTGTGATCTTAGGCTTGTGTGCGGCTGCTCGGCCATGGAAACCGATTTCATGAAACTCCTGACGAACAGTTCATGTGCTGACGTTGCTTACAGGGGCAGTTTGGAATTTGGTAGTGAGTGTTGCAACCGAGGACAGACAATGTTTACTCACTACGTGCTTCAGCGGTCCTGTTCTGTGAGCTTGTGTGGTCTACCACTTCGCGGCTGAGCCGTTGCTGCTCCTAGACATTTCCACTTCACAATAACAGCACTTACAGTTGAATGGGGCAGCTTTAGCAGTGCAGACAATTGATGAATTGGCTTGTTGGAATGGTGGCATCCTATGACGGTGCCACGTTGAAAATCAGTGAGCTCTTCAGTAAGGGCATTCTACTGCCAATGTTTTTTAGATTGCTTGGCTGTGTACTACATTTTATACACCTGTCAGGAACGGGTGTGGCTGAAATAGCCGAATCTACAAATTTTTTACGTGTGTCCACATGCTTTGTATACATAGTGTAGGTGGACTCAACCCAGCCCCCCTCCTTCAGTCACAACAGACCAGACCCCCTCCTTCAGTCACAACAGACCAGACTCCCTCTGCTGCAACAGGCACGATAACAGGAGATAACAGGAGGGGGAAGCAGCGTGATTGTAACTGCTGTGTGTAGTGTACTGTCTATGTAGCGGTATGGAGTGGGCTGGAAGTCTTGTTGGCCTGATTGTGTAGGAGTCTGCTCTCTGCAGCGAACAAACTGAAGTCTCTGACATCACAGATCCACTCAGCATTGAGCAGGATGGGGACAGACTAGTCCTATTCTACTAGACAGAGAACATGCTAAATCAAATTGTAATTGTCACAGGCGCCGAATATAACAGGTGTAGACTGTACAAAAAAAATGCTAAATTAAAGAGCCCTTTCCCAACAATGCCGAGTACGGAGAAAAAGTATAACAATAACGAGGCTATATACAAGCGTACCGGTACGGAGTCAATGTGCAGGGGTATAAGGTAGTTGAGGTAATATGTACATATAGGTAGGGCTGTGAACTGAGTCAATGTGCAGGGGTAGAAGGTAGTTGAGGTAATATGTACATATAGGTAGGGCTGTGAACTGAGTCAATGTGCAGGGGTAGAAGGTAGTTGAGGTAATATGTACATGTAGGTAGGGCTGTGAACTGAGTCAATGTGCAGGGGTAGAAGGTAGTTGAGGTAATATGTCCATATAGGTAGGGCTGTGAAGGTGATTGAACCGTGACGGTTATGGATGAAGACTTTCATGAAAATAAAATAAATCAAAACCGTTTGAATAGGCCTTTTTTATTTAATAACTTGATTTTCATGTAGATCAACATAGCGAGAGTGTTTACTAATGGTTATAAACAGTTGTTTTGCTAACTTAGTCTACATCTCCTTCCAACTGTCGTTTGACATTGGAGAAGATCATTCGCTAGATGTGAGGGGGTGTAGAAGCGCTTGTCTATAGGCCAGGGATTATTAAACATTTAGCCTTAAAGAAGGCTTTTCCTGGGACCGAAGCTTATGAAAGCAATAGTTTATCCCCCTCATCAATCTACATCCCTCTCCTGCTGTCCATCCATCCATCCAAAAGGTTGCTGGATCGAATCCCTGAGATGACAAGGTACAAAATCTGTCGTTCTGCCCCTGAACAAGGCAGTTAACCCTCTGTTCCTAGGCCGTCATTGAAAATAAGAATTTGTTCTTAACTGACCTGCCTAGTTAAATAAAGGTTAAATACAAATTGTTTTTGGGTTATCACTTTACGATGATTATTTTTCACATCTTTTACTTCACTACTTCACTGTCAACTGTGGTACGTTATATAGACAGGTATGTGCCTTTCCAAATCATGTCCAATCACGCTTCAAGACTGCTTCGATCACGTGGATTGGGATATGTTCCGCATTACGTCCAACAACAACATTGATGAATACGCTGATTCTGTGAGCGAGTTCCTTAGAAAGTGCATCGGCGACATTATACCCACAGCAAGGATTAAAACATTCCCAAACCAGAAACCGTGGATTGATGGCAGCATTCGCACGAACCACTGCTTTTAACCAGGGCAAGGTGACCGGAAACATGACCGAATACAAACTGTGTAGCTATTCCCTCAGCAAGGCAATCAAACAATCTAAGTCCCAGTATAGAGACAAAGTGGAGGCGCAATTCAACAACTCAGACACAAGAGGTATGTGGCAGGGTCTACAGTCAATCACGGATTACAAAAAGAAAACCAGCCCCGTCGCGGACCAGGATGTCTTGCTCCCAGACAGACTAAATAACTTTTTTGCTCGCTTTGAGGACAATACAGTGCCACTGACACGGCCCGCCACCAAAACCTGCGGGCTCTCCTTCACTGCAGCCGAGGTGAGTAAAACATTTAAACGTGTTAACACTCGGAAGGCTGCCGGCCCAGACGGCATTCCCAGCCGCATCCTCAGAACATACGCAGACCAGCTGACTGGTGTGTTTACGGACATATTCAATCAATCCTTATCCCAGTCTGCTGTTCCCACATGCTTCAAGAGGGCCACCATTGTTCCTGTTCCCAAGAAAGCTAAGGTAACTGAGCTAAATGACTATCGCCCCGTAGCACTCACTTCCGTCATCATGAAGTGCTTTGAGATCCTAGTCAAGGACCATATCACCTCCACCCTACCTGACACCCTAGACCCACTCCAATTTGCTTACTGCCCCAATAGGTCCACAGACGACGCAATCGCAACCACACTGCCCTAACCCATCTGGACAAGAGGAATACCTATGTGAGAATGCTGTTCATCGACTACAGCTCAGCATTTAACACCATAGTACCCTTCAAACTCGTCATCAAGCTCGAGACCCTGGGTCTCGACCCCGCCCTGTGCAACTGGGTACTGGACTTCCTGACAGGCCGCCCGAAGGTGGTGAGGGTAGGTAACATCTCCACCCCGCTGATCCTCAACACTGGGGCCCCACAAGGGTGCGTTCTAGGCCCTCTCCTGTACTCCCTGTTCACCCACGACTGCGTGGCCATGCACGCCTCCAACTCAATCATCAAGTTTGCGGACGACACTACAGTGGTAGGCTTGATTACCAACAACGACGAGACGGCCTACAGAGAGGAGGTGAGGGCCCTCGGAGTGTGGTGTCAGGAAAATAACCTCACACTCAATGTCAACAAAACAAAGGAGATGATCGTGGACTTCAGGAAACAGCAGAGGGAGCACCCCCTTATCGACATCGACGGGACAGTAGTGGAGAGGGTAGAAAGTTAAGTTCCTCGGCGTACACATCACGGACAAACTGAATTGGTCCACCCACACAGACAGCGTTGTGAAGAAGGCGCAGCAGCGCCTCTTCAACCTCAGGAGGCTGAAGAAATTCGGCTTGTCACCAAAAACACTCACAAACTTCTACAGATGCACAATCGAGAGCATCCTGTCAGGCTGTATCACCGCCTGGTACGGCAACTGCTCCGCCCACAACCGTAAGGCTCTCCAGAGGGTGGTGAGGTCTGCACAACGCATCACCGGGGGCAAACTACCTGCCCTCCAGGACATTTACACCACCCGATGTCACAGGAAGGCCATAAAGATCATCAAGGACAACAACCACCCGAGCCACTGCCTGTTCACCCCGCTATAATCCAGAAGGCGAGGTCAGTACAGGTGCATCAAAGCAGGGACCGAGAGACTGAAAAACAGCTTCTATCTCAAGGCCATCAGACTGTTAAACAGCCACCACTAACATTTAGTGGCCGCTGCCAACATACTGACTCAACTCCAGCCACTTTAATAATGGGAATTGATGGAAATTATGTAAAAATGTATCACTAGCCACTTTAAACTATGTCACTTTATGTTTGCATACCCTACATTACTCATCTCATATGTATATATGGTACTCTATACCATCTACTGCATCTTGCCATCTTTATGTAATACATGTATCACTAGCCACTTTAAACTATGCCACTTTATGTTTACATACCCTACATTACTCATCTCATATGTATATACTGTACTCTATACCATCTACTGCATCTTGCCTATGCCGTTCTGTACCATCACTCATTCATATATCTTTATGTACATATTCTTTATCCCTTTACACTTGTGTGTGTATAAGGTAGTAGTTGTGGAATTGTTAGGTTAGATTACTTGTTGGTTATTACTGCATTGTCGGAACAGGAAGCACAAGTATTTCGCTACACTCGCATTAACATCTGCTAACCATGTGTATGTGACAAATAAAATGTGATTGGATTTGATCAATTGAATTTACCACAGGTAGACTTCAAATCAAGTTGTAGAAACATTTTAAGGATGATCAATGGAAACAGGACACACCTGAGCTCAATTTTGATTCTCATAGCAAAGGGTCTGAATACTTGTAAACAAGGTATGTTTTTTATTTTTAATACACTTGCAATAATTTCTAAAAACCTGTTTTCATTTCCTCATTATGGGGTATTGTGTGTAGATTGATGAGGATTTGTATTTATTTAATCCATTTTACAGTAAGGCCGTGACGTAACATAATGTGGAAAAAATCAAGGGGTCTGAATACTTTCCGAAGGCACTATGGTATGGGTCTATTTACATATATGCCTACTGCAGGTCTGATTATACAGACCGGTAAGGCATAAACAGAGTACAGGCTGAGTAGTGCGTGGCAATAGAATTCTACTCCAATGCGTTCTGCCTACAACAAAATCTGTTGCATTGTTTGTTTTGTTGCAGTATGTGGCCTTGAAAGTGGCTAATATTGTGTGTCACAATTGCCACACAAAAAGGGAAACGTTGGATAGGGGGAAGCATTCGGAATTTTGGATGAGAAGCGTGCCCAAATGAAACTAACTGCTACTCAGGCCCAGAAGCTAAGATATGCATATTATTAGTAGATTTGGATAGAAAACACTCTGAAGTTTCTAAAACGGTTTGAATCATGTGTGCGTATAACAGACCTTATTTGGCAGACGAAACCCCGAGGACAAACCATTCAGATTTCTTTTTTTTAGGTCACTCTTTTCAATGGGATTTCATTGGGAATCCAGATTTCTACTCAACTTTCTTGCAGTTCCTAATCGCTTCCACTGGATGTCAACAGTATTTAGAAATGAGTTAAGGTTTTTCCTTTGAGAAATGAAGAAGAGGTACTGTTGAGAACGCGGCTCGAGGGAAGTGTAATCTTTGTTAGAGGCTCGCTACACATTGTTTTACTCCGGTATTGAACACAGTATATCCCGTCTTTAATTTTATCAATTATTTACGTAAAGAAAATACATAAAGTTGTATTAGGAAGTAGTTTTTCTGGATCAAGCGCGCCAAATAAAAGGACATCTTGGATATATATCAACGGAATTAATCGAACAAAAGGACCATTTGGTATGTTTATGGGACATATTGGAGTGCCAATAGAAGAAGCCCGTCAAAGGTAAGGCATGAATTATATCTTTATTTCTGCGTTTTGTGTCGCGCCTGGAGGGTTGAAATATGGTCTGTTTGTGTTTGCTGGGGTGCTGTCCTCTGATAATAGCATTGTTTGCTTTCGCCGTAAAGCCTTTTTGAAATCTGACACGTTGGCTGGATTTACAACAAGTGTAGCTTTAATTTGGTGTATTGCATGTGTGATTTCATGAAAGTTTAATTTTTATAGTAATTTATTTGAATTTGGCGCTCTGCATCTTCACTGGATGTTGGCCAGGTGGGACGCTAGCGTATCCTAGAGAGGTTAACAGGGAAAACTCTATAACAGTGGTCACCAACCTTTTCTGAGTCAAGATCAAGGAGTCAAAATGCAAGTCAAGATCTACCTCAGTTTTTATTAAACATGACTTTAAAAAAAAAAAACATAGGCCTATGCCAAATTAACTAATTAAAAACAGTACTGTAGCAATGAGGTTTGAGAAGCAAGCTATAGGCCCAAAGCATTACCACCGCAAAATTTGAGCTAGGCTATATGATCGCACCAGTAATTGATCCGTTGTTGTATTACTTGTGAAACACAGCTGAGTGAACATACATTTAAATCATTTGCTGTTTACTTTTATTTTACAGGGCTGATGCCTGCATCTCAGCGGAGAGAGAGAGGAGCAGACTGAGGGTCCACCTCTCATTTGTGCCTCGTACAAATTCATGTTGTTACTCCCATAAAACAGAGAAAGTGAAATATTCCTCAACATTAAAAAAGACCCAATCCCCTAATAATAACGCAAGCCTATAGATACACGTTCCTACTCATTCATTACTGCTGCAGTGCTGGTTGTAGCACTGAGTGGAAATAGGAAGAATGCGCTTTTTATGGCTTATGAAAGTCAACACTTTGTACATTTACATTCAAGTCATTTAGCAGACGCTCTTATCCAGAGCGACTTACAAATTGTATTCTACACTAGGAACTTAAACATGAACTCACTCAAAGCAGCAGCACTTTGCTGTATTCATTGACAATCTCTCCCCAGTCATAGTTTTAAACCTATCAACTTCTCTGTAGCTTTTTTTTTATGCCCGCTACGTTACTGCAGACACGGTCATCTGAGCCATCCGATTGAACTTCATTGAGGCCTACCGCTGGCCAATCTCATGCTTCTCACTGTGGGCCGATATTTCTACGGGGCATTCAGGAGGCTGAGCGGCAGTCTCAGGGCTACAGCACGCAGCTTAGAGGGAACAATGCCATGGACATAACTACATTGTATGATATATACAGTAAATAGCAAAGGGATATAGGAGATTGACTTTATTAAGTCATTTAGACACCTTTTGTAAAATAGTCAACAAGCTGTTCGGTCGTCAATCAAAGAACATTAAATAGCCTATGTGCCCGACTCCGTGGCTGGCTATAGGCCTACGAAACACGCAAAATAAGAATAAATTAATGTGCCAACAAAACAATAAGGAAGTGGATTTCAACTCATTACATGGACATGTAAATCACTCACAGGCGATGAAGAAGCATCTCCCTCCTCCATGAAAATACATTTGACCGCAGTCAACCAAACTCTGCTCCAACTAGTGACAGAACTACATACAGAACCCGGTCCAACTAGTGACAGAACTACATACAGAACCTGCTCCAACTAGTGACAGAACTACATACAGAACCTGCTCCAACTAGTGACAGTACTACATACAGAACCTGCTCCAACTAGTGACAGTACTACATACAGAACCTGGTCCAACTAGTGACAGTACTACATACAGAACCTGCTCCAACTAGTGACAGTACTACATACAGAACCTGCTCCAACTAGTGACAGTACTACATACAGAACCTGGTCCAACTAGTGACAGTACTACATACAGAACCTGGTCCAACTAGTGACAGTACTACATACAGAACCTGGTCCAACTAGTGACAGTACTACATACAGAACCTGGTCCAACTAGTGACAGTACTACATACAGAACCTGGTCCAACTAGTGACAGTACTACATACAGAACCTGGTCCAACAAGTGACAGTACTACATACAGAACCTGGTCCAACTAGTGACAGTACTACATACAGAACCTGGTCCAACTAGTGACAGTACTACATACAGAACCTGGTCCAACTAGTGACAGTACTACATACAGAACCTGGTCCAACTAGTGACAGTACTACATACAGAACCCGGTCCAACTAGTGACAGTACTACATACAGAACCCGGTCCAACTAGTGACAGTACTACATACAGAACCCGGTCCAACTAGTGACAGTACTACATACAGAACCCGGTCCAACTAGTGACAGTACTACATACAGAACCTGCTCAAACTAATGACAGTACTACATACAGAACCTGCTCAAACTAATGACAGTACTATATACAGATATTACTTCCATGATGAATGGGAAGGAATTGGTTTCTGAGTCATTGTAAGCAGAATGTAATTTAGAGATAAGATGAATAGACCAGTTCTGCCCCCAAGGGACTCCATATGCACACAAAGCAGAAAGGAGTTAAAGTTACATTGTTTCTGGAGGTCTTGAAAAGCACAGAAATAGTACCCTTCAGTGATATGAGATAGAGGGATTCATACTGTCAGAACATTAATGAAAAGAGCCAGCTAGGTGGAGCGCATGGTTGTGAAATAAAATAATCAAATCAAATCGTATTTGTCACATGTGCCAAATACAACAGGTATAGACCTCAGTGAAAAGCTCACTTACAAGCCCTTAAACAATGCAGTTAGCTTCTTATTGCTGCATGGGGCAGTATTGAGTAGCTTGGATGAAAAGGTCCCAGAGGTCCCAGAGTAAACTGCCTGCTCCTCAGTCCCAGTTGCTAATATATGCAGATTATCAGTAGTATTTGATAGAAAACACTCCGAAGTTTCTAAAACTGTCTGAATGATGTCTGTGAGTATAACAGAACTCATATGGCAGGCGAAAACCTGAGAAAAAAATCCAACCAGGAAGTGGGAAATCTGAGTTGTAGGTTTTCAACTCATCGCCTATCGAATACACAGTGGGATATGGGTCAGTTTGCACTTCCTACGGCTTCCACTAGATGTCAACAGTCTTTAGCACCTTGTCTGATGCTTCTACTGTGAAGTGGGGCCGAAGGAGAGGGGAATGAGTAAGGTCTGCCATGAGCTGACCATGCACATTCACATGAGAGCGAGCTCTGTTCCATCACACTTCTGAAGTCAATGGAATTCTCCGGTTGGAACATTATTGAAGATTTATGTTAAAAACAGCCTAAAGATTGATTCAATACATCGTTTGACATGTTTCTACAGACTGTTACGAAACTTTTTGACATTTCATCTGCTTTTAGCGAACGCGCTTCGTGACTTTGGATTTGTTTACCAAACGCTTACCAAATGTTTACCAAACCAAAACCACTTTGTCAAAATTAGAAATGTGTAATATCTGAAAATGTAGCTAGCTATAATATCTTACCAGTATACATCATGGTTGATGTGTCTCTTGTCTGGTGCCATGCATGGTTGCCCTTAGTTTGAAGATGTACTCCAGACTGGTGTGTTCTCCATCTCCTTAACTATCATACTTCAATGCCACTGATTTCAAAACGTGGTCCTCCAGAAAGTGGAAAGCAGCCAGCTAACGTCAACTAACTAACAGTACACTAACTTGACAGGTTTATGCAGTTTTACTACACAAAAAAAAAGATTAAAAGCCGCATGTGACACGATTACCTAGACATACTGACCAGCTCAAATAGACAGGCGCGTGCTATATGGCAGACCAATCCAAACTCATCTCTTGGCATGTCCAACCCTCTCATTATCTCAGCCAATCATGGCTAGCGGGACAGTTGCTCACTTACTTTAACAAATGTATTTGTATTTACAGATGGTACATAAGTTTGATATTAAGGCACATGAAAGTGCACATGTTCGAGAAGGCATTTCTGCCAAAAAAGTCTTTAATGGCGTTCAAACAGCTCTCTTGTGAAGTCGTGACTTGCGACATACACCTAGTTTCCTGAAACAGGTCACAAAAATGCCGCAGAATTTTCCAGCCTACGTGACTCTTGCATTTCGTAACCCGACCGGGAGACGAAGGTAGGAAACCAAACCGTCAGGAGTGACAAAAGCAGACAACTATTTGGTGCGCTGAGTGAGAGGAACTTGCTAACATACTTAGCAGCGCCAACGCAGTGCACACAATGGATAGGATACAAGCCCGACAGTTTCCAAAAATGTTAAAACCGCATAGACCCATCCGCCTTAGGTACTAATATACAGGGAGAACTCCAGGGACTGTTGCCCTGTTGTGCAATGCTGTGCTCAAGCATTAACTCCACCTCACTGCGGAGCTTCACTCTAGTTTCAGGATTCACTCGATAGACATGTTTAATTGAGGCAGAGTGCCCAACGTCAATATCCTGCTATAGTACATTTGTCTGAGTTGGCACATTGATGAATAAACCCTGATATTGTTTCACTGCTTTTAGAATGTCGCCTTTTTCCTCCGGAGAAGGAAAAAAAAAAAAAAAAAAGTCTTTCTAGAATCTAAGTTATTCAGCTGTCCCACTGGCACAGGGTATATTGGGCTTTCCTCGTGCTCAACGGCGTCCGCAGTGGCTACAGGCAGAACATCACTACTGGTTTCCACTGACTTCTCCGCCCGATCGTAGTGGGTGAAATACAGTTTCAACATGTTGACAAGAGTTTTTCTTCCTGCGCTCTGGTGTGGCAATGTAATACAGATTACCAATTTATTTCACTACGGCGTAAGGGCCTGAAAAGTGAGCTTGCAACAGTGACCACAGAACAGGCAACAAACCAGGACACCGAAGTACGGTTTCGGGACTTTAGATCGTACTAAACTTTCATTTCCGTTTACGCCTTCTCCAGATTCTCACAGGTGCGATGCAATCTGTATCGTGAAGCACTAACGTACCCCAAGAGATTTGTTTTTAAGGTGTTGCCCTGCAACAACCTCTCTTGCAGCAAGCGCAAAGGACTTGTGACATGATGTCCAAACAAGCTCATTTGGACTAACAGAGATTCCTGAACAACCTACCGCGCTGCAAAAGGCACAAGACGGACTGGAATGAACGGGTCTTTCTCAATCAGTTTCTCTTCACCATCATGTGTGCTGCAATTCAATTCCCTGAAGCCATTCCACTGAGGAAAATAACAGCTCCCAGTATTATTAAGGCCCTGGTGAAATTATTTTCAACATTTGGGCTTCCACAGGTAATGCAATCAGACCAAGGTTTGAATTTCAACAGTTGAGTGTAACCCATTGCCCCTCTAGTACCTACCACCCAAGGTGCTCTTAGGAGATTTCAGACTTTGAAGTCTATGTTGAGAGCTACCTGCTTTGTTTGCCACTCGTGGCTTTGGAGGGATACAAGGTTAATGAAGGGTTAGAGGCTGGATAGATAGAGGAAGGATTAACACAGTTCACCAGAACCCTGCTGAAATGTTTCTAAAAAGCAGGAATCGGTCTTGAATGGTTTACCCATCCGCTGGCAAACGCAACAGGGTATCTTGAATGGTTTACCCATCCGCTGGCAAACGCAACAGGATATCTTGAATGGTTTACCCATCCGCTGGCAAACACAACAGGAACATCTTGAATGGTTTACCCATCCGCTGGCAAACGCAACAGGACATCTTGAATGGTTTACCCATCCGCTGGCAAACGCAACAGGACATCTTGAATGGTTTACCCATCCGCTGGCAAACGCAACAGGGTATCTTGAATGGTTTACCCATCCGCTGGCAAACGCAACAGGAACATCTTGAATGGTTTACCATCCGCTGGCAAACGCAACAGGATATCTTGAATGGTTTACCATCCGCTGGCAAACGCAACAGGATATCTTGAATGGTTTACCATCCGCTGGCAAACGCAACAGGATATCTTGAATGGTTTACCCATCCGCTGGCAAATGCAACAGGATTTACAGTAAGCCACATCTTGTTTCAGACCAGAAGAAGTTACGCAAAATGCAGTCATACGTCTTGTCGACCACAAGATGGCCTGCCATACTACCATCGTGAGCCAACCTCAGTATCTCGTCAAAGTGTAACTGGAACGATAAGAGACTCACTGGGCCAATTGCCCAAAAGTGTCGCGAGATTGCCATTTCCTCATTAGAACACCACCTCTGTCAAAGTAACCCACTTCACAAACCTCCTCCCAGGGATCTCAGCATAAACCTCCTCCCAGGGATCTCAGCATAAACCTCCTCCCAGGGATCTCAGCATAAACCTCCTCCCAGGGATCTCAGCATAAACCTCCTCCCAGGGATCTCAGCATAAACCTCCTCCCAGGGATCTCAGCATAAACCTCCTCCCAGGGATCTCAGCATAAACCTCCTCCCAGGGATCTCAGCATAAACCTCCTCCCAGGGATCTCAGCATAAACCTCCTCCCAGGGATCTCAGCATAAACCTCCTCCCAGGGATCTCAGCATAAACCTCCTCCCAGGGATCTCAGCATAAACCTCCTCCCAGGGATCTCAGCATAAACCTCCTCCCAGGGATCTCAGCATAAACCTCCTCCCAGGGATCTCAGCATAAACCTCCTCCCAGGGATCTCAGCATAAACCTCCTCCCAGGGATCTCAGCATAAACCTCCTCCCAGGGATCTCAGCATAAACCTCCTCCCAGGGATCTCAGCATAAACCTCCTCCCAGGGATCTCAGCATAAACCTCCTCCCAGGGATCTCAGCATAAACCTCCTCCCAGGGATCTCAGCATAAACCTCCTCCCAGGGATCTCAGCATAAACCTCCTCCCAGGGATCTCAGCATAAACCTCCTCCCAGGGATCTCAGCATAAAACTCCTCCCAGGGATCTCAGCATAACACTCCTCCCAGGGATCTCAGCATAACACTCCTCCCAGGGATCTCAGCATAAAACTCCTCCCAGGGATCTCAGCATAAAACTCCTCCCAGGGATCTCAGCATAAAACTCCTCCCAGGGATCTCAGCATAAAACTCCTCCCAGGGATCTCAGCATAAAACTCCTCCCAGGGATCTCAGCAAAAAGATGAGACGGAAACGTCTTTACTCCGTTCTTCAATCAGCTGCTTCCTAGGCATCAAAGTGTCAACAGTGGGAACCCTCACTTCCTTCAGTGGTCCTACACACTCGCTTACCTGTTTTCAAAGGAGAGGTCAACACAGGAGGTTCGCCCACAAACGACTCAGAGATTGACCATAGTGGGATCGCTGACATCCTCCTCAACACTAGAATTGCTCCCGGCGACTTTTAGACATAGCACGTGTAACGACAAACACTGGGAACACTCTAGGGTAGAGGTCGACCGATTAATCGGAATGGCCAATTAATTCGGTAATTTTAGTAATTTTGGATGCCGATTTAGTCCCCAAAAATGTTATTTAACCTTTAACTAGGCAAGTCAGTTAAGAACACTTTCTTATTTTCAATGACGGCCTAGGAACGGTGGTTTAACTGCCTTGTTCAGGGGCAGAACGACAGATTTTTACCTTGTCAGCTCGGGGATTCAATCTTGCAACCTTACAGTTAACTAGTCCAACGCTCTAACCACCTGCCTCACGAGGAGCCCGCCTGTTACGCGAATGCAGTAAGAAGCAAAGGTAAGTTGCTAGCTGGCATTAAACTTATCTTATAAAAAACAATCAATCAATCATAATCACTAGTAATAACTACACATGGTTGATGATATTACTAGTTATTCTAGCGTGTCCTGCGTTGCATATGATCGATGCAGTGCGCATTCGCGAAAAAGGACTGTCGTTGTGCCAACGTGTACCTAACCAAAAACATCAATGCCTTTCTTAAAAATGTATACTTCTGTGTATTGATTTTAAACCTACATAGTTAGCTAAAAGAAATCCAGGTTAGCAGGCAATATTAACCAGGTGAAATTGTGTCACTTCTCTTGCGTTCATTGCACACAGAGTCAGGGTATATGCAACAGTTTGGGCCGCCTGGCTCGTTGCGAACTAATTTGCCAGAATTTTAAGTAATTATGACATACCATTGAAGGTTGTGCAATGTAACAGGAATATTTAGACTTATGGATGCCACCCGTTAAATAAAATATGGAATGGTTCCGTATTTCACTAAAAGAATAAACTTTTTGTTTTCTAAATGATAGTTTCCGGATTCGACCATATTAATGACCAAAGGCTCGTATTTGTGCGTTTTTATGTTATAATTAAGTCTATGATTTGACAGTTGATAGAGAAATCTGACTGAGCGATGGTAGGCAGCAGCAGGCTCGTAAGCATTCATTCAAACAGCACTTTAGTGCGTTTTGCCAGCAGCTCTTCGCAATGCTTCAAGCATTGCGCTGTTTTTGACTTCAAGCCTATCAACTCCCGAGATTAGGCTAGTGTAACCGATGTGAACTGGCTAGCTAGTTAGCGGGGTGCCCGCTAATAGCGTTTCAAACATCACTCGCTCTGAGACTTGGAGTAGTTTTTCCCCTTGCTCTGCATGGGTAACGCTGCTTCGAGGGTGGCTGTTGTCGATGTGTTCCTGGTTCGAGCCCAGGTAGCAGCGAGGAGAGGGATGGAAGCTATACTGTTACACTGGCAATACTAAAGTGCCTATAAGAACATCCAATAGTCAAAGGTATATGAAATACAAATCGTATAGAGAAATAGTCCTATAATAACTACAACCTAAAACTTCTTACCTGGGAATATTGAAGTCTCATGTTAAAAGGAACCACCAGCTTTCATATGTTCTCATGTTCTGAGCAAGGAACTTAAACGTTAGCTTTCTGACATGGCACATATTGCACTTTTACTTTCTTCTCCAACACTTTGTTTTTGCATTATTTAAACCAAATTGAATATGTTTCATTATTTGAGGCTAAATTCATTTTATTGATGTATTATATTAAGTTAAAATAAGTGTTGATTCAGTATTGCTGTAATTGTCATTATTAATTTTAAAATTAAAATAAATGTAAAAAATTATTTATAAAAAAATTATGAATTTTAAAAAATATTAAAAAATAATAATAAAATACAAATTGGCCGATTAATCGGTATCGGCTTTTTTGGTCCTCCAATACTTGGTATCTGGGATTTTGGTCCTCCAATAATCGGTATCGGCGTTGAAAAATCATAACCGGTCGACCTCTACTCTAGGGTGCTTTTCTGATAACCAATCAGGTTCCTTACAAAAACGACATGATTTGGCACAACCTTCCCTCCAGCCAAATAGTTTCCCAAAATGAATGAGACCCCTTCACCAGTAGGCCAGGCATCAGTCCAACGACGACGGAACCAGAAATAAGATAAGGCAAAACCCCCTGCAATATTAAGGGCTGCCCGGTGTCTCGCAGTATCTTCACCGGCTGCTCAATTAGCAGCGTTGCCACTCTGCAGAGACACTAACCCGTCTGAATCAAAGGGTTCATACTAGTGCTCACTGGCGTGGGAAACTGAGTGCCCAGAATATTTTATACAATGTTGCTAATGCACTAGCACAAGCTTCAGGCTGGACCCAAGTTAATAGTTGAGTCAATGTTTCAAGTTCGTTGCAGACAGGCCATGCGTAGCCAATGTGATTTATAGGATATATATATATATATATATATATATATATATATATATATATATATATATATATATATATATATATATATTTGTTTTTAAAATCAGGATATTTTCTACCTGCAGGCTGCAATGTTTTTACTTGTTGGCTATGGAAATAGAAGTTACTTTCTAGGTTTGTGTCATTTAGATATACATTTTGATTTACCAAGTGACAATGATTTTGAGCAATGAATACATTATAAAAGAAATCAAACTGTTACAGGAAAATGTGCATATGAAAACCATAACTGGCACCCAGATGGGTATAAATGGTAAGATAAACTGGTATCCCACATGAGAAAGGTTGCCGACTCCTCGTGAAGCCTATTACCGGCAACTTCAGGAGAGTAATGGCAGAATATGTGAAAGCCAGCAGGAGGAGAAGGGTTGGGTCAGGTTAAGTCGGCGGCGGGAGAAGAATAGTTGGGTCAGGTTAAGTCGGCGGCGGGAGAAGAATAGTTGGGTCAGGTTAAGTCAGCAGGAGCGGGAGGAGAATGGTTGGGTCAGGTTAAGTCGGCAGGAGCGGGAGGAGAATGGTTGGGTCAGGTTAAGTCGGCAGGAGCGGGAGGAGAATGGTTGGGTCAGGTTAAGTCGGCAGGAGCGGGAGGAGAATGGTTGGGTCAGGTTAAGTCGGCAGGAGGGGGAGGAGAATGGTTGGGTCAGGTTAAGTCGGCAGGAGGGGGAGGAGAATGGTTGGGTCAGGTTAAGTCGGCAGGAGGGGGAGGAGAATGGTTGGGTCAGGTTAAGTCGGCAGGAGGGGGAGGAGAATGGTTGGGTCAGGTTAAGTCGGCAGGAGGGGGAGGAGAATGGTTGGGTCAGGTTAAGTCGGCAGGAGGGGGAGGAGAATGGTTGGGTCAGGTTAAGTCGGCAGGAGGAGAATGGTTGGGTCAGGTTAAGTCGGCAGGAGGAGAATGGTTGGGTCAGGTTAAGTCGGCAGGAGGAGAATGGTTGGGTCAGGTTAAGTCGGCAGGAGGAGAATGGTTGGGTCAGGTTAAGTCGGCAGGAGGAGAATGGTTGGGTCAGGTTAAGTCGGCAGGAGGAGAATGGTTGGGTCAGGTTAAGTCGGCAGGAGGAGAATGGTTGGGTCAGGTTAAGTCGGCAGGAGGAGAATGGTTGGGTCAGGTTAAGTCGGCAGGAGGAGAATGGTTGGGTCAGGTTAAGTCGGCAGGAGGAGAATGGTTGGGTCAGGTTAAGTCGGCAGGAGGAGAATGGTTGGGTCAGGTTAAGTCGGCAGGAGGAGAATGGTTGGGTCAGGTTAAGTCGGCAGGAGGAGAATGGTTGGGTCAGGTTAAGTCGGCAGGAGGAGAATGGTTGGGTCAGGTTAAGTCGGCAGGAGGAGAATGGTTGGGTCAGGTTAAGTCGGCAGGAGGAGAATGGTTGGGTCAGGTTAAGTCGGCAGGAGGAGAATGGTTGGGTCAGGTTAAGTCGGCAGGAGGAGAATGGTTGGGTCAGGTTAAGTCGGCAGGAGGAGAATGGTTGGGTCAGGTTAAGTCGGCAGGAGGAGAATGGTTGGGTCAGGTTAAGTCGGCAGGAGGAGAATGGTTGGGTCAGGTTAAGTCGGCAGGAGGAGAATGGTTGGGTCAGGTTAAGTCGGCAGGAGGAGAATGGTTGGGTCAGGTTAAGTCGGCAGGAGGAGAATGGTTGGGTCAGGTTAAGTCGGCAGGAGGAGAATGGTTGGGTCAGGTTAAGTCGGCAGGAGGAGAATGGTTGGGTCAGGTTAAGTCGGCAGGAGGAGAATGGTTGGGTCAGGTTAAGTCGGCAGGAGGAGAATGGTTGGGTCAGGTTAAGTCAGCAGGAGCGGGAGGAGAATGGTTGGGTTAGGTTAAGTCAGCAGGAGGAGAATGGTTGGGTTAAGTGAGCAGGAGGAGAATGGTTGGGTCAGGTTAAGTCAGCAGGAGCAGGAGGAGAATGGTTGGGTTAGGTTAAGTCAGCAGGAGGAGAATGGTTGGGTCAGGTTAAGTCAGCAGGAGCAGGAGGAGAATGGTTGGGTTAGGTTAAGTCAGCAGGAGGAGAATGGTTGGGTCAGGTTAAGTCAGCAGGAGGAGAATGGTTGGGTCAGGTTAAGTCAGCAGGAGGAGAATGGTTGGGTCAGGTTAAGTCAGCAGGAGGAGAATGGTTGGGTCAGGTTAAGTCAGCAGGAGGAGAATGGTTGGGTCAGGTTAAGTCGGCAGGAGCGGGAGGAGAATGGTTGGGTCAGGTTAAGTCAGCAGGAGCGGGAGGAGAATGGTTGGGTCAGGTTAACTTATTGCCACTAGGGGGGTGCCATTTCGACATAGCACAAATGTGTACCCAATGTAAACGGCCTCGTACTCAATTCTTGCTCGTACAATATGCATATTATTCTTACTATTGGATAGAAAACACTCTATAGTTTCTAAAACCGTTGGAATTATGTCTGTAAGTGAAACAGAACTCGACTTACACCACTTTTCCTATGTCTGTGTGAGAATGGCAAATTTTATCATCTGCTTTGAGACCTGTCTTTAACTTTGCCTGTCTTCTATTGGTTGAGATGCACTGCATACGCCTTCCCCTGGCTGTTAGCGAATAGGGAGAGTTGAAATGCCGTCTCTACGTAGTTCCCAAAGTTTATAAATTGATTGGAACCGAGGTGTCCAGCCTTTTGGGACTTCGCGCTGACGCAGAAAGGGTCTTGGCATGTCTTTTTAGAACGTCTGGTTTTAGCTCCTAGATGTATCCGGCTCTGTTTTTATTCGCTATAGGCTTTAAAGACATCAGAATCTTGTTATTTTGAACCGAATTATACCAGTTTAGGTCAGTATATTGCGATTTTCAGGTATTTATTTCCATGGCGCTGTAGAAACTTGGGTGTCTCTCTCTCGAATGCCATTCTGTACTGCTAATTGCAACGTGGAAGGAAACATTCTCCAACCCAGCAACGATTCTTTTGGCCAACGGACACCTTTCCCAAGATTCTGATGGGAGTTCAGCTAATAGTAAGTACTATTTATGCTGATAAAACGTTGTTCTGTTGAAAAAGAAAAATGTATTAGACGCCATTATTTTCCGTGTAGCGTTGCGCTATCGCACCCTGTATTGTACCCAGTATTGCGCAGTAAGGTTAATTTTAAAAATGTAATTCAGCGATTGCATTAAGAACTAATTTGTCTTTCAATTGCTGTCCAACCTGTATTTTTTTAGTCAAGTTTATGAATAGTTTGATAAGATTAGGTGCCTTTCCAAAATGGCGCCGGACAGATTGCTTGATTTTTTGCCCACTAATCACGGTGTGTAACCACGAATTGTGCGGCTAAATATGCACATTTTCGAACTAACTCTATATGAATTGTGTAATATGATGTTACAGGAGTGTCATCTGAAGAATTCTGAGAAGGTTAGTGAAAAAATTAATAGCGTTTGGTGGTTTATAACGTTATTGCTATTTTTGCCTTGAATCAATGCTGCTGTGTGACTGACTTGTAGTAAGCTAAGATAACGATATGTGTTTTTGCTGTAAAACACTTAGAAAATCTGAAATATTGTCTTGATTCACAAGATCTGTGTCTTTCAATTGCTGTACGCTGTGTATTTTTAAGAAATGTTTTATGATGAGTAATTAGCTAATACACGATGGTCTCTGTAGTTATTCTAGTCATTTTAGTGATAGTTGTGACAGGGGCTGCAATTGTAAACTATGATTTATACCTGAAATATGCACATTTTTCTAACAAAACCTATGCTATACAATAAATATGTTATCAGACTGTCATCTGATGAGGTTTGTTTCTTGGTTAGTGGCTAATTATCTTTATTTGGTCGAATTTGTGATAGCTACTGATGCAGTAAGAAAATGGTGGAGTAAGAAAATTGTTGTCTTTTGCTAAGGTGGTTAGCTAATAGATTTACATATTGTGCCTTCCCTGTAAAACATTTTAAAAATCAGAGATGATGGCTTGAATCACAAGATCTGTATTTCATTTGGTGTCTTGGACTTGTGATTTCATGAACATTTTATTTTATGATATCCCTGTAACTTTAGCTAGTCAGCTTTCGTGATGGGGGCGATCCCGGATCCGGGTTTGTGAGGTGTTAGAGGTTAAAGCATATCTATATATGGAAAAATACACCTTAAAACATTTTTGACCAATCGATTGGTTCGAAAGAACAGACTACTGTCAGTCGACCAAGATTTATTTATTTATATTTATTTTGTATTGTCAGGGACAGTCCTAGTTCATACACATCTGATTTAGGAGATACACCAGCCCCCACCAGAGACTTAATGTGCTGGAGTGTTCCCAGTCCCAACCAGAGACTTAATGGGCTGGAGTGTTCCCAGTCCCAACCAGAGACTTAATGGGCTGGAGTGTTCCCTACCAGAGACGTAATGGACTGGAGTGTTCCCAGTCCCAACCAGAGACTTAATGGGCTGGAGTGTTCCCAGTCCCAACCAGAGACGTAATGGGCTGGAGTGTTCCCAGTCCCAACCAGAGACTTAATGAGGGATGAGGAGGGAATGAGGGGAGGGACGGGAGGAGGGGAGAGGGTGGGAGGAAGGACAAGGGGGGGTGAGGGGAGGGACGAGCGAGGGTGGTGGGGAGGGACGAGGAGGGGGTGAGGAACAGATAAGGGGAAGGAGGGAGGAGCGAGGTGGGGACGGACAGAGGGAGAAGAGGGGGGAGGGAGGGATGAGAGGGATAAGGGAGGGATGAGAGGGGAGGAAGGGAGGGATGGGGGATGAGGGGAAGGATAACGGGAGGGGGGAAGAACGGGATGTTTTTGTATTTTTCGATCTGCATTGTTGCGAAGTCAGCATTTCACTGTTAGTCTACACCTGTTGTTAATGAAGCACGTCTCAAATAACATTTGAATTGAGTGGTTCATTTATGTATTCACTAAATGGCTTATGGGGGAGGGCAGCTCAAGAGGACAACACCAGGCTCCAGGCAGAACCTTGTTGCTGATAGAGCTCGGGTCACCCCCAGCATTAGAAACACGCTCAGTACTCTGAGCGTTGTCAATACCCTCCAGGGGAATACAATACTGGAGTTTTGCCACGTCACTCACTGGGACTCAATGAGCACATCTATTTCCACTCCGATAGTGAGCTAGACGTAGGCCACTTCTAACACACAGATGTAATACAGGGATATTTGGTTACGATGCCAGTCACAAAGGAGACCAGTCCCTCTCCGTTCTTCTCCTCAGCCAGCCAGGGCAACAGCCAGCCAGGGCAACAGCCAGCCAGGGCAACAGCCAGCCAGGGCAACAGCCAGCCAGGGCAACAGCCAGCCAGGGGAACAGCCAGCCAGGGGAACAGCCAGCCAGGGGAACAGCCAGCCAGGGGAACAGCCAGCCAGGGGAACAGCCAGCCAGGGGAACAGCCAGCCAGGGGAACAGCCAGCCAGGGGAACAGCCAGCCAGGGGAACAGCCAGCAGGAGAACCAGGCAGGGAAGGGAAGTGAGGCGGAGGGACACAGCAGCAGCGTCTATATTTAGCTCTGCTGCAGCTGCAGGGCCAGACAGACATGTTGGACCGGGCTAATAGAGAACGGACCATGAGGCAGAGGGATGCAGCAGCAGCAGAATGAGCGGAGTAACACACACACACTGGGGGTCAGGGAGAACAGACAGATGAGGCCCAGGAGCATAGCTCTGCCTGGAAACTGAAAGTTCTCTCATTGGTCTCCGTCTCAGTCCAAACACACCAACCAGGGTTTCCGTTTGCCGATAATAGCTGGCTTTTGGCTGATATCTTATTTTTTAAACGATCAAACTGGCGCCATAAAATGTTCCATTGCAAAATAATACTTTTTATCCAATACATTTGACCGGTCATGCTTGTCAGTCTTTAGGCTAATTTGCATAATTGTGTGGAATTACATTGCCACGGGTGTATATTCGCTATGCATTTATCACACGCTCACAGCACAGGAGATGATTGTGGACTACAAGAAAAGGAGGACTGAGCACGTCCCCCATTCTCATCGACGGGGCTGCAGTGGAAAAGGTTGAGAGCTTCAAGTGCCTTGGTGTCCACGTCAAACTATCATGGTCCAAACATACCAAGACAGTCGTGAAGAGGGCGTGACAAAGCCTATTCCCCCTCAGGAGACTGAAAAGATTTGGTATGGGTCCTCAGATCCTCCAAAGGATCTACAGCTGCACCATCGAGAGCATCCTGACTGGTTGCATCACTGCCTGGTACGGCAACAGCTCGGCCTCGGACCGCAAGGCACTACAGAAGGTAGTGCGTACGGCCCAGTAATTCACTGGGGCCAAGCTTCCTGCCATCCAGGACCTCTATACCAGGCGGTGTCAGAGGAAGGCCCTAAAAATGGTCAAAAACTCCAGCCACGCTAGTCAAACACTGTTCTCTCTGCTACCGCACGGCAAGGCAACAGCTTCTACCCCCAAGCTATAGGACTCCAGATGCTGCACTTGACACATTTATGAAATTGCTTATTCCAGTTACTAATAAGCACGCACCCATTAAGAAAATGACAAAAAAATTGTTAAAACACCTTAGATTGAAGAGAAATTGAAAAATTGTATGGTTGAGGCATGAGGCAAAAGTTATGGCAAATAAGTCTGGCAGCCCAACTGATTGGCAAACGTACTGCAAATGAAGAAGTCATGTGACTAAGCTAAATAAAAATAAACTGTACTATGAGACAAAGATAACTGATATAAAGAATGACAGTAAAAAGCTTTGGAGCACCTTAAATGACATTTTGGGGGAAAAGGCAAACTCAGCTCAATCATTCATTGAATCAGATGGCTAATTTATTACAAAACCCACTGATATTGGCAACTAATTGAATTACTTTTTCATTGGCAAGATAAACAAACTTAGGGATGACATGACAGCATTAAACGCTGACACTACACATCCAAGTATATCTGACCAAATTCTAAAAAGAGACGAATACTTTTGAAATCAGTGTGGAAGAGGGTAAAAAATAGTCTATCAACAATGACAAGCCACCGGGGTCTGACAATCTAGATGGAAAATTCCTGAGGATAATAGCGGACGATGTTTCCACATCTTCAATTTAAGCCTACTAGAAAGTGTGCCCCCTCAGGCCTGGAGGGAAGTTAACTTCTCTAGGGTAGGGGGCAGCATTCGGAATTTTGGATGAAAAGCATGCCCAAATTAAACTGCCTGCTTCTCGGGCCCAGAAGATATGCAATGCATATAACTGGTAGATTTGGATAGAAAACACTAAAGTTTGCAAAACTGTTAAAATAGTGTCTGAGTATAACAGAACTGATTTGGCAGGCAAAAACATGAGAAAAATCCCTTCAGGAAGTAGTTTTCTATTTCTATTCAATGCCATTACAGTATCCATTGACTTAGGACTCAAATTGCAGTTCCTATGCCTTCCTGTTTCAGGCGTGTATTCTGCAAAATTAGGAAGTAAGAGCAGTCTGAATGAGTGGACCCTAAAGTGTCACAGAGCTTTTTCATGCGCGACCGATAGAGTGACTTTCTTGTTTACCTTTTAAATTGACAACGTTATTGTCCGGTTGAAATATGATTTAATATTTAGGCTAAAAACAACCTGAAGATTGGATATAAACATCGTTTGACATGTTTCTATGAACTTTACGGATCCATTTTGGATTTCTTTGTCTGCCCGTTTTGACTGCGTTTGAGCCTGTGGATTACTGAAGAAAACGCGAACAAAACTGAGGTTTTTGGATAAAAAGAGACTATTGAACAAAAGGAACATTTGAGTAAATGAATGTCTGCTGAGTGCAACCATATGAAGATCATCAAAGGTAAGGGATTAATTTTATCTCTATTTCAGACTTGTGTAACTCTTCTACTTGGCTGGTTACTGTAATGATTTGTCTAGTGGGCTATGTTCTCAAATAATCGTACGGTATGCTTTTGCCGTAAGGCATTTTTCATAACAGACCCCTCAGCGCCGCTATAACAGACCCCTCAGCGCCGCTATAACAGACCCCTCAGCGCCGCTATAACAGACCCCTCAGCGCCGCTATAACAGACCCCTCAGCGCCGCTATAACAGACCCCTCAGCGCCGCTATAACAGACCCCTCAGCGCCGCTATAACAGACCCCTCAGCGCCGCTATAACAGACCCCTCAGCGCCGCTATAACAGACCCCTCAGCGCCGCTATAACAGACCCCTCAGCGCCGCTATAACAGACCCCTCAGCGCCGCTATAACAGACCCCTCAGCGCCGCTATAACAGACCCCTCAGCGCCGCTATAACAGACCCCTCAGCGCCGCTATAACAGACCCCTCAGCGCCGCTATAACAGACCCCTCAGCGCCGCTATAACAGACCCCTCAGCGCCGCTATAACAGACCCCTCAGCGCCGCTATAACAGACCCCTCAGCGCCGCTATAACAGACCCCTCAGCGCCGCTATAACAGACCCCTCAGCGCCGCTATAACAGACCCCTCAGCGCCGCTATAACAGACCCCTCAGCGCCGCTATAACAGACCCCTCAGCGCCGCTATAACAGACCCCTCAGCGCCGCTATAACAGACCCCTCAGCGCCGCTATAACAGACCCCTCAGCGCCGCTATAACAGACCCCTCAGCGCCGCTATAACAGACCCCTCAGCGCCGCTATAACAGACCCCTCAGCGCCGCTATAACAGACCCCTCAGCGCCGCTATAACAGACCCCTCAGCGCCGCTATAACAGACCCCTCAGCGCCGCTATAACAGACCCCTCAGCGCCGCTATAACAGACCCCTCAGCGCCGCTATAACAGACCCCTCAGCGCCGCTATAACAGACCCCTCAGCGCCGCTATAACAGACCCCTCAGCGCCGCTATAACAGACCCCTCAGCGCCGCTATAACAGACCCCTCAGCGCCGCTATAACAGACCCCTCAGCGCCGCTATAACAGACCCCTCAGCGCCGCTATAACAGACCCCTCAGCGCCGCTATAACAGACCCCTCAGCGCCGCTATAACAGACCCCTCAGCGCCGCTATAACAGACCCCTCAGCGCCGCTATAACAGACCCCTCAGCGCCGCTATAACAGACCCCTCAGCGCCGCTATAACAGACCCCTCAGCGCCGCTATAACAGACCCCTCAGCGCCGCTATAACAGACCCCTCAGCGCCGCTATAACAGACCCCTCAGCGCCGCTATAACAGACCCCTCAGCGCCGCTATAACAGACCCCTCAGCGCCGCTATAACAGACCCCTCAGCGCCGCTATAACAGACCCCTCAGCGCCGCTATAACAGACCCCTCAGCGCCGCTATAACAGACCCCTCAGCGCCGCTATAACAGACCCCTCAGCGCCGCTATAACAGACCCCTCAGCGCCGCTATAACAGACCCCTCAGCGCCGCTATAACAGACCCCTCAGCGCCGCTATAACAGACCCCTCAGCGCCGCTATAACAGACCCCTCAGCGCCGCTATAACAGACCCCTCAGCGCCGCTATAACAGACCCCTCAGCGCTGCTATAACAGACCCCTCAGCACTGCTATAACAGACCCCTCAGCACTGCTATAACGGGCCGGCGCTGAGCGAGGGATGGGGGGGTGAGGGTAAGGGGGGTCTGAGGAAGAAACAGGGACAGTGAAAGGGAGGGAGGCCTTGTTACTATGTTGCCCCAACTGATGCCAGCAGGGACCCCAAATAAAATGCTGATCACCAGCGAAACAGTGCCAGCTCACCTGCCTGCAGTACAAACTACAGAGGCCAGTTACACCCCTGAGACTGACTTTCAGCCATCTAATAATCAAATGGATATTAACTAACGCAGGCCGACTGGAAAATACGTTGTCTTCGTCCACCACAGCAGTGAAGTCGGACTGACCCTTCAAGACTACAGAGAAATGATAACAGCAACTCTGGAACGATTGCTGCTCTGAAATGAATGCTAAGGAATCACCACCTCCTCCTCTAACCCCTGATGCTTCCATCCTCAGTTGGAAATGAATTCCCAGCCTAGCGGGGAGCCCAGACCTGCTGTACAGCACAGCCTGGCTTTGTACCAAATGGCACCCTATTCCCTATATAGTGCACTATTAGCCGTATGGGCACTGGTTAAAAATAGTAGTGGAGCCATTTGTAGGGCAATACAAAATCTGCTTTGTGGAGAACGCGAACAGAATCCCAACTTTATTGACAAAGATAAAATACACTGATGCTATTTGTTTAATTTCCTTAGAGGCAACAGGAATTTCCCTGTTTCGGTGTGTGTACATGATGCTCATGTATTTAAAAATTGTTTTCTGGTAGATGGAAAGGCTTTCCCGAAAACATTTAATTTATTATGTTAACTACAAAGTAGCCTATGCCTATCTGGCAGAATGACATGATTATTTGCATAAATTCAGTGGCCATTACTTTTGCAAACTCTGCAATCACATGAGAGCTAGACACATCACTAGCCAAACAAAGGTCTCTGGCTGGTGTGCAGTTGAATTAAAGGGTAACTACAACTAAAAATGAAAAGCCATTCGATTTCTCAGACCTCCTGATGTAGTTGAAGCGTTGTTGTGGATTTAGAACAGCTAAAAAATATTTACATTTTTTAAAGTGGGAACTATAACCCTCAACAAAACAGAATCAGGCAACAAATAAAAATAGGACCCTACATTTGGGGCACAGGCCCTCTCTCAGCACCAACATAATCCAGTTAGAGTCAGGAATTCCCCAGGGCGGCTGTCTAGGCCCCTTACTTTTTTCAATCTTTACTAATGACATGCCACTGGCTTTGCATAAAGAATGTCTATGTATGTGGATGACTCAACACTATACACGTCAGCTACTACATCGACTGAAATAACTGCAACACTCAACAAAGAGTTGCAGTTGGTTTCAGAATGGGTGGCAAGGAAAACAGATATATACACACACACCTTATGGAACAGCGGGGACTGAAGCAACACATGTATAGACACACAATAACATACGCACTATACACACACACACATGGATTTTGTACTGTAAATATGTGGTAGTGGTGGAGTAGGGGCCTGAGGGCACACAGTGTGTTGTAGATATGTGGTAGTGGTGGAGTAGGGGCCTGAGGGCACACAGTGGGTTGTAGATATGTGGTAGTGGTGGAGTAGGGGCCTGAGGGCACACAGTGTGTTGTAGATATGTAGTAGTGGTGGAGTAGGGGCCTGAGGGCACACAGTGTGTTGTAGATATGTGGTAGTGGTGGAGTAGTGGCCTGAGGGCACACAGTGTGTTGTAGATATGTGGTAGTGGTGGAGTAGGGGCCTGAGGGCACACAGTGTGTTGTAGATATGTGGTAGTGGTGGAGTAGGGGCCTGAGGGCACACAGTGTGTTGTAGATATGTGGTAGTGGTGGAGTAGGGGCCTGAGGGCACACAGTGTGTTGTAGATATGTGGTAGTGGTGGAGTAGGGGCCTGAGGGCACACCGTGTGTTGTAGATATGTGGTAGTGGTGGAGTAGGGGCCTGAGGGCACACCGTGTGTTGTAGATATGTGGTAGTGGTGGAGTAGTGGCCTGAGGGCACACAGTGTGTTGTAGATATGTGGTAGTGGTGGAGTAGGGGCCTGAGGGCACACCGTGTGTTGTAGATATGCGGTAGTGGTGGAGTAGGGGCCTGAGGGCACACAGTGTGTTGTAGATATGTGGTGGAGTAGGGGCCTGAGGGCACACAGTGTGTTGTAGATATGTGGTAGGGGTGGAGAAGGGGCCTGAGGGCACACAGTGTGTAGTAGATATGTGGTAGTGGTGGAGTAGGGGCCTGAGGGCACACTGTTATACAATTTTAACACAATCAAATACATTCATAACTGCCTTGACCCAGTCAGCCAAAGCCTCAGATCCATCACTCCCCTGGAATCATCTAATTGGCAGCAGTTCAACTCTGGGCTCTGAGTCGTGACTGGCACAGTAAACAGGACAGGCCTCAGTTTAGACATAAAATACAGAGACATGGAGCTCTCAGGTACCTACCGTTATTGCACTGTGATGTACCTTGCTGGTCTGTGTCACAGTGGAAATACAGTGCATTCGGAAATGATTGATTCCCCATTTACTTTTTCCACAATGTGTTACGTTACAGCCTTTTTCTAAAATGGATTAAAAAAATGTAATCCCCCTCAACAATTTACACACAATACCCCATGACACAGCCAAAACAGGTTGATGGATGCCACCGATCTTGGGTTTCTATTTACATTTTTTTAAATAGATTTGCCACAATTTCTAACAACCTGTTTTTGCTTTGTCATTATGGGGTACAGTGTATATTTATTTCACTTACTTGCTGTTTCGTTCATTTGTTCAGTCGTTTCTTTATCAACCAGAATTTCATCATATATGTCAAGCAGTAAAAGTTTCAGCTCCGTGGCCTCTCTTCCTCGGCGCACACTGTCACTGTGTCCGTTTCCATCTTGTCCAGCTGTGTCTAACATTGCACATAAAGCCCGTTTGTCTGCATCGAAGTACCGGTCCTTGTACATAGCGTCGAGCACGGTGGAGACACAGCAAAGAGGCTCAGAGACAATGCCACCAAATCGCTTTTTCACAGCGTCTTGTAGAGTACTTTTCCAAGTTAACCCCACAGTCTGTGTCGGCAGTTTTGTTGAGCAGAGGGTATCACGTCTGCTGCAGACAGTTGATTCGCTTATTTCTCGAGTCAGTTGTTCAAATGGCACTAGGAGTGTGCTCATGTTTCAAACATGTTCTCAAATGCCATTGAAATGCAACGCAATACGGCTTTCCTCAGTACGAAATCCTCGTCGACCCACTGTGCTGTCAGACTCAGCATGCTCATGGGGCTGACGTCGCTGGTCCAAATATCAGTCGTGAAGCTAATAGCAGTGACGCCCATAGCAAGTAGCTCATGGATGTGAGTTTCAACAATACTGTTTAACTCCGGTAGGGCAACATCTGAAAAATAGCGCCTACTTGGTAGTGTGTACCGGGGCTCGAGGTGCTCGACCAGTCAGCGAAAGCCAACATCATCCACGACAGAGAACGGTTGATTGTCAAGGGCAATGAATTCCATTTTCTTGGCGTAAATGGATTTTGACTTGTCTCGCTGAAATTCTCTTTCAAATGACTGCAAAGTCCACAGAGCAGACATTGTGGGCTCGGAATGCTGTGTTGCACGTGTAGCGCTATATTTTTTGTGACGTCATTACGCCATCTACCTACGTTATACAGGTATGCACGTCAGCTTTGACATTACCTCATCTACCTACGTTATACAGCTATGCACGTCAGCTTTGACATTACCTCATCTACCTACGTTATACAGGTATGCACGTCAGCTTTGACATTACCTCATCTACCTACGTTATACAGGTATGCATGTCAGCTTTGACATCGGTTTTGCACATCTGTGTTAAACTAGACATCGGGCCGATGCCTTTGTTGGCATTTTTAGCTAATATCAGCCGATTCCGATATGCTTACCGATATATCATGCATCCCTAATGTATTGTCTACATTGGTTTTTGCCACGTTTATTCCATTACAGACACCTAATGCATACTTTTACATGATATGTGAGCTAAACGTAAATGGAAAAGACTTTAATCCACGTTAAGGACAAAACTACATTGAAATCAAATACTTCAGGATTCTACTCATTCCTATGGAGGACTGCCAATAAGCTGCTCCTGATCATTCCTATGGAGGACTGGCAATAAGCTGCTTCTGATCATTCATATGGAGGACTGGCAATAAGCTGCTTCTGATCATTCCTATGGAGGACTGGCAATAAGCTGCTCCTGATCATTCCTATGGAGGACTGCCAATAAGCTGCTTCTGATCATTCCTATGGAGGACTGCCAATAAGCAACTTCCCAAATGGCACCCTATTCCCTATGAACCCTGGTTCAAAAGTAGTGCACTATGTCAGGAATAGGGTGCCATTTGGGAAACAGGCCCTTCCCTGGTGAGTATAGGATGAAACCCACATAACTTACCCCAAAACCACTTCCCTGGGAATCACATCCGTCGCAGAAGGCTGTCTGTCTGTGTGTCCAGCTACTAGTCGTATTCCCAAACTGCGTCACATGAATCCAGAAATACCAGGCGAGTAATACGCTTCTGAAATCACTGATGCAACAGAATAATCAGGAGACATGTTGCTCTTCCTCAGTGCTGCTCTGACAGTGTAATCCAGAGAGAACCCTAGTGTGTCTCAATAGGGGTACAATCCTCACCATAGGAGGGAGATTATAACACACAGATGTGACAGAGCTGACAGCCAGGCCTCCTGCCCGTCTCTATCAGTGGGACTCAGCAGGCTGGACTCCGCTCCCTCTGTCTACGCACATGTTCAGCTGGCCCGGTCCGTTCAGTACCCTTCACATGACTTGTGTGATTAACCTGTTCAGTGCTTCCTCTAACGGATTCAGTCAGTTAGGAATCTCCCATTTCTGCAGTTTAAATCCTAAAATGACACAACAGCCTTAGATACAATCTAGGCCTAAAAGAGGACCTGTTAACCCACGACAGGGTAATTAAAGCACTGATCCCCTGGGCAGGTATCCCTCGGGTGGTGGAGGAGGGCATGATGTATGGTTGGGACTCTGCATAGCCCTGGGGATATAACTTCAGTAGGGTAAATCCATTTGAATTCAATCACTTTGACAGCATCACTTTAGATTTAAACCAAAACAACTTCCCATTCATGGTGGCCGATGGAAGAAGTGGTCAGAAAGGGACTTGTTTTTACTTGACTGCCAAAACATCCCGGAGATAAAGGTGCTCTGAGTAGTTCCGGAGATAAAGGTGCTCTGAGTAGTTCCGGAGATAAAGGTGCTCTGAGTAGTTCCGGAGATAAAGGTGCTCTGAGTAGTTCCAGAGATAAAGGTGCTCTGAGTAGTTCCAGAGATAAAGGTGCTCTGAGTAGTTCCGGAGATAAAGGTGCTCTGAGTAGTTCCGGAGATAAAGGTGCTCTGACCCATTTTGAAAACCCTTCTTCACCGGGAAATATAACTGGTTGAGGTTGGCATCATTTAAACACACACAAACAGTGCTGTCCAACTAGAATATTTATTGAAAAGAATATTGCATGCCAGCAGCATACCACCCTGCATACCACTGCTGGCTTGCTTCTGAAGCTAAGCAGGGTTGGTCCTGGTCAGTCCCTGGATGGGAGACCAGATGCTGCTGGAAGTGGTGTTGGAGGGCAATTTAGACCCCATTTCACATCTGAGAGTTTTGTGTTCATCAGTTGAGATAACATGCTCTTAAATACAGGGTGTGTGTCATTTCAACTACAGAAATCATAGACTGGACCTGTCCCTTCAGACCACTGCAATTTAGCTGGGAGACCATTACAAATTTACTTAAAATGTTAAAAAGGTACTACACAGGATTTTTTTTAATTGTAATTTCACAAAAATGTCCATAATATATCTGCAGTAATAGTGTAATGATAGCGTTGGCTGTGATTTTCACCTATTCATTTCTCCCACCGGAGTGGCAACTGTGGTCAAAATGGGAAATCGGTTTTGACAGTGTGGCTGTGTTATCTAGTGGAAATCAACTCAGTGACCAAAAATAATGCAACAATTTCACTGAGTTACAGTTCATGTCACCCACCACCGCTTTTTAGTCTAATGTAGCAACATTACAATTGTGCTTTTTACATTGGATAAAAGTAGAGACTCAGAGCTACAAATCATACTGCAAAGATGAGGAACAACAGGAAAGTAATTCTGATTTGAAAGTTGATAAACTTGTAACTTTTGAGAAAATGGCCCTTGAATGCTTGGGTACGTCTACTGTAGAAGTCTTCATTCCTAACGGCCCTGAATACCTCTGTTGATCCTACAGCTATTGCATGCAGAAATCATGTGCCTATGAACCAGAGTTACACTGTTAGCACTGAGGCAGAAGACCACTTACGCTTCGAACACACCGACTGCGTCATTGCATCACTGCTGCATAACATTTTGCGCAGCTAGGCAACAATACTGATGCAGGTACCTTTTGCAAATGGTCGCATGCGGTTGGACACATGGAGGAGAGAATCATTTTCGCAGTATCCTCAAAACCGTGTCTTTTTGACACAACTGCTGACAGCTACAGGGACATAAACACAAAAAATGCTGCTTGGAGACAAGTGTCCACGATAGTAAGATTGCCAGGTCAGTTTAGTAGTGAGCTTGTGCTAGATGTGGCTAGTTAGCGTTAGAAAGCTTTCGGCGGGGCTGTTCCCGGCCCAACAGCGTGATCAAGACCACCTTCCTCAACGTTGGTCTCATTGTTGAAAGAGCCTACTCTGCCTATCTTGACTATTTATTATTGCATTTCGCTCCAAAACTGCATTTGAGGGAAATTATATTATAGGCTCTCACAATTAATTTGAGGATGTCATCGAATAAATAATATACTTGGCAAATAAATAATTAAAAAATGTAAAGAAATTATGCAATCAAACTGTTTTTATGTAATCCCAATTTTTTTACTGAATGCGTGCAAAAAAAAATCTACATTCATATTTTGCTACTTTCTGTCAAGTCCACTCCTACAATTTGATGCATACGTTCGATTTATCGAAGGTATGCACCACGCAGAACGCACTGCAACTGCCTCTGCAACGCAATGCTGCAAGGCAAATGCAGCGTTCCATTGGAAATGAATGTCCTTCTGGTGTATCGAAACGCAATGACGCAGTCGGTGTGTTCGAAGCGTTAGTGCAGGGTGAGCAGCACAATCAGCTCCAATGTAAATAACATGAGGAAGTCTACCTCTGAAAAGCTTCCCAGTAAAGTATTCAAAACAATCAAGCAACCCAGAAAAGTGAAAAATAGCCCATATTAACACATGCAGCCTGAGAAACAAGGTCCATGAAGACAATAACTTGCTCGTAACAGATGACATTCATATTCTGACTATCTCTGAAACTCATTTAGATAATACCTTTGATGATACAGTGGTAGCAATACATGGTTATAACATCTACCGAAAAGACAGAAATGCCAACAGAGGCGGTGTTGCTGTCTATATTCAGAACCACATTCCTGTAAAGATTAGAGAGGATCTCATGTTAAATACTGTTGAAGTAATATGGCTACAGGTTCATCTGCCTCACCTAAAGCCCATTCTGGTGGGAAGCTGCTATAGACCACCAAGTGATAACAGGTTCATCTGCCTCACCTAAAGCCCATTCTGGTGGGAAGCTGCTATAGACCACCAAGTGTTAACAGGTTCATCTGCCTCACCTAAAGCCCATTCTGGTGGGAAGCTGCTATAGACCACCAAGTGATAACAGGTTCATCTGCCTCACCTAAAGCCCATTCTGGTGGGAAGCTGCTATAGACCACCAAGTGTTAACAGTAAGTATCTGGACAACATGTGTGAAATGGTTGATAATGTATGTGATGTCAACAGAGAGGTATATTTTCTGGGTGATTTAAATATTGCCTGGCTTTCATCAAGTTGCCCACTCAAGAAAAAGCTTCAAACTGTAACCAGTGTCTGCAACCTGGTTCAGGTTATCAGTCAACCTACCAGGGTAGCTACAAACAGCACAGGAGTTATCAGTCAACCTACCAGGGTCGTTACAAACAGCACAGGAGTTATCAGTCAACCTACCAGGGTCGTAACAAACAGCACAGGAGTTATCAGTCAACCTACCAGGGTCGTTACAAACAGCACGGGAGTTATCAGTCAACCTACCAGGGTCGTTACAAACAGCACGGGAGTTATCAGTCAACCTACCAGGGTCGTTACAAACAGCACGGGAGTTATCAGTCAACCTACCAGGGTCGTTACAAACAGCACGGGAGTTATCAGTCAACCTACCAGGGTCGTTACAAACAGCACGGGAGTTATCAGTCAACCTACCAGGGTTGTTACAAACAGCACGGGAATTATCAGTCAACCTACCAGGGTCGTTACAAACAGCACAGGAGTTATCAGTCAACCTACCAGGGTCGTTACAAACAGCACAGGAGTTATCAGTCAACCTACCAGGGTCGTTACAAACAGCACAGGAGTTATCAGTCAACCTACCAGGGTCGTTACAAACAGCACGGGAGTTATCAGTCAACCTACCAGGGTCGTTACAAACAGCACGGGAGTTATCAGTCAACCTACCAGGGTCGTTACAAACAGCACGGGAGTTATCAGTCAACCTACCAGGGTCGTTACAAACAGCACGGGAGTTATCAGTCAACCTACCAGGGTCGTTACAAACAGCACGGGAGTTATCAGTCAACCTACCAGGGTCGTTACAAACAGCACGGGAGTTATCAGTCAACCTACCAGGGTCGTTACAAACAGCACGGGAGTTATCAGTCAACCTACCAGGGTCGTTACAAACAGCACGGGAGTTATCAGTCAACCTACCAGGGTCGTTACAAACAGCACGGGAGTTATCAGTCAACCTACCAGGGTCGTTACAAACAGCACGGGAGTTATCAGTCAACCTACCAGGGTCGTTACAAACAGCACGGGAGTTATCAGTCAACCTACCAGGGTCGTTACAAACAGCACGGGAGTTATCAGTCAACCTACCAGGGTCGTTACAAACAGCACGGGAGTTATCAGTCAACCTACCAGGGTCGTTACAAACAGCACGGGAGTTATCAGTCAACCTACCAGGGTCGTTACAAACAGCACGGGAGTTATCAGTCAACCTACCAGGGTCGTTACAAACAGCACGGGAGTTATCAGTCAACCTACCAGGGTCGTTACAAACAGCACGGGAGTTATCAGTCAACCTACCAGGGTCGTTACAAACAGCACAGGAGTTATCAGTCAACCTACCAGGGTCGTTACAAACAGCACAGGAGTTATCAGTCAACCTACCAGGGTCGTTACAAACAGCACAGGAGTTATCAGTCAACCTACCAGGGTCGTTACAAACAGCACGGGAGTTATCAGTCAACCTACCAGGGTCGTTACAAACAGCACGGGAGTTATCAGTCAACCTACCAGGGTCGTTACAAACAGCACGGGAGTTATCAGTCAACCTACCAGGGTCGTTACAAACAGCACGGGAGTTATCAGTCAACCTACCAGGGTCGTTACAAACAGCACGGGAGTTATCAGTCAACCTACCAGGGTCGTTACAAACAGCACGGGAGTTATCAGTCAACCTACCAGGGTCGTTACAAACAGCACAGGAGTTATCAGTCAACCTACCAGGGTCGTTACAAACAGCACAGGAGTTATCAGTCAACCTACCAGGGTCGTTACAAACAGCACAGGAGTTATCAGTCAACCTACCAGGGTCGTTACAAACAGCACAGGAGTTATCAGTCAACCTACCAGGGTCGTTACAAACAGCACAGGAGTTATCAGTCAACCTACCAGGGTCGTTACAAACAGCACAGGAGTTATCAGTCAACCTACCAGGGTCGTTACAAACAGCACAGGAGTTATCAGTCAACCTACCAGGGTCGTTACAAACAGCACAGGAGTTATCAGTCAACCTACCAGGGTCGTTACAAACAGCACAGGAGTTATCAGTCAACCTACCAGGGTCGTTACAAACAGCACAGGAGTTATCAGTCAACCTACCAGGGTCATTACAAACAGCACAGGAGTTATCAGTCAACCTACCAGGGTATTTACAAACAGCACAGGAGTTAAATCATCAACATTTATTGATCACATCTTTACTAACGCTGCAGAAAGTTGCTTTAAAGCAGTATCCAGATGCATAGGATGTAGTGATCACAATATAGTAGCCATATCTAGGAAAACCAAAGGCTGGGCCTAATATAGTGTATAAGAGGTCAGGCTGGGCCTAATAGTGTATAAGAGGTCAGGCTGGGCCTAATATTGTGTATAAGAGGTCATACAATAAGTTTTGTAGTGATTCATATGTTTGTTGGTCCGTGGTGTGTAATAAGGAGCAAACAGACGCACGCTGAACTTGACATTTATGAATTTGCTTATCCCAGCTGCTAATAAGCATGCACCCATTACGAAAATGACTGCCTTCCGAGTGGCGCAGTGGTCTAAGGCACTGCATTGCAGCGCTAGCTGTGCCACTAGAGATCCTGGTTCGAGTCCGGGCTGGCAGGAACTCTAAGAAAACTTATGAGGACAGGGAGTACTTCTCAAGGTTTCCCTAATCTCGTGGGAATGGAACTGTCGGCTGGGCAGTGATACACAGTGGTGAGAACTACAGAGATAAAACTCACCTACTGTTTGCGTGGAAGTATGTGCGTAGGATACCTACCACTGACAATCAATAGCTCTGACCAATATCCATTTTTTAGCTGTGCACATACTTCCACACAAACAGTATGTGCGCAGCTAAAAAATGGATGTCTTTGTATAATGGACTTTAGTACAGTTTATTCAGAGAGCGTTCTATCTTTTTGCATAAGCTGAGTCTTTGACTAATTATTATTCAACCCATGGTCTTACAGATCTCGGGGATTGGTCAGAGGTATTGATTGTCAGTTATTATCATTGGGATTGAAAATTCTCTTGACAAAAACCGACTGATTTTGCCAAATACTTTAATGATTTTTTTCATTGCAAAGATTAGCAAAATTAGCAACAAACGCTTACACTACTTAGAGACATGGCAACATGGAACTCTATTCCACATCAGGTAACTGATGCAGCAGTAGAATCAGATTTAATAAACAGATATAAATACACCTTATGGAACACCGGGGACTGTGAAGACACACAAAAAGGTACCGACACGTATACGCACACAAGCGCTAACACACGCACTCTCTACACATACATTGTAATATTGTTGTATTATACATATGTAGTGGTGTAATAATGTTATATGATGTACTGTTTTATATGCAAGTACTTAATGTGTTTGGACACCAGGAAGAGTAGCTGCTGCCTTGGCAACAGCTAAAAGGGATCCTTAATAATTACAAAAAGATAAGGTGCAAAGGTACAGTGAAATGTTTACTTGCAAATTTTCATAGTAGCAATTAGAGGTCGACCGATTAGGATTTTTCAACGCCGATACCGATGCCGATTATTGGAGGACCAAAAAAGCCGATACCGATTAATCGGCCAATTTTTTTAAATGTATTTGTAATAATGACAATTACAACAATAGTGAATGCACACTTATTTTAACTTAATATAATACATCAATAAAATGAATTTAGCCTCAAAATGAAACATGTTCAATTTGGTTTAAATAATGCAAAAACAAAGTGTTGGAGAAGAAAATTTGCTTTCTTACATGGCACATATTGCACGCTAACGTTTAAGTTCCTTGCTCAGAACATGAGAACATATGAAAGCTGGTGGTTCCTTTTAACATGAGTCTTCAATATTCCCAGGTAATAAGTTTTAGGTTGTAGTTATTATAGGGATTATAGGACTATTTCTCTCTTTACCATTTGTATTTCATATACCTTTGACTATTGGATGTTCTTATAGGCACTTTAGTATTGCCAGTGTAACAGTATAGCTTCCATCCCTCTCCTCGCCGCTACCTGGGCTTGAACCAGGAACACATCGACAACAGCCACCCTCGAAAAAGCGTTACCCATGCAGAGCAAGGGGAACAACTACTCCAAGTCTCAGAGCGAGTGACGTTTGAAACGCTATTAGCGCGCACTCCGCTAACTAGCTAGTCATTTGACATCGGTTACACCAGCCTAATCTCGGGAGATGATAGGCTTGAAGTCATAAACAGCGCAATGCTTGAAGCATTGCGAAGAGCCGCTGGCAAAGGGCACTAAAGTGCTGTTTGAATGAATGCTTACGAGCCTGCTGCTGCCTACCATCGCTCAGTCAGACTGCTCTATCAAATATCAAATCATAGACTTAATTATAACATAAAAACACACAAATACGAGCCGTTGGTCATTAATATGGTCGAATCCGGAAACTATCATTACGAAAACAAAACGTTTATTCTTTCAGTGAAATACGGAACCGTTCCGTGTTTTATCTAACGGGTGGCATCCATAAGTCTAAATATTCCTGTTACATTGCACAACCTTCAATGTAATGTCATAATTACGTAAAATTCTGGCAAATTAGTTCGCAACAAGCCAGGCGGCCCAAACTGTTGCATATGCAATGAACGCAAGAGAAGTGACACAATTTCACCTGGTTAATATTGCATGCTAACCTGGATATCTTTTAGCTAAATATGCAGGTTTAAAAATATATACTTCTATGTATTGCTTTTAAGAAAGGCATTGATGTTTATGGTTAGGTACACGTTGGAGCAACGACAGTCCTTTTTCGCGAATGCGCACTGCATCGATTATATGCAACGCAGGACACGCTAGATAAACTAGTAATATCATCAACCATGTGTAGTTATTACTAGTGATCATGATTGATTTATTGTTTTTTATAAGATAAGTTTAATGTCTCAACTGATGGCGGGCACAGCACAAAAACCTTAGATTACGTAAATTAGTGTCTAAGCTACAAAAAAATAATACATTTGGGTTTACTGGTTTTTAGATAGACGTTAAAAGGTTAAAAAAATATATTTCCCCAGAAATTCAAAAAACTATTTTGACAACCCTGTTTGTAAGCTTTTAAATTAACCACATACGTTTACCCAATCCAGTGCTGAAGACATTGGTGCTGTGAAAAAGGGATTGGATTTACCCAGTAAGCACAACCCTTGCTCTGTCTAGCAACACACATATATATATATACACACATATAAAACCCAGACTACACGTCCTTATTGTCATTATTATTATTGCAATTGAGGCGAAAGGCACAATACATTCACATGATACAATACATTTACATTTTAAACAAGTTAAACAGCGCCGTCCAGGTGTGGCCGGGGGAGGCCGTCATTGTAAATAAGAATTTGTTCTTAACTGACTTGCCTAGTTAAATAAAGGTTAAATATTGTAAATAAACAAAATTAACACATCGCTTGCGGTAAGGTTTTGGAAGCATAAGGACCTTATCTTTCATGTCAGCGAGAAAAGGAAACCTTTATATAGGTTTAGGGCTCCCAACAGCCATATTTCCATGTTACAGCGCTTGTTTACAGAAAAGACGGCGTGGACTACCTGTGCTAATTACAGTATTGAAAATAAAATGTTTCAAGGACAAAATTACATGTATTTAAGTATTTTTTTGGTTGTAGTGGGGCCAGAAAAATAATTAAAAAAAACATTTGTATATTTGTTTCTTTTTAAAATTGCCATGTTTGGATCACATATTATAATTTTAAAGTATGCATTACGGTGTCTGTAATAGAATAAACGTGTCAAAACAAATGTAGACATTAATGCATTTCTATAGATTCCAAAATATATATTTTTTTTACAATTGAGTACCACCAAGATGGCTGCGTAGTGGCTTCAATAAAGCGCCCCCCATCAGTCAAGGGGTTATAAACATCATTGGTTAAAACAGTGTAAGTGTGTATTTCGCATTTGTTACATTATTTGGATGTGATATGAAAGTAACGTTAGAGGGATTTATGTTTCTAAAACTTTACCGTAATTGAGAATCGATTGACGTTTAGATGGGACTATTAGGCTGTTTCGGCTTCCAGAGCCAATTCACCTTTAAAACAGAACATGTAACGTTAAGGTTTTAGGACGAACGTTAGACTCCGTTAGTCAATTATTGCGCTAACCAGCGTACCTCAACCTCGTTAGCTAATTTCACCGACGACTCAGAGGAGCGCTAGCTAGCTAGCCGTTAGGTAACGTCAATGTTAGCAATGGGTGTGCTGCTTTTAATGGAGCTAGCTTGATGAAGGTTGGCTCCAAGTTTTATAGGTTTCAGTATTGCCCTCGGGCAGGCAACGTCACGGTTCAACAACATATCAACATATTCTGCGGTTTTAATTGTGTAATATAGCAGCTAGTAATAATGTCTGGCTTTGCAGCACGAACAAATCTGTTTGGTTTCATGCCCGGCTAACGTCACGATATGTTGACACGTAGCTGGCTGGGTAACGTTAGGATATACTAGCTAACCAAAACCACGAAGACATCCAGAAACTAGTGTTACAAACGATTCAAAAAGGTCAAATTAGCTTACCATCAAGTTAGCATCCAATGACAAGGTCGAGAAACTAGAAACCAGGCTCCTAGTTAACGTAACGTTACCTAGTTAAAACCGTAAAGGTGTTCACTCCTGCCTCGTTACAAAAAAATAATCCCAGTGTGAAATCCAACTAGCTACGTTGTTAGTCAGCGGTGCGTAGCTAGATAGAGAAATATAACTTACCCAATTTGTCATGCGTTAACAGCAGATATCACATGAATTCAGCCAACGAAGCTAGCAATTTCTGTAGTTTTCATTTAATCATTGCGTGTATGTCGTGTCCCCTGAACATTAAGCTGACTCCCCAACCTATTCTCCAATCACCTCGCCTCCCCGCTATGCTGCTGCACTTCTATTGGACAATCTCAGCCCAGAAATGCTTCACTATAGGTGAAGCAAATATTGCGGGTAGGATGTGTGGACTATCCGATGAGCTATAATTAGAACGAGACTATCCTATAAATCTATGGGAATTATTCTAAAGATTATTTTCCATCAAAAATGTGTACCATTCAATTTGAAGCAGTACTAGATAGGGCATTCATTTGCATTTTGCTGTGAGGCCTGGCCATTTGATTTGGTAGCACCAGACAGTACAGTATGTTCTTCCAGATACGTTGTGTATTTTCACCTCACCTGTGAAGAGGATTTTCAGCAGCTATTGGGCGCAGTGGAAATTCAGCAGGGTCTCACAGATTGGTAAATTAAAGAGGATTTTATACATTTCTATATAGCTTCCTATTGGTCAGACTTTTGCAACGAACTCATTTAACAACATGCTTTGTGTCGTATCCCATTATGATTGGTACCTGAGCCCATAGGAGGCCATTTCGAATATATAAAACCCTCCTCCATTATTATTAAAAGTCTAAACGGATTCCTCGGGACCTCCCAAGGCTGTAGTTATAATTTAAAACGGTTAGGGTTATGGTTAGGGACGGCCCACGGATCTCGTATAGCACCAACATTTACTTGTTCTGTCTGTAAAACCCTGGGCCCGATGAATGTTGTTGGGTGCACTTTTATCAACTTCCACAGTTCTCCAAGATTTCCTACATTTTCTCTTCACGAATTTTGCTCCTCATTTCATGCACCTTGATTGAAGAGTGAGGTAGTGACAGCCTTAATCCAGAATTTTTTTGTTGTTGTTTAAATTTAACCTTGATTTAACTTGGCAAGTCAGTTTGGTGGGGTAGGCCATCATTGTAAATAAGAATTTGCCTAGTTAAATGAAGGTTAAATAAAAGGTTAAATAAAATAACAAATTCTTATTTACAATGACGGCCTACACCGGCCAAACCCGGACAACGCTGGGCCAATTGTGCGCTGCCGATGGGACACCCAATCACGGCCGGTTGTGATACAGCCTGGAATTGAACCAGGGTGTCTGTAGTGACTTTCACTGGGGACAGGGGAGACATCCCCCCCCACATTCAAAAATTGCATTTTTGTATATATCAATCAATCAAATTTATTTATAAAGCCCTATTTACATATATATATATATAAACTCAGCAAAAAAGAAACGTCTCTTTTTCAGGACCCTGTCTTTCAATGATAATTCGTAAAAATCCAAATAATTTCACAGATCTTCATTGTAAAGGGTTTAAACACTGTTTCCCATGCTTGTTCAATGAACCATAAACAATTAATGAACATGCACCTGTAACAGTATAACTTTAAACCGTCCCCTCGCCCCGACACGGGTGCGAACCAGGGACCCTCTGCACACATCAACAACAGTCACCCACGAAGCATCGTTACCCATCGCTCCACAAAAGCCGCGGCCCTTGCAGAGCAAGGGGCAACAGTACATCTAGGTTTCAGAGCAAGTGACGTAACTGATTGAAACGCTACTAGCGCGTACCCGCTAACTAGCTAGCCATTTTACATCCGTTACACTCACCCCCCTTTCAACCTCCTCCTTTTCCGCAGCAACCAGTGATCCGGGTCAACAGCATCAATGTAACAGTACAACTTTAAACCGTCCCCTCGCCCCGACACGGGCGCGAACCAGGGACCCTCTGCACACATCAACAACGGTCGCCCACGAAGCACAGTCGTTACCCATCGCTCCACAAAAGCCGCGGCTCTTGCAAAGCAAGGGGCAACACTACTTAAGTCTCAGAGCAAGTGACGTAACTGATTGAAATGCTACTAGCGCGCACCCGCTAACTAGCTAGCCATTTCACATCCGTTACACTCACCCCCCTTTCAACCTCCTCCTTTTCCGCTGCAACCAGTGATCCGGGTCAACAGCATCAATGTAACAGTATAACTTTAAACCGTCCCCTCGCCCCGACACGGGCGCGAACCAGGGACCCTCTGCACACATCGACAACGGTCGCCCACGAAGCACGGTCGTTACCCATCGCTCCACAAAAGCCGCGGCCCTTGCAGAGCAAGGGGCAACAGTACATCTAGGTTTCAGAGCAAGTGACGTAACTGATTGAAACGCTACTAGCGCGTACCCGCTAACTAGCTAGCCATTTCACATCCGTTACACACCTGTGGAGGATCGTTAAGGCACTAACAGCTTACAGATGGTAAGCAATTAAGGTCACAGTTATGAAAACTTAGGACACTAAAGAGGCCTTTCTACTGACTCTGAAAAACACCAAAAGAAAGATGCCCAGGGTCTCTGCTCATCTGCGTGAACGTGCCTTAGGCATGCTGCAAGGAGGCATGAGGACTGCAGATATGGCCAGGGCAATAAATTGCAATGTCCATACTGTGAGACGCCTAAGACAGCGCTACAGGGAGACAGGACGGACAGCTGATCGTCCTCGCAGTGGCAGACCAGGTGTAGCAACACCTGCACAGGATCGGTACATCCGAACATCAAACCTGCGGGACAGGTACAGGATGGCAACAACAACTGCTCGAGTTACACCAGGAACGTACAATCCCTCCATCAGTGCTCAGACTGTCCGCAATAGGCTGAGAGAGGCTGGACTGAGGGCTTGTTGTAAGGCAGGTCCTCATCAGACATCACCGGCAACAACGTCGCCTATGGACACAAATCCACCATCGCTGGACCAGACAGGACTGGCAAAAAGTCGCAGTTTTGTCTCAACAGGGGTGATGGTCGGATTTGCGTTTATCGTCGAATGAATGAGCGTTACACCGAGGCCTGTACTCTGGAACGGGATCGATTTGGAGGTGGAGGGTCTGTCGGGGTCTGGGGCGGTGTGTCATCGGACTGAGCGTGTTGTCATTGCAGGCAATCTCAACGCTCTGCGTTACAGGGAAGACATCCTCCTCCCTTCCTGCAGGCTCATCCTGACATGACTCTCCAGCGTGACAATGCCACCAGCCATACTGCTCGTTTTGTGCGTGATTTCCTGCAAGACTGGAATGTGAGTGTTCTGCCATGGCCAGCGAAGAGCCCGGATCGCAATCCCATTGAGCACGTGGATCATTGGATTGGATTGGAGGGTGAGGGCTAGGGCCATTCCCCCCAGAAATGTCCGGGAACTTACTTGGTGACTTGGTGGAAGAGCGGGGTAACATCTCACAGCAAGAACTTGCAAATCTGGTGCAGTCCATGAGGAGGACATGCACTGCAGTACTTAATGCAGCTGGTGGCCACACCAGATACTGACTTTTGATTTTGACCCCCCCTTTGTTCAGGAACACATTATTCCATTTCTGTTAGTTACATGTCTGTGGAACTTTTTCAGTTTATTTCTCAGTTGTTGAATCTTGTTATATTCATACAAATATTTACACATGCTGAAAATAAACGCAGTTGATAGTGAGAGGACGTTTCTTTTTTTGCTGAGTATACACAGATGAAGTCCGAAGTTTACATACACCTTAGCCAAATACATTTAAACTCAGTTTCACAATTCCTGACATTTATTCCGAGTAAAGGTTCCCTGTCTTAGGTCAGTTAGGATCCCCGCTTTATTTTAAGAATGTGAAATGTCAGAATAATAGTATAGAGAAGGATTTATTTCAGATTTGATTTCTTTCATCACATTCCCAGTGGGTCAGAAGTTTACGTACACTCAATTAGTATTTGGTAGCATTGCCTTTAAATTCTTTAACTTGGGTCAAACGTTACGGGTGGCCTTCCACAAGCTTCCCACAATAAGTTGGGTGAATTTTGGCCCATTCCTCCTGACAGAGCTGGTGTAACCGAGTCAGGTTTGTAGGCCTCCTTGCTTGCACACGCTTTTTCAGTTCTGTCCACAAATGTTCTATAGGATTGAGATCAGGGCTTTGTGATGGCCACTCCAATACCTTGACTTTGTTGTCCTTAAGCCATTTTGCCACAACTTTGGAAGAATGCTTGGGGTCATTGTCCATTTGGCAGACCCATTTGCTACCAAGCTTTAACTTTCTGACTGATGTCTTGAGATGTTGCTTCAATATATCCACATCATTTTTCTGCCTCATGATGCCATCTATTTTGTGAAGTGCACCAGTACTTCCTGCAGCAAAGCACCCCCACAACATGATGCTGCCACCCCCGTGCTTCATGGTTGGGATGGTGTTCTTCGGCTTGCAAACATCCCCCTTTTTCCTCCAAACATAATGATCATTATGACCAAACAGTTCTATTTTTGTTTCATCAGTCCAGAGGACATTTCTCCAAAAAGTACGATCTTTGTCCCCATGTACAGTTGCAAACCGTAGTCTGGCTTTTTTATGGTAGTTTTGGAGCCTTGGCTTCTTCCTTGCTGAGTGGCCTTTCAGGTTGTGTTGATATAGGACTCGTTTTACTGTGGATATAGATACTTTTGTACCTGTTTCCTCCAGCATCTTCACAAGGTCCCTTGATGTTGTTCTGGGATTGATTTGTACTTTTCGCACCAAAGTACTTTCATCTCTAGGAGACAGAACGCGTCTCCTTCCTGAGCGCTATGACGGCTGTGTGGTCCCATGGTGTTTATACTTGCGTACTATTGTTTGTAAAGATGAACGTGGTACCTTCAGGTGTTTGGAAATTGCTCCCAAGGATTAACCAGACTTGTGGAGGTCGACAATTTGTTTTCTGAGGTCTTGGCTGATTTCTTTTGATTTCCTCATCATGTCAAGCAAAGAGGCACTGAGTTTGTAGGTAGGCCTTGAAATACATTCACAGGTATATCTCCAATTGACTCAAATGATGTCAATTAGCCTATCAGAAGCTTCTAAATCCACAACATCATTTTCTGGAATTTTCGAAGCTGTTGAAAGGCACAGTCAACTTAGTGTATGTAAACTTCTGACCCACTGGAATTATGATACAGTGAATTTTAAGTGAAATAATCTGTCTGTAAACAATTGTTGGAAAAATGACTTGTGTCATGCACAAAGTAGATGTCCTAACCGACTTTCCAAAACTATAGTTTGTTAACAAGAAATTGTTGAGTGGTTGAAAAACAAGTTTTAATGACTCCAACCTAAGTGTATGTAAACTTCCGACTTCAACTGTATGTATATGTATACTATATATATATATTTATTTATATAATAGAATATATATACATTTACCTCAAAAATATATGGGGGATTGGAAATGATGCAGACAATTACATTGATGGAAGCGACAATCTATCCGCAATATTAAAGCGGATCCACCCCTAAAAAAAAAAAAAGTATGGCATATCAAGGAGCTGACAAAAACAACATTATCATTACACAGGTGCACCTTGTGCTGGGGATGATAAAAGGCCACTCTAAAATGTGCAGTTTTGTCACACAACAATGCCACAGATGTATCAAGTTAAGGGAGCATGCAATTGGCATTCTGACTGCAGGAATGTCCACCACAGCTGTTGCCAGATAAATGAACATTAAATTATCTACAATAAGCTTCCTCCAAAGTCATTTTAGAGAATTTGGCAGCACGTCCAAACGGCCTCACAACCTCAGACAACGTGTATGGCGTTGTGTAGGTGAGCTGTTAACGTTGTGCACAGAATGCCCTATGGTGGCGGTGGGGTTATGGTATGGGCAGGCAAAAGATACCGACAACAAACACAATTGTATTTTATCAATGGCAATTTGAATGCACAGAGATACTGTGAAGAGCTCCTGAGGCCCATTGTTATACCGTTCATCCGCCACCAATCCCCTCATGCTTCATCATTATAATGCACAGCCCCATGTCGCAAGGATCTGTACACAAATTCCTGGAAGCTGAAAATGTCTTCCATGGCCTGCATACTCACCAGACATGTCACCCTGTCACGTTCCTGACCTATTTCTGTTAGTTTGTTGTATGTGTTAGTTGGTCAGGACGTGAGTTTGGGTGGGCATTCTATGTTGTCTGTTTCTATGTTGGTTTAAGGGTTGCCTGGTATGGCTCTTAATTAGAGGCAGGTGTTTGGCGTTCCTCTAATTGAGAGTCATATTTAGGTAGGTTGTTTCACTGTGTTCGTTGTGGGTGGTTGTCTCCCGTGTCAGTGTTTGTCGCACCATACGGGACTGTTCGGTTTGTTTTGTACATCGTCATTTTGTGTAGTCTATTTTCCTGTTCGTGCGTTCTTCGTGTTTAATGTAAGTTCGTCGTCCAGGTCTGTCTACTCCGTTTGTTGTTTTGTTAGTTATAGTGAAGTTCGTGTTTTTTCGTCTTTTCTTTTAATAAATTATGTGTTCACAACCCGCTGCGCCTTGGTTCCATCACTACTCCTCCTCTTCGGTTGAAGAGGAGGTGGACAACCGTTACACACCCATTGAGCATGTTTGGGATGCTCTTGATCAACGTGTACAACAGAGTGTTCCAGTTCCCGCCAATATCCAGCTACTTCACACAGACATTGAAGTGGGACAACATACCATAGGCCACAATTAACAGCCTGATCAATTCTATACGAATGAGTTGTGTCGCACCAAATTGTGGTCACACTAGATACTGACTGGTTTTCTGATCTATGCCTCTCTTTTTTTAAGGTACAAGTATTCAGACACCTTCACTTTTTCCACATTTTCTAATGTTGCAGCCGTATTCTAACATGCCGACTAGGCCGGGCACCATCCCACGCATGTTGATTTCATCCATCCACACCAGATGCAATCAGGACACACAGGTTAAAATATCAAAACCAACTCTGAACCAACTATATTAATTTGGGTACAGGTCAAAACGCATAAAACATTCATGGCAATTTAGCAAACTAGCTTGCTGTTGCTAGCTAATTTATCCTGGGATATAAACATTGGGTTGTTATTTTACCTGAAATGCACAAGGTCCTCTACTCTGACAATTAATCCACAGATTTAAAGGGTTAACCAAGTTAGTTTAGTAATCTAGTAAATTCCTGAGTGAGGCAGCAGTCTAAGGCACTGCATCTTAGTGCACAAGGTGTCACTGCAGTCCCTGGTTCAAATCTAAATCCAGGCTGCATTACATGCTGTGTTTGGAAGTCGCATGGAGTGATGCACAATTGGCCTAGTGTCATCTGGGGTAGGCTGTCATTGTAAATAAGAATTTGTTCTTAACTGATTTGCTTGGTTATTTAAATGACATATCTTCTTCTTTGGACTTTATATGCGGTTAGCAACCAATGTTAAGGTGCATTAACACCGCCAACTGGACAGGAGTGTGGACCTCAGTTCATCTTTCTTTTTTATTTATTTTTATTTTGTACTTTTTTTTGCCCCTTTTTCTTCCCAATTTTGTGGTATCCAATTAGTAGTAGTTACTGTCTTGTCTCATCGCTGCAACTCCCGTACGGACTCAGGAGAGGCAAGGTCGAGAGCCATGCGTCCTCCGAAACACAACCCAACCAAGCCGCGCTGCTTCTTGACACAATGCCCACTTAACCCGGTAGCCAGCCACACCAATGTGTTGGAAGAAACACCGTACACCTAGCGACCTGGTCAGCGTGCACTGCGCCAGGCCCGCCACAGGAGTCGCTAGTGTGCGATGAGACAAGGATATCCCTGCAGGCCAAACCCTCCCCTAACCCGGACGACGCTGAGCCAATTGTGCGTCGCCCCATGAGCCTCCCGGTTGCGGCCGAAACACAACCATCTCTGCAGCACTCTACCGATCAGGCCTTTATGGTAGAGAGGCCAGATGGAATCCTCAGTAAAAGGCACATGACAGCCCACTTGGAGTTTGCCAAAAGGCTCCTAAAGGGCTCTCAGACCATGAGAAACAAGATGCTCTGGTCTGATGAAATCAAGATTGAATTCTTTGACCTAAATGCCAAGAGTCACGTCTGGAGGAAACCAGGCAACGCTCATCACCTGGCCAATACCATCCCTACGGTAAAGCATGGTGGTGGCAGCATCATGCTGTGGGGATGTCTTTCAGCGGCAGGGACTGGGAGGCTAGTCAGAATCGAGGGAAATATGAATGGAGCAAAGTACAGAGAGATCCTTGATGAAAACCTGCTCCAGAGTGCTCAGGACCTCAGACTGGGGCGAAGGTTCACCTTCCAACAGGACAACGACCCTAAGCACAAAGCCAAGACAATGCAGGAGTGGCTAACGGAACAAGTCTCTGAATGTCCTTGAGTGGCCCAGCCAGAGCCCGGACTTGAACCCGATCAAACATCTCTGGAGAGACTTGAAAATAGCTTTGCGATGACGCTCCCCATCCAACCTGACAGAGCTTGAGAGGATCTGCTGAGAAGAATGGGAGAAACCTCCCAAATACAGGTGTCCTAAGCTTGTAGCGTCATACCTAAGAAGTCTCTAGGCTGTAAACGCTGTCAAAGGTGCTTCAACAAAGTACTGAGTAAAGGGTCTGAATACTTAAGAAATGCTCTTATGCACAATTTAGAAGGCCAGCATCCTGGAGTCACCTCTTCACTGTTGACATTGAGACTGGTGTTTTGCGGGTACTATTTAATGAAGCTGCCAGTTGAGGGCTTGTGAGGCATCTGTTTCTCAAACTAGACACATAATTGCAAAAGGGTTTTCTAATTATCAATTAGCCTTTTAAAATTATAAACTTGGACTAGCTAACACAACGTGCCATTGGAACACAGGAGTGATGGTTGCTGATAATGGGCCTCTGTACGCCCATGTAGATATTCCATAAAAAATCTGACGTTTCCAGCTACAATAGTCATTTGCAACATTAACAATGGACACTGTACTGTCTACACTCAGTTTGTTGTTTACATTAAAACAGTTTCATTAAATCAATTTTAATCGGAACTAAGGTTTTGTTACTAAGGATTCCACAACCTTTACGGCTGGGACTGCAAGTTTGTGTTCCTTATTCTTGTGTGGATTCCGCGAGTGCTAGCTGGCTGTACTACAGACACCTGTCATCGTTTTGGGAAAGACTCATTGTTATCTTATCGTAAAACAACTGGTTGCAGTATAGAGCCAATCTGGATACCAAGCAGATCCTGAAGGAAATCGCCGAGTACCAACAGCTTTACGCTATGGAGGAACAACATACTCCTTCGTGGAAAGATCCGACCACCTCACAAAATAACTTTAACGCGACAAAAAAAAGAAAAAAAGATGAATCTACAGACACGGACGATTTACTTACCATTGAGGTAGAGGCTAGTGCTCTGGCTGGAATCCATGCAACAACGGAAAAGTTGTGTGAGAAGGTAGCAGGGCTGAGGGGGAGTTTGGATTTCAGCCAGAGTGAAATTCTCAAGCTCCAAAGAGAAAACAAGACACTCACAGCCAAGGTAAAAATACACGATTCCAACATAGATGGTCTACTCAGGAAAACAGGTTGATGAAGGAGATGCTACTAGACATACAAAGTCGTAGCATGCGTGAAAATCAAATTTTTTCTGGTATTCCTGAGGACGCATCGAATAATCCAGGGGGTGCGATCAGAGAATTCATGCAATCCGTCTTGAAACTTCCTATAGAGACTGTAAACAAGATGGCTTTCCACCGAGTACACAGTCTTGGAGTTCGGATCGACAAGACCAAGGGTCCCCGACCGATCATTGCAAAATTTGAACACTACCAACAAAAGGAGCTGATCAAAAGCAGAGGAAGGGAGCTTATAAAGGGACCAAATTAATGACCAATTTCCAAGGGAGATAAACGAACGTTGTAAGAGACTGTATCCAGTACAGAGGCAACAAAGGGAGAAGGGTAAGCGATCCTTTCTCATTGTGGACCAACTCAGCTCCATAACACCGTGACTGTACAAATTATATAGCGACTTCAGGTTACGAAAAAAAAGAAGGTATGGCAACTGTAAAAATATCTGAACATTATGAAGTGGATATGAACACACACGTACTCAACTACTTGCTCGCTTACACATACAGACTTATACATACACACACCTGATCTCGCTCTCTTCTCTCACTCATTCTCTCTTTCTCTTCTCTCCCTCTCTCTATTGTCGAGAACTGTTTTATAATTTAATGTGTGTATTGTTTGTCTATCTTTTTTATGTATTTGTCTATAAGTTTATATACGTTTACAACAAGCAAGGGGAAGATATCAGAATAGGGGCATTGGGGAATAATAACATATTGTACGGAATACATTTGTACTGTAGTGAAGCCGTCTCTAAAGGTCTCTTTCATGGTCATGTGAAACGTCAATTGGTATGGAAATGCTGGGATGTGTTTTTCAATTATGTTAAAGGTAATTGAGTGCAACTATGGTGATACGATATGGATTACAATTATCATCATGAATATTTAGGCTATATGCACTACATGTTACACACATAGACACTCAACCATGCAAATTGGCAGAGTTATTATTTATTTGGACATCACACATTATAGTCTTACTCTTATACAGACATCATACACTCTCATTATATCACATCCAATATCATACACATCAACCTACTAAGATTTGTTCACACATAATATCTTGTCTCAATTTTCTAACATCTGTGACATTGGCTCACAGGCAAACAGGTAAGGGAATAAAACAAATATTGGAACCTATTTCTTGGAATCTAAATATAAGACATTTGAAAGCTCTAGTTTTGACCGTCATAATACCTCTGATGGCAGGAACTTTACAAGCACTAATTATGGTCAATTTAGCCTGAGAATAGTATCTAGTTATGGTAAGGGGTGAAATAAGTATAGCTAGTTATAATTGCAACGGTTTGGCAGATTATAAAAAAAGAAGTTCAGTCTTTACATGGCTAAAAGAAAAGGAATATAACAGCACCATCATGTGTCCAATAGGCAGAAATACAAGAAACAAGAGCTGAGTTAAAATAGTTATGGATCTATGTATTATTAGTTGATAATGTGTTAAGTACCTCAATGGACCGTAAAGGTAATCACTCTACAAACTATCATCACCGTGCCCTTAAGGAAATCACAAATATTATGGACACATTAGAAATAGTGGATATTTGGAGACTAAAAAATCCCGACCTAGTGAGATATACATGGAGGAGGTTTAATACCCTGACCTAGTGAGATATACATGGATGAGGTTTAATACCCTGACCTAGTGAGATATACATGGAGGAGGTTTAATACCCTGACCTAGTGAGATATACATGGAGGAGGTTTAATATCCTGACCTAGTGAGATATACATGGAGTAGGTTTAATACCCTGACCTAGTGAGATATACATGGAGGAGGTTTAATACCCTGACCTAGTGAGATATACATGGAGGAGACTTAATACCCCGACCTAGTGAGATATACATGGAGGAGGTTTAATATCCTGACCTAGTGAGATATACATGGAGGAGACTTAATACCCCGACCTAGTGAGATATACATGGAGGTTTAATATCCTGACCTAGTAAGATATACATGGAGGAGGTTTAATACCCTGACCTAGTGAGATATACATGGAGGAGACTTAATATCCTGACCTAGTGAGATATACATGGAGGAGACTAAAAAAACCTGACCTAGTGAGATATACATGGAGGAGGTTTAATACCCTGACCTAGTGAGATATACATGGAGGAGACTTAATATCCTGACCTAGTGAGATATACATGGAGGAGACTAAAAAAACCTGACCTAGTGAGATATACATGGAGGAGGTTTAATATTCCAACCTAGTGAGATATACATGGAAGAGACTTAATATCCTGACCTAGTGAGATATACATGGAGGAGGTTTAATACCCTGACCTAGTGAGATATACATGGAGGAGGTTTAATATCCTGACCTAGTGAGATATACATGGAGGAGGTTTAATACCTAGTGAGATATACATGGAGGAGACTTAATATCCTGACCTAGTGAGATATACATGGAGGAGGTTTAATATCCTGACCTAGTGAGATATATATGGAGGAGGTTTAATATCCTGACCTAGTGAGATATACATGGAGGAGGTTTAATATCCTGACCTAGTGAGATATACATGGAGGAGGTTTAATATCCTGACCTAGTGAGATATACATGGAGGAGACTTAATATCCTGACCTAGTGAGATATACATGGAAGAGGTTTAATATCCTGACCTAGTGAGATATACATGGAGGAGGTTTAATATCCTGACCTAGTGAGATATACATGGAGGAGGTTTAATACCTAGTGAGATATACATGGAGGAGACTTAATACCCTGACCTAGTGAGATATACATGGAGGAGGTTTAATACCCTGACCTAGTGAGATATACATGGAGGAGACTTAATATCCTGACCTAGTGAGATATACATGGAGGAGGTTTAATATCCTGACCTAGTGAGATATACATGGAGGAGGTTTAATATCCTGACCTAGTGAGATATACATGGAGGAGGTTTAATATCCTGACCTAGTGAGATATACATGGAGGAGGTTTAATATCCTGACCTAGTGAGATATACATGGAGGAGGTTTAATATCCTGACCTAGTGAGATATACATGGAGGAGGTTTAATATCCTGACCTAGTGAGATATACATGGAGGAGGTTTAATATCCTGACCTAGTGAGATATACATGGAGGAGGTTTAATATCCTGACCTAGTGAGATATACATGGAGGAGACTTAATATCCTGACCTAGTGAGATATACATGGAGGAGGTTTAATACCTAGTGAGATATACATGGAGGAGGTTTAATATCCTGACCTAGTGAGATATACATGGAGGAGACTTAATACCCCGACCTAGTGAGATATACATGGAGGAGACTTAATCAAGCTAGTCGTCTTGACTACTTGTCTCTTTCTCTCTTGCATCAAAGGTTACATTTTTTTAATAGGAGACAGAATGCGATCGGATCATCATCTAATTGGCAGTCACAAAACTCTTATAGATTTTCCACGTGGACGGGGATATTGGATATGTAATCACAGTTTATTGGAGGACAACTTATTTTTAACTAAGACAAAATAATTTATAACTGCATTTTTCCAGTATAATATAGGTTCAGCAAATCCCCTTATTGTTTGGGATACCTTTAAATGTACCTTCAGGGGTCATTCATTTCAATATTCATCAATAATAAAAAGCAGTTTCTGTCTAAAGAGACAAGACTAACAAGGGAAATCCATGAACTAATAGTACAGGTAGACGGCAATAAAAATGATACTACAGAGATACAAAATAAGTTAGAGGAAAAACAAAAAGAACTGGAGGAACATATTCAAGAACGATCTAATGTAATCTATTACAGAAATAAAGCAAACTGGATGGAATACGGAGAAAAATGCACAACATTCTTCCTGAATCTCCAATACAGGAACGCTAACATAAATAATTTGCAGAAACTCTTTACTGAAGACGGAGTCATCAAATCGATTTCAATCACCCTTCTTACATCAGCTGACATCTCAAAGTGCTGAAACCCAGCCTAAAACCCCCAACAGCAAGCAATGCAAGGGGTAGAAGCACCTAGAAAGTCCAAAACCTAGGAAGAAACCTAGAGAGGAACCAGGCTATGAGGGGTGGCCAGTCTTCTTCTGGCTGTGCCGGGTGGAGATTATAACAGAACATGGCAAAGATGTTCAAATGTTCATAAATTACCAGCATGGTCAAATATTAATAATCACAGTAGTTGTCTGAGAATTTATAGCACGACTTTTGATGCTACTTGGTTGGGGTCTGAGGAGATTATTTGTTGCGATTGCAAACGTAATAAAATGGTGGTCTGATAGTCCAGGATAATGAGGAAAAACATTAAGATCCACAACATTTATTCCATGGGACAAAACTAGGTCAGGAGTATGACTGTGACAGTGAGTAGGTCCAGAGACATGTTGGACAAAACCCACTGAGTCGATGATGGCTCCGAAAGCCTTTTGGAGTGGGTCTGTGGACTTTCCATGTGAATATTAAAGTCACCAAAAATGTGAATATTATCTGCTATGACTACAAGGTCTGATAGGAATTCAGGAAACTCAGTGAGGAACGCTGTATATGGCCCAGGAGGCCTGTAAACAGTAGCTATAAAAAGTGATTGAGTAGGCTGCATAGATTTCATGACTAGAAGCTCAAAAGACGAAAACGTCATTTTCTTTTTTGTAAATTGAAATTTGCTATCATAAATGTTAGCAACACCTCTGCTTTTGCGGGATGCGCGGGGGATATGGTCCCTAGTGTAACCAGGAGGTGAGGCCTCGTTTAACACAGTAAATTCATCAGGCTTAAGCCATGTGTCAGTCAGGCCAATCACATCAAGATTATGATCAGTGATTAGTTCATTGACTATAACTGCCTTGGAAGTGAGGGATCTAACATTAAGTAGCCCTATTTTGAGATGTGAGGTATCATGATCTCTTTCAATAATGGCAGGAATGGAGGAGGACTTTATCCTAATAAGATTGCTAAGGCGAACAACGCCATGTTTAGTTTTGCCCAACCTAGGTCGAGGCACAGACACAGTCTCAATGGGTATGGTTGAGCTGACTACACTGACTGTGCTAGTGGCAGACTCCACTAAGCTGGCAGGTTGGCTAACAGCCTGCTGCCTGGCCTGCACCCTATTTCATTGTGGAGCTAGAGGAGTTAAAGCCCTGTCTATGTTGGTAGATAAGATGAGAGCACCCCTCCAGCTAGGATGGAGTCCGTCACTCCTCAGCAGGTCAGGCTTGGTCCTGTTTGTGGGTGAGTCCCAGAAAGAGGGCCAATTATCTACAAATTCTATCTTTTGGGAGGGGCTGAAAACAGTTTTCAACCAGCGATTGAGTTGTGAGACTCTGCTGTAGAGCTCATCACCCCCCTAACTGGGAGGGAGCCAGAGACAATTACTCGATGCCGACACATCTTTCTAGCTGATTTACAGGCTGAAGCTATGTTGCGCTTGGTGACCTCTGACTGTTTCATCCTAACATCGTTGGTGCCGACGTGGATAACAATATGTTTATACTCGCCAGTTTTAGCTTTAGCCAGCACCATCTTCAGATTAGCCTTAACGTCGGTAGCCCTGTCCCCTGGTGAACAGTGTATGATCGCTGGATGATTCGTTTTAAGTCTAATACTGCGGGTAATGGAGTCGCCAATGACTAGGGTTTTCAATATGTCAGAGCTAATGGTGGGAGCCTTCGGCATCTCAGACCCCGTAACGGGAGGAGTAGAGACCAGAGAAGGCTCGGCCTCAGACTCCGACTCGCTGCTTAGTGGGGAAAACCGGTTGAACGCTTCTGTCGGCTGAATGAGCGACACCGGTTGAGTATTCCTACAGCATTTCCCTCCAGAAGCCATGATCTATGATTCTCCGAATGATACTTTAAAAGAGGAAGCTAATTATTTTAGGCAGATGTTCTCTTTTCCGTCTCGTCCTTTCCCACTGAATGAAGATTATGGTAAGGAATTCTTTCCAAATAATATAAAAAATGGAAAATTAACAAATGTACAGAAAGATCAGAGCGAAGGCCAAATTACAGAGGAACTTTTTGAGGCTATTAAATCATTTCAATCTGGAAAAACCCCAGGGCTTGTTGGCATACCAGTAGAGGTATATCAAGTATTTTTTGATATACTAAAAGCTCCATTATTAGATTGTTTTAACTACTCCTATAGAAATGGCAGTCTGTCAGGTACTCAGCAGGAAGGTCTGATTTCTCTATTATTTAAACAAGAACCAGATGGCAAATATAAAGACCCAGTCTATCTAAAAAACTGGAGGCCCCTTACACTTCAATGTTGTGATGCAAAAATACTAGCAAAATGCATAGCACTCAGAATTAAAAGGGTTTTTACCAGGTATTGTTCATCCTGATCAGACAGGTTTCTTACATGGATGACACATTGGAGATAATATACGACAACTACTAGAAATAATAGAACATCATGAAACATATAAGAAGTCAGGAATGGTATTCATAGCAGATTTTGAAAAGGCATTTGATAAAGTAGGATTGGATTTTATTTATAAATGCCTGGATTTTTTTTTTTTTTGTAATTCTCTTAGAAAATGGGTAAAAAATTATGTATAGCAACCCCAGATGTAAAATAGTAAATAACGGTTACTTCTCAGAGAGTTTTGAATTGTCAAGAGGAGTTAAACAAGGATGTCCGCTGTCACCATATCTATTCGTTATGGCCATCGAAATGCTAGCTGTTAAAATCAGATCCAATAACAACATTAGAGGATTAGAAATCCAAGGCTTAAAAACAAAGGTGTCCATGTATGTCGACGACTCAAGTTTTATGTTAAGTCCTCAAGCTAGATCCCTGCAATGTCTCATTAAAGATCTAGATAACTTTTCTATACTCTCTGGACTAAAACCTAATTATGATAAGTGTACAATATTACGTATTAATATTACAACTTTTACATTACCCTGCAGTTTACCTATAAAATGGGCTGATAGTGAAGTAGACATACTCGGTATTCATATCACAAAATATATAAATAAGCTCTAGAAAACTTGTAAAAATAGACAAGATCCTGCAACCATGGAGAGGTAAATACCTGTCTGTTTATGGAAAAATTGCCCTGATTAACTCCTTAGTCATATCTCAGTTTACTCACCTACTCCTGATGATTCGTTTTCAAATCATATGAGCAAACAACATTTCGCTTTATCTGGGACTGTTACAGCTCTCGTTGGTGGAATGATGAAGAATGAACCAAGGCGCAGGGTGGTAGGCGTACATCGTAACTTTATTGATGACACCAAACAAAATAACAAAATCAAAAAACGAAAGCGCACAGTTCTGTAAGGCTAAGAAACTATACAGAAAACAAGATCCCACAAAACCCAAAAGGCAAATGACAACTTATATATGATCCCCAATCAGAGACAACGATAGACAGCTGCCTCTGATTGGGAACCACACTCGGCCAAAAACAAAGAAAACATAGAGTTTCCCACCCGAGTCACACCCTGACCTAACCAAACATAGAGAATAATAAGGATCTCTAAGGTCAGGGCGTAACAGGGACGCTAAACCAGGCAAAATAAAACAAGCGTATCTATATCATGATTTGGGTTAAAACGAGCGTGTCTATATAATGATTTGGGTTAAAACGAGCGTGTCTATATAATGATTTGGGTTAAAACGAGCGTATCTATATAATGAATATGATTTGGGTTAAAACGAGCGTATCTATATAATGATTTGGGTTAAAACGAGCGTGTCCATATAATGATTTGGGTTAAAACGAGCGTGTCTATATAATGATTTGGGTTAAAACGAGCGTATCTATATAATGAATATGATTTGGGTTAAAACGAGCGTATCTATATAATGATTTGGGTTAAAACGAGCGTATCTATATAATGATTTGGGTTAAAACGAGCGTGTCTATATAATGATTTGGGTTAAAACGAGCGTATCTATATAATGATTTGGGTTAAAACGAGCGTATCTATATCATGATTTGGGTTAAAACGAGCGTGTCTATATAATGATTTGGGTTAAAACGAGCGTGTCTATATAATGAATATGATTTGGGTTAAAACGAGCGTGTCTATATAATGAATATGATTTGGGTTAAAACGAGCGTGTCTATATAATGATTTGGGTTAAAACGAACCTATCTATATAATGATTTGGGTGGGTTGAGATTATTAAATATAAAAGCACTAAACCTCTCTCTAAAAGCTTCACTCATTCAAAAGTTTTATTTGAACCCTAAATGATTCTCAAGTAGATTAATAAGAAAAGCTCATCCATTGTTTAAAAATGGCCTTTGTGCAGATTGCCATGTCTCATTTTCGATTAATTGAAAATTATACTTTTTTCAAAGTATCTGTCTTTTTCAAACAAGCATTGCAGAGCTGGCTACAATTTCGATTTCATCCCCCTGAAAAGATAAAACAAATATTACAACAAATATTATGGCTGAACTCAAATGTGCTGGTTGATAAAATACCTGTATTTATGGGAAAGATGTTTGAAAAGGGTATTTTGTTCTTAAAACCTGTTGAGGCTGGGGGCGCTGTTGTCACTATTTATGGTAATCGTGTAATTTTTTAAACGGCTTCCTACAAAATTCTTGATCGTACAATATGCATATTATTATTATTATTGGATAGAAAACAGTCTATAGTTTCTATAGGAGTTGAAATTTTGTCTCTAAGTGGAACAGAACCCATTCTACAGCAATTTCCGTGACATGGAGTCAGATTTCAGAAATGTTGGCACCTGATCTGGAGTCAGTTAAAAGGCCACTGTTATTGCTATGAGTATACGGACACTGCTTACGTCTTCCCCTGGATGCCTTTACGTGATGACGATTTGAATGGGGTCGATTGCGCGTTCACAGGCACTATAAATTAAAAAACCCTGTAGCTAGTAAGTCTTTTGGAGCTGCGTTATGCGCGTGGAGGACACCGACCCGCACCTGTTCCAAGCATTAGTGTTGGGAGTAATCTTTCTCCGGTCATGTTAAGACTCGTCATAGGAGTTAAAAACATCATAAGGTAGTTAATTTAAAGCGTTTTATAGCAATTTATATCCGTTTAGTGCGATTTTGGGACATTTATTTCTGAAACGCTGTGAATCGCTGGGCACGCTTCCAGTTCATGCTGAACGCAGTTGGCATTTCCACATGGCAAGAGGACAGCTTTCCACCAAAAGACGATTAGACCCAAGAAAGGATCCTTTGCCCAAGATACTGATGGAAGAACAGCTCAAAGTAGGACATTTTTATTATGATAAATCGTGTTTCTGTCGAAAAATGTTAGTGGCTTAGGACGCCATGTTTTTTGACGTAGCTTCGCTTGGCGCAAACTGTATTGAAAAGTAAGGATAATTTAAAAAATGTAATTCCGCGATTGTATTAAGAATTAAATTGTCTATCAATCGCTGTCCACCCTATATTTTTTAGTCACGTTTATGAGTATTTATGTATACGAGTAGATCACTGTCTAATGTGGCGCACGGACATTTTCTCACCAGCTGGGCTACTTTCCCCATTGTCTAACCATGATTTTGGTGGCTAAATATGCACATTTTCGAACAAACTGTATATGCATGTTGTAATGTGATGTTACAGGGGTGTCATCTGAAGAATTCTGAGAAGGTTAGTGAAAAAAATAATATATTTTGGCGATGTTTACGTTATCGCTCACTTTGGCTAGAATTAATGCTGGGGTAATGTTTGCACATGTGCTATGCTAATATAACGATTTATTGTGTTTTCGCTGTAAGACACTTAGAAAATCTGAAATATTGTCTGTATTCACAGGATCTGTGTCTTTCGATTAGTGTATGCTGTGTATTTTTACGAAATGTTTGATGATTAGTAAGTAGGTAAACACGTTGCTCTATGTAGTTATTCTAGTCCATTTGTGACGGTGGGTGCAATTGTAACCTATGCCATCTACCTGAAATATGCACATTTTTCTGACAAAACCTATCCCATACCATAAATATGTTATCAGTCTGTCATCTGATGAGTTTTTTTCTTGGTTAGGGGCTATAAATATCTTAGTTTAGCCGAATTGGTGATAGCTACTGGTGTTGGTGGACAAATAAAAGATGGTGGATTATGCTAATGTATTTTTAGGTAATAGATGTACATCTTTACATATTGTGTCTTCCCTGTAAAACATTTTAAAAATCGGACATGTTGGCTGGATTCACAAGATCTGTGTCTTTCATTAGCTGTATTGGACTTTAATGTGTAAAAGTTAAATATTTAAAACAAATATTTTTTTTGAATTTCGCGGCTCTGCCTTTTCAGTGGGGGTGGGGGGGGGAGTGCCGCTAGCGGCACCCTAGTCCTAGACAGGTTAAATGATATTATAAATTGTAATGGTAGAGTTATATCCTTCATGGAGTTATCAGAATTGCACAGGAAGGTCTGCTCAATCCAAGAGTACAACCAATTGATTATATTCAACAACCCAGGTCCCAGACACCATCCAGACATATTAAACAACCCAGGTCCCAGACACCATCCAGACATATTCAACAACCCAGGTCCCAGACACCATCCAGACATATTCAACAACCCAGGTCCCAGACACCATCCAGACATATTCAACAACCCAGGTCCCAGACACCATCCAGACATATTAAACAACCCAGGTCCCAGACACCATCCAGACATATTCAACAACCCAGGTCCCAGACACCATCCAGACATATTCAACAACCCAGGTCCCAGACACCATCCAGACATATTAAACAACCCAGGTCCCAGACACCATCCAGACATATTCAACAACCCAGGTCCCAGACACTATCCAGACATATTCAACAACCCAGGTCCCAGACACCATCCAGACATATTAAACAACCCAGGTCCCAGACACCATCCAGACATATTAAACAACCCAGGTCCCAGACACCATCCAGACATCAACCCAGGTCCCAGACACCATCCAGACATATTCAACAACCCAGGTCCCAGACACCATCCAGACATATTCACAGGAGATTTGTAGTTTTCTATCGCTTTCTTTCTTTTTCCAGTCATGATGGTAAATAAATTCCTCCTCTCCCTTCATCTCTTATCCCCAACATTCCAACACCAGACAGTACGAGAGCTTTCTACGCCCTCTAGTGGTGGGGTAGTATAATGTTGGTATATAATAAAGATATGAGAAAGTGTTTTATTCAACCTCATGGTGGTGCTGAAGACACACTCATTTCTAGTTTGGTGATGCAGTTTATTCAGAACTCTATCTCAATGGTTTACAGATAAGAGTGTATATGTATGAAGGCCTAAATAAAACAGTCATTGTGTCTGACAACATGTAAAACATACACTGCATGACCACGGTCCAAGTCCAAAAACTCTGCTGTGTAAAGAATAGCCTGGACCTACAATGTAATAGTCTAAGGCAGGGAGTGAGTGGGCTGGCAGGCTAACTGTAACAATGTAAAAAATAAATAATAATAATAATATTAATCCTCTATTATGATTAAAAATATATTTTTTTATCATAGCTTACTAGTACACCCTTGTGGTTGAATATATATATCTATTGGACGTCTTGTGAAACAACAATGAATAATGTTGAACTAACAAATATCATTAAAAAAACAAACAAGCATGTCATGAGTTGACATGCTCCTCACCCCTCCCTGTTCCTCCTAGGTACACCCTCTAACCCTAACCCTAACCCAGCTCCTCACCCCTCCCTGTTCCTCCTAGGTACACCCTCTAACCCTAACCCTAACCCAGCTCCTCACCCCCTCCCTGTTCCTCCTAGGTACACCCTCTAACCCTAACCCTAACCCAGCTCCTCACCCCTCCCTGTTCCTCCTAGGTATACCCTCTAACCCTAACCCAGCTCCTCACCCCTCCCTGTTCCTCCTAGGTACACCCTCTAACCCTAACCCAGCTCCTCACCCCTCCCTGTTCCCCTAGGTACACCCTCTAACCCTAACCCTAACCCAGCTCCACACCCCTCCCTGTTCCTCCTAGGTACACCCTCTAACCCTAACCCAGCTCCTCACCCCCTCCCTGTTCCTCCTAGGTACACCCTCTAACCCTAACCCAGCTCCTCACCCCTCCCTGTTCCTCCTAGGTACACCCTCTAACCCTAACCCAGCTCCTCACCCCTCCCTGTTCCTCCTAGGTACACCCTCTAACCCTAACCCAGCTCCTCACCCCTCCCTGTTCCTCCTAGGTACACCCTCTAACCCTAACCCAGCTCCTCACCCCTCCCTGTTCCTCCTAGGTACACCCTCTAACCCTAACCCAGCTCCTCACCCCTCCCTGTTCCTCCTAGGTACACCCTCTAACCCTAACCCTAACCCAGCTCCTCACCCCTCCCTGTTCCTCCTAGGTACACCCTCTAACCCTAACCCAGCTCCTCACCCCCTCCCTGTTCCTCCTAGGTACACCCTCTAACCCTAACCCAGCTCCTCACCCCTCCCTGTTCCTCCTAGGTACACCCTCTAACCCTAACCCTAACCCAGCTCCTCACCCCTCCCTGTTCCTCCTAGGTACACCCTCTAACCCTAACCCAGCTCCTCACCCCTCCCTGTTCCTCCTAGGTACACCCTCTAACCCTAACACAGCTCCTCACCCCTCCCTGTTCCTCCTAGGTATACCCTCTAACCCTAACCCAGCTCCTCACCCCTCCCTGTTCCTCCTAGGTACACCCTCTAACCCTAATCCAGCTCCTCACCCCTCCCTGTTCCTCCTAGGTACACCCTCTAACCCTAACCCAGCTCCTCACCCCTCCCTGTTCCTCCTAGGTACACCCTCTAACCCTAACCCAGCTCATCACCCCTCCCTGTTCCTCCTAGGTACACCCTCTAACCCTAACCCAGCTCCTCACCCCTCCCTGTTCCTCCTAGGTACACCCTCTAACCCTAACCCAGCTCCTCACCCCTCCCCGTTCCTCCTAGGTACACCCTCTAACCCTAACCCTAACCCAGCTCATCACCCCTCCCTGTTCCTCCTAGGTACACCCTCTAACCCTAACCCAGCTCCTCACCCCTCCCTGTTCCTCCTAGGTACACCCTCTAACCCTAACCCAGCTCCTCACCCCTCCCTGTTCCTCCTAGGTACACCCTCTAACCCTAACCCAGCTCCTCACCCCTCCCTGTTCCTCCTAGGTACACCCTCTAACCCTAACCCAGCTCCACGCCCCTCCCTGTTCCTCCTAGGTACACCCTCTAACCCTAACCCAGCTCCTCACCCCTCCCTGTTCCTCCTAGGTACACCCTCTAACCCTAACCCAGCTCCTCACCCCTCCCTGTTCCTCCTAGGTACACCCTCTAACCCTAACCCTAACCCAGCTCATCACCCCTCCCTGTTCCTCCTAGGTACACCCTCTAACCCTAACCCAGCTCCTCACCCCTCCCTGTTCCTCCTAGGTACACCCTCTAACCCTAACCCAGCTCCTCACCCCCTCCCTGTTCCTCCTAGGTACACCCTCTAACCCTAACCCAGCTCCTCACCCCTCCCTATTCCTCCTAGGTACACCCTCTAACCCTAACCCAGCTCCTCACCCCTCCCTATTCCTCCTAGGTACACCCTCTAACCCTAACCCAGCTCTTACCCCTCCCTGTTCCTCCTAGGTACACCCTCTAACCCTAACCCTAACACAGCTCCTCACCCCTCCCCGTTCCTCCTAGGTACACCCTCTAACCCTAACCCAGCTCCTCACCCCTCCCTGTTCCTCCTAGGTACACCCTCTAACCCTAACCCAGCTCCTCACCCCTCCCTGTTCCTCCTAGGTACACCCTCTAACCCTAACCCTAACCCAGCTCCTCACCCCTCCTCGTTCCTCCTAGGTACACCCTCTAACCCTAACCCTAACACAGCTCCTCACCCCTCCCTGTTCCTCCTAGGTACACCCTCTAACCCTAACCCAGCTCCTCACCCCTCCCTATTCCTCCTAGGTACACCCTCTAACCCTAACCCAGCTCCTCACCCCTCCCTATTCCTCCTAGGTACACCCTCTAACCCTAACCCAGCTCCTCACCCCTCCCTGTTCCTCCTAGGTACACCCTCTAACCCTAACCCTAACCCAGCTCCTCACCCCTCCCCGTTCCTCCTAGGTACACCCTCTAACCCTAACCCTAACCCAGCTCCTCACCCCTCCCTGTTCCTCCTAGGTACACCCTCTAACCCTAACCCAGCTCTCACCCCTCCCTGTTCCTCCTAGGTACACCCTCTAACCCTAACCCAGCTCCTCACCCCTCCCTGTTCCTCCTAGGTACACCCTCTAAACCTAACCCAGCTCCTCACCCCTCTCTGTTCCTCCTAGGTACACCCTCTAACCCTAACCCAGCTCCTCACCCCTCCCTGTTCCTCCTAGGTACACCCTCTAACCCTAACCCAGCTCCTCACCCCTCCCTGTTCCTCCTAGGTACACCCTCTAACCCTAACCCAGCTCCTCACCCCTCCCTGTTCCTCCTAGGTACACCCTCTAACCCTAACCCAGCTCCTCACCCCTCCCTGTTCCTCCTATGTACACCCTCTAACCCTAACCCAGCTCCTCACCCCTCCCTGTTCCTCCTAGGTACACCCTCTAACCCTAACCCAGCTCCACGCCCCTCCCTGTTCCTCCTAGGTACACCCTCTAACCCTAACCCAGCTCCTCACCCCTCCCTGTTCCTCCTAGGTACACCCTCTAACCCTAACCCAGCTCCTCACCCCTCCCTGTTCCTCCTAGGTACACCCTCTAACCCTAACCCAGCTCCTCACCCCTCCCTGTACCCCTAGGTACACCCTCTAACACTAACCCAGCTCCTCACCCCTCCCTGTTCCTCCTATGTACACCCTCTAACCCTAACCCAGCTCCTCACCCCTCCTTGTACCCCTAGGTACACCCTCTAACCCTAACCCTAACCCAGCTCCTCACCCCTCCCTGTTCCTCCTAGGTACACCCTCTAACCCTAACCCAGCTCCTCACCCCTCCCTGTTCCTCCTAGGTACACCCTCTAACCCTAACCCAGCTCCTCACCCCACCCTGTTCCTCCTAGGTACACCATCTAACCCTAACCCAGCTCCTCACCCCTCCTTGTTCCTCCTAGGTACATCCTCTAACCCTAACCCTAACCCAGCTCCTCACCCCTCCCTGTTCCTCCTAGGTACACCCTCTAACCCTAACCCAGCTCCTCACCCCTCCCTGTTCCCCTAGGTACACCCTCTAACCCTAACCCAGCTCCTCACCCCTCCCTGTTCCTCCTAGGTACACCCTCTAACCCTAACCCTAACCCAGCTCCTCACCCCTCCCCGTTCCTCCTAGGTACACCCTCTAACCCTAACCCTGCTCCTCACCCCTCCCTGTTCCCCTAGGTACACCCTCTAACCCTAACCCAGCTCCTCACCCCTCCCTGTTCCTCCTAGGTACACCCTCTAACCCTAACCCTAACCCAGCTCCTCACCCCTCCCTGTTCCTCCTAGGTACACCCTCTAACCCTAACCCAGCTCCTCACCCCTCCCTGTTCCTCCTAGGTACACCCTCTAACCCTAACCCAGCTCCTCACCCCTCCCTGTTCCTCCTAGGTACACCCTCTAACCCTAACCCAGCTCCTCACCCCTCCCTGTTCCTCCTAGGTACACCCTCTAACCCTAACCCAGCTCCTCACCCCTCCCTGTTCCTCCTAGGTACACCCTCTAACCCTAACCCAGCTCTCACCCCTCCCTGTTCCTCCTAGGTACACCCTCTAACCCTAACCCAGCTCCTCACCCCACCCTGTTCCCCTAGGTACACCCTCTAACCCTAACCCAGCTCATCACCCCTCCCTGTTCCTCCTAGGTACACCCTCTAACCCTAACCCTAACCCAGCTCCTCACCCCTCCCTGTTCCTCCTAGGTACACCCTCTAACCCTAACCCAGCTCCTCACCCCTCCCTGTTCCTCCTAGGTACACCCTCTAACCCTAACCCAGCTCCTCACCCCTCCCTGTTCCTCCTAGGTACACCCTCTAACCCTAACCCAGCTCATCACCCCTCCCTGTTCCTCCTAGGTACACCCTCTAAACCTAACCCAGCTCCTCACCCCACCCTGTTCCCCTAGGTACACCCTCTAACCCTAACCCAGCTCCTCACCCCTCCCTGTTCCTCCTAGGTACACCCTCTAACCCTAACCCAGCTCCTCACCCCACCCTGTTCCTCCTAGGTACACCCTCTAACCCTAACCCTAACCCAGCTCCTCACCAGCACCCTGTTCCCCTAGGTAGACTTTAAAGGAAAGTCTCTGTGTGCACAGACAGAGGAGCGGAATCTTTGAATGCGGGGCGGTTAATGCGCATTGAGACAAACTCTCAACTACTGAGAGGAGACTCTGCGCTGCACACTAGAGTAGGAGACTCTAATCTACAGCGTTCGCTGACAACATAGTGCATGCTCTGTTGCAAAACATCATTTAACCAAGACAATGTGTGTAATCGCTTTTTGAAATTGCTGCTCGTGAAAAAGTAAAAAAAAAAAAAAAAAGAGCAGACAGATGGGAAATAGGCTTTAAGGCTGGACTCACCGGAAGATTAAGTATTGTCTCAATCAAGACACCGAATGCAGTCACTGGAAATGAAATTCAACCCAATTCTCTGGTAGAATTAGCAGGTTTTTCCCCAATGAAAAAGAGGTATCTGCTTCGGAACAGTGAAACCAGTTGATACGTCGTCAGCGGTCTGGAACCTGGGCGGACTGCTCTCCTGAATTGCATGGATTCATGGTCCCGAAAAGGTATTGCGTTTGGGGGAAAAAGTTCAGGTGGATTTGAATGTGATTAGTAATGCATGTATTTTATTCATCCACAGTATTGTGAGGTTATGTAGCCTACTCTAAATGTATTTTTAATGAATGAAAAACGATTTTAGTGGAAGGTTTGGGCTTGACTGCTATTCTTCATATAACGGACAGTAACAGGGTGATTGATGCATTTGATCCATGTGTCGTGTGTACATACTTATTAATATTAGTAGGATACAGTACCTCTCTAATATGTTTGTGGTGTTTCTATTCTGTCCACAGCCGATCACCGCAATGACATCTGCACGTGCGTCCTCTTGTCCCAAAACGTTCCAAAGTGGATTTAATCGTCATTCCTCCTAAATAAAGTTATCAAACATGAGAACACCAAGCTCACTCCTGATCATTTTCCTCCTACACCAGGTGAGTGATTTCATGTTTAGTAAACTATTTTCTCTCTGCAGGTGTTAGGAATAAGATACAGTCGAAAATGCACAAAGACATTATTTTGTTAATTCAGTGTATTCATATCCAAGATATGACATGGTCAAATGTCATTGCAAGGTCATTTAGGCTCAGTAAGAATCTGGTTGCGATTTAATATATACTTTGTAAATCATGGCAAATATATACATAGATTGTCAGATAATAATTGTTTAGTTTAATATTACTGTATTAATAGCAAGTTAAACGTGGTAATATTGTCCTTTGATATTTGCAAGCCACCTACAAAAAAGTCTGTATTCAATGTATACATTTTACTTTACAGAAATAATTTGAAATAAATAAATTACAGAAATAGTTGAAAATTGGTCTCAATTGTCACTGTGTTGATGGTAAAGATAACAGTAATGATAATTGTAGCTTTACAGTAGAAGTCTATTTAATACAACTAATTATAATAACCATGTCATTATTTATAAATTGCAGAAATTATATAATACAAACTCTATATTCTCCATCTAGTAGAGTTTTCTATTAGAACCTCTATATTCTCCATCAGGTAGAGTTCTCTATTAGAACCTCTATATTCTCCATCTAGTAGAGTTCTCTATTAGAACCTCTATATTCTCCATCTAGTAGAGTTCTCTATTAGAACCTCTATATTCTCCATCAGGTAGAGTTCTCTATTAGAACCTCTATATTCTCCATTTAGTAGAGTTCTCTATTAGAACCTCTATATTCTCCATCTAGTAGAGTTCTCTATTTGAACCTCTATATTCTCCATCTAGTAGAGTTCTCTATTAGAACCTCTATATTCTCCATCAGGTAGAGTTCTTTATTAGAACCTCTATATTCTCCATTTAGTAGAGTTTTCTATTAGAACCTCTATATTCTCCATATAGAGAGTTCTCTATTAGAACCTCTATATTCTCCATCAGGTAGAGTTCTCTATTTGAACCTCTATATTCTTCATCTAGTAGAGTTTTCTATTAGAACGTCTATATTCTCCATCTAGTAGAGTTTTCTATTAGAACCTCTATATTCTCCATCTAGTAGAGTTCTCTATTAGAACCTCTATATTCTCCATCTAGTAGAGTTCTCTATTAGAACCTCTATATTCTCCACCAGGTAGAGTTCTCTATTAGAACCTCTATATTTTCCATCTAGTAGAGTTCTCTATTAGAACCTCTATATCTAGTAGAGTTCTCTATTAGAACCTCTATATTCTCCATCAGGTAGAGTTCTCTATTAGAACCTATATATCTAGTAGAGTTCTCTATTAGAACCTCTATATTCTCCATCAGTTAGAGTTCTCTATTAGAACCTCTATATTTTCCATCTAGTAGAGTTCTCTATTAGAACCTCTATATTTTCCATCTAGTAGAGTTTTCTATTGCTACTCATCGTAAAGCATCCCATCCATATGGTGTATACAGAGGAAATATATACAGAGGAAATATCACAATATGCTGGTGCTTGTTAGCACATGATATTCTGCGTTCATGAGTTATTAATGTTAATTTTACAGTACAATGTGATAATAGTAAGAATCTCCAGAACATACAGAGCTAATTAGTGAAGGTGCTGGAAGCAAAACGCTAAACTGGAGAAAAAGGAAAAAGTCACCACACATGGGTCATGTCTCAGAACAGCTTCAGTGTTAATGGGTCATGTCTCAGAACATCTTCAGTGTTAATGGGTCATGTCTCAGTGTTAATGGGTCATGTCTCAGTGTTAATGGGTCATGTCTCAGAACATCTTCAGTGTTAATGGGTCATGTCTCAGTGTTAATGGGTCATGTCTCAGTGTTAATGGGTCATGTCTCAGAACATCTTCAGTGTTAATGGGTCATGTCTCAGTGTTAATGGGTCATGTCTCAGAACAGCTTCAGTGTTAATGGGTCATGTCTCAGAACATCTTCAGTGTTAATGGGTCATGTCTCAGAACATCTTCAGTGTTAATGGGTCATGTCTCAGAACATCTTCAGTGTTAATGGGTCTAGATGCTTCAACATTCTATGGTTATAATTTACATTCCATATTACCAGCTCTTTGTGGGTTGCACTGCAGATGCATGGATGATTTATTTACAGGTTCTGGGGCAATATCTTCCAGCAACACCAATGAGATAAGGATGGCTGTTAACCCTCTGCTAAAGACATGCAATTAATATAATTGTTTTAATTTAATGGATTTGAACAAGACTTAACCCTTGGATGTAATCCTTAATGATCGGCCTGTTCAGACGAAAGTCAAGTGTTTGTGTTATTTTATAATACTGAGAGACACGCATCACATCAATCGACTGACACACAACAGAGCCTGCTCAAATAATAATCATATTTGACCACAAGGGCTTTCTGAACCTTACAGTTCATCTTCTCTTCTAGAATATATGATTTGAAGATAAATCTGTGTAAATCCAGGGAATTTATTCCTGTATTTACCAGAGATTGTTCATCTTAATCTGAGTAAAGCCCTCTGTGACCCGATGCTGTTTTCCCTGCAGGACGCTTTAATCTCTCCAAAGATAGATCAGAAGATTTAAAGAAATAAAACTCCACATTATTCACTGTTAGTATTTAAATGTTGCTTTGCAGTAGCAGTACAGATGTCGGATTTTAATTTTACCTGTTTCATTGCAGGAAGAAAATAATCCTGCAGCCCAAGGTTTCAAATATCTGAATAAATATTTAGAATCTGTGTGTCAGGACCCGGTGCGAGAAACAGTCACTAATAATCGGCAGAACCCAGAAGATGAGGCAGACACAGCAGTACTAGAGATGGTGGTTTAATAAAAGAACAAGATCTTCAGGCAAAGAATAAAAATCCACAACATCCAAAATAAAGCCAAGAGGCAAAAAATGGATATCTTCCAAAATACAAAGAAAATCCACAAAGTGGTAAGAACAGCAAGGGAAAAATCAAACCTCAAAAGACTAATCCAAAATACACAAGAACAAAACCAGAGAACCCCTGGAAAATCCAACAAGAGAAAATATATGTTCACAACAAGGCTTGGGCTGGGGCTGGGTGCTAACATACAAACATTGAGCAAAGAACTGAGGAACACACAGGGTTTAAATACCAACAAGGGAACGACACACAGGTGCAAACAATAATTAGAGCAAGGAAAAAACAAAAGGTTCAAAAAAGGTGCAATGGGGACATCTAGTGACCAAAAACCAGAACAGTCCTGGCCAAAACCTGACACTGTGTTCGTATACAATGCAGTACCGTACCTACATTATGTACAGTGCATTCGGAAAGTATTCAGACTCCTTGACTTTTTCCACATTATGTTACGTTACAGCCTTATTCTAAAATGTATGAAATAGTTTTTTCCCCTCATCAATTTACACACAATACCCCATATTGACAAAGAAAAAACTTTTTTTTTTTTCATTTTTTTTCAGACCCTTTACTCAGCACTTTGTTGAAGAACATTTGGCAGCGATTACAGCCTCGAGTGTTCTTGGGTATGTCGCTACAAGCTTGGCCCACCTGTATTTGGGGGGCTCCTGAGTGGCTCAGCGGTCTAAGGCACTGCATCTCAGTGCTAGAGGCTTCACTACAGACCCGTGTTCGATCCCGGGCTGCATCACAACTGGCAGTGATCGTAGGGCGGCGCACAATTGGCCCAGCATCGACTTGGTTAGGGAAGGGTTTGGCTGTCATTGTGAAATAAGAATTTGTTGTTAACTGGCTTGCCTAGTAAAATAAAGGTTAAATAAAAAAATATATATTTGGGGAGTTTCTCCCATTCTTCTCTGCAGATCCTCTCGAGCTCTATCAGGTTGGATGGGGAGCTTTGCTGCACAGCTATTTTCAGGACTCTCCAGAGATGTTTGATCAGGTTCAAGCCCGGGTTCTGGCTGGGCCAATCAAGGATATTCAGAGACTTGTCCCCAAACCACTTCTGCGTTGTTATGGCTGTGTGCTTAGGGTCGTTGTCCTGTTGGAAGGTGAACCTTCGCCCCAGTCTGAGGTCCTGAACACTCTGGAGTAGGTTTTCATCAAGTATCTCTCTGTACTTTGCTCTGTTCATCTTTCTCTCGATCCTAACTAGTCTCCCAGTCCCTGCCACTGAAAAAAATCCCCACAACGTGATGCTGCCACCACCATGCTTCACCGTAGGGATTGTACCAAGTTTCCTCCAGACGTGACGCTTGGCATTCAGGCCAAGAGTTCAATCTTGGTTTCATCAGACCAGAGAATCTTTTCTCAACGTCTGAAAGTCCTTTAGGTGCCTTTTGGCAAACTCCTAGGGGCTGTCATGTATCGTTTACTGAGGAGTGGCTTCCCTCAGGCCTGATTTGGTTTTAAATGTACTTAAGTATCAAAAGTAAAAGTATATATAATTTATAATGTCTTATATTAAGAAAACCAGAGAACATGAATTTCTTGTTTTTAAATTTACAGATAGCCAGGGGCACAGTTCAACACTCAGACACAATTTACAAACAAAGCATTTGTGTTTAGTGAGTCTGCCAGGTCAGAGGCAATAGGAATGACGAGGGATGTTCTCTTGATAAATGTGTTAATTAGACAGTTTTCCTGTCCTGCTAAGCATTCAAAATGTAACGAGTACTTTTGGCTGTTAGGGAAAATGTAAGGAGTAAAAAGTATATTATTTTCTTTAGGAATATAGTGGAGTAAAAGTAAAAGTTGTCAAAAATAATAATAGTGAAGTACAGATACCCCAAAAACCGACTTAAGTAGTGCTTAAAAGTATTTTTCTTAAGTACTTTACACCACTGACTGTGGGACCTTATATAGACCTTATATAGAAAGGTGTGTGCCTTTTCCAAACCATGGCCAATCAATTTACCACAGGAGTTGTAGAAACATCTCGAGGATGATCAATGGAAACAGGAGCTCCATTTCGAGTCTCATAGCAAAACGTCTGCTTAAGGTATATATATATATGTGTTACAATCAATGAGGACAATTGTAAGGAGTCAGGCGCAGAGAGCAAAGGTAATGGGGAAAACCACTCTTTAATGTCCAACCAGATGAACAACTGGTAACGTCAAAAACATTGGCGTAAAAATCCGACTTGAATAAAGTACAAACTGGAAAATAAATCCAGACTGTGGAAAAACCCCAATGTGAAAATAACAACCTCATATACAAAACAGAGAGACAAGCCCGCACAAACAGGAACGGGCTAAACGAACTTAAATAACACCACCCTAACAACCAAACAATAAACAGGTGAAATCAATTAGTCAAAACCAAACGAAAAGGAAAAAGGGATCGGTGGCAGCTAGTAGGCCGGCGACGACGACCGCCGAGCGCCACTCGAACAGGAAGGGAGGCCACCTTCGGTAATACTCGTTACAGTACCCCCCTCCTGACGCGCAGCTCCCGCAGCGCGCCGACGCCGGCCTCGAGGACGACCTGGGGGCCGAGGCGCAGGGCGATCCGGATGGAGGCGATGGAACTCTCTCAGCATAGATGGATCCAATATATCCCCCACCGGGACCCAGCACCTCTCCTCCGGACCGTACCCCTCCCAGTCCACGAGGTACTGCAGGCCCCTCACCCGGCGTCTGGAATCCAGAATGGACCTTATCCTGTACGCCGGGGACCCCTCTATATCCAGAGGGGGTGGAGGGACCTCCGGCACCTCACCTTCCTGCATGGGACCAGCTACCACCGGCCTGAGGAGAGACACATGAAATGAGGGGTTAATACGATAATAAGAAGGAAGTAACAATCGGTAACACACCTCATTTATTCTCCTCAGGACTTTAAATGGCCCTACACACTGCGGACCCAGCTTCCGGCAGGGCAAGCGGAGGGGCAGGTTTCGGGTCGAGAGCCAGACCCTATCCCCCGGTGCAAACACGGGGGCCTCACTGCAGTGACGGTCAGCGCTCTTCTTCTGCCGTCTACTCGCCTGACGCAGAGACTCCTGGACGGCTCTCCAAGTCTCCTTAGAGCGCTGTACCCACTCCTCCACCGCAGGAGCCTCGGTCTGACTCTGATGCCATGGTGCCAGAACCGGCTGATACCCCAACACACACTCAAATGGTGACATGTTGGTAGAGGAGTGGCTTAGTGAGTTCTGAGCAATCTCTGCCCAGGGGATGTATCTTGACCACTCCCCTGGCCGGTCCTGGCAATACGACCGCAGAAACCTACCCACCTCCTGGTTCACTCTCTCCACCTGCCCATTACTCTCCGGGTGATACCCCGATGTAAGGCTGACCGAGACCCCCAAATGCTCCATAAACGCCTTCCATATTCTGGAAGTGAACTGGGGACCCCGATCAGAAACAATATCCTCGGGCACCCCGTAGTGCCGGAAGACATGGGTAAATAATGCCTCCGCAGTCTGCAGGGCCGTAGGGAGACCGGGCAACGGGATAAGACGGCAGGACTTAGAGAACCGATCCACAACGACCAGGATCGTAGTGTTCCCCTGAGATGGAGGTAAGTCAGTCAGAAAATCTACCGAAAGATGAGACCATGGCCGTTGTGGAACGGGGAGGGGTTGTAACTTCCCTCGAGGCAGGTGCATAGGAGCCTTACTCTGAGCGCACACCGAACAGGAAGAGACATAGAATCGCACATCCCTCTCCAAGGTGGGCCACCAGTACTTCCCCCTAAGACCTCGCACTGTCCTCGAAATACCCGGGTGACCTGACGAGAGTATACCATGAGCCCATCGAATCAATTGATCACGAACAGCGAGCGGTACATACCTACGCCCCTCCGGGCACTGTGGAGGCGCAGGTTCCTCCCTTAATGCCCGCTCGATGTCCGCGTCCACCTCCCATACTATCGGTGCCACCAACTTGGCCGCCGGAATGATGGGAGTAGGATCGATGGACCGCTCCTCTGAGTCATAGAGGCGAGACAGCGCGTCGGCCTTAGTGTTAAGGGAACCTGGTCGATACGAGATCGTAAAACGAAATCTGGTGAAATACATGGCCCACCTTGCCTGACGCGGATTCAGTCTCTTAGCTGATCGGATATACTCCAGGTTACGGTGGTCAGTCCAGATGAGGAAAGGGTGCTTAGCCCCCTCAAGCCAGTGTCTCCACACCTTCAGGGCTTTAACCATAGCCAACAACTCCCTATCCCCCACATCATAATTCCGCTCCGCTGGCCCGAGTTTTTTCGAAAAAAAAGCACAAGGGCGGAGTTTTGGTGGCACACCCGAGCGCTGTGAGAGCACCGCTCCAACCCCAGCCTCGGATGCGTCCACCTCTACTATAAACGCCAAAGAAGGGTCCGGATGCGCCAACACTTGCGCCTCGGTAAACAGCACCTTCAACCTACAGAAGGCCCTGTCTGCCTCTACCGACCACTGCAAACGCACCGGCCCCCCCTTCAGCAGTGAGGTAATAGGGGCTGCTACCTGACCAAAACCCCGGATAAACCTCCGGTAGTAATTGGCAAACCCTAAGAACCGCTGCACCTCTTTTACCGTGGTCGGAGTCGGCCAATTACGCACGGCTTTTACGCGGTCACCCCCTATATCCACCCCCGAGCTGGAAATGCGATAACCCAGGAAGGAAACGGCTTGTTTAGAAAACTCACATTTCTCCGCCTTCACGTACAGGTCATGCTCCAGCAGTCGCCCAAGAACCTTGAGCACCAGAGACACATGCGCGGCGTGTGTAGCGGAGTAGATCAAAATATCGTCAATATACACCACCACATCCTGTCCGTGCAGGTCTCTGAGAATCTCGTCAACAAAGGATTGAAAGACAGCTGGAGCATTCTTTAACCCGTACGGCATGACGAGGTACTCATAATGGCCCGATGTAGTACTAAACGCGGTTTTCCACTCATCTCCCTCCCGAATACGCACCAGATTATACGCGCTCCTGAGATCTAGTTTCGTGAAGAACCGTGCTCCGTGGAATGATTCCATCGCCGTAGCGATGAGAGGTAGTGGGTAACTAAAACCCACCGTGATGGAATTGAGACCTTGATAATCAATACACGGACGCAACCCACCATCCTTTTTCTTCACAAAAAAGAAACTCGAGAAAACGGGTGACATGGAGGGCCGAATGAATCCCTGTCCCAGAGCTTCCGTGACATATGTCTCCATAGCCAACGTCTCCTCCTGGGACAAAGGATACACATGACTCCTGGGAAGTGCAGCGTTTACCTGGAGGTTTATCACGCAATCCCCCTGTCGATGGGGAGGTAATTGGGTCGCCTTCTTTTTACTGAAAGCGATAGCCAAATCGGCATACTCAGCGGGAATGCGCACGGTGGAAACCTGGTCTGGACTCTCCACCGTTGTCGCACCGATGGAAACTCCTACACACCTGCCTGAACACTCATCAGACCACCCCTGTAGAGCTCCCTGTTTCCACGAAATCGTCGGATTGTGAATAGCCAGCCAGGGAATCCCCAGCACCACCGGAAACGCAGGTGAATCGATAAGAAACAGACTAATTCGTTCCTTATGATTCCCCTGCGTAATCATCTCCAAAGGAATTGTGGCCTCCCTGACCAGCCCTGACCCTAACGGTCGACTATCTAAGGAGTGCACAGGGAAAGGGGGGTCTACCTTAACTAACGGAATCCTCAACCTCTGAGCGAGTCCGCGATCTATAAAGTTCCCAGCTGCGCCTGAATCGACTAGCGCCTTATGCTGGAGAGAGGGAAAAAATTGAAGGAAACATATTAACAAAAACATGTGACCAACAGGAAGCTCTGGGAGAGTGTGGTGCTGACTCACCTGAGGTGACCGAGGAGTGTTCTGCCTGCCCTCTCGATTCCCAGATGAACTCCTCCAGCACCGACCGGAAGTGTGCCCTCTTCGGCCACAACTGGTACAGGAGGAGCCTCCTCCCATCTCCCTAGATGCTGCCCCTCCTAGCTCCATCGGGATGGGAGCAGGAGGGTCAGGAGATGGAACGGACAGGACCCTTTCAGAACGTCCACGAGCAGCTAGCAGATGGTCTAACCGGATAGACATGTCTATTAGTTCATCCAAACTTAGCGTAGTGTCCCGACAAGCCAGCTCTCTGCGGACGTCCTCTCTCAGGCTACACCTGTAATGGTCTATCAGGGCCCTGTCGTTCCACCTTGCTCCAGCGGCCAAGGTCCGGAAATCCAGCGCGAAGTCCTGCGCGCTCCTCGTCTCCTGTCGTAGATAGAACAATCTCTCACCCGCCGCTCGGCCATCTGGAGGGTGATCGAACACGGCCCGAAAACGGCGGGTGAACTCCGGGTAGTGGCCCCTCGCTGAGTCGGCCCCGTTCCAGACCGCATTGGCCCACTCTAGGGCTCTACCCGTCAGGCAGGAGACGAGGACACTCACGCTCTCTTCGTCCGAGGGAGCTGGTCGGACGGTGGCCAGGTACAGATCTAATTGTAGCAGGAATCCCTGGCACCCCGCCACCGCTCCATCGTACTGGCTTGGAGGCGTAATACGCAAGGCGCTGGTACCGGGTCCCGCTGGAGGAGATGGTATAGTTGCTGGAGGGAGGGTAGGTGGGTTAGTAGGGAGACCACTCCTCTCCCAACGATCCATCCTCTCCATCATAAGATCCATAGCTGATCCGATGCGATGGAGGATGGACGTGTGATGAAGGACTCTCTCCTCCATCGTGGGGAGAGGGGTGGTCGCTGCTCCTGCTGGCTCCATAATTAGGGTGCGGGCTTCTGTTACAATCAATGAGGACAATTGTAAGGAGTCAGGCGCAGAGAGCAAAGGTAATGGGGAAAACCACTCTTTAATGTCCAACCAGATGAACAACTGGTAACGTCAAAACAATTGGCGTAAAAATCCGACTTGAATAAAGTACAAACTGGAAAATAAATCCAGACTGTGGAAAAACCCCAATGTGAAAATAACAACCTCATATACAAAACAGAGAGACAAGCCCGCACAAACATAAACGGGCTAAACGAACTTAAATAACACCACCCTAACAACCAAACAATAAACAGGTGAAATCAATTAGTCAAAACCAAACGAAAAGGAAAAAGGGATCGGTGGCAGCTAGTAGGCCGGCGACGACGACCGCCGAGTGCCACTCGAACAGGAAGGGAGGCCACCTTCGGTAATACTCGTTACAATATGTTTTATTATAAATTCGCTAACATTTCTAATAACCGGTTTTGTCTTTGTCTTTATGGGCTATGGTGTGTAGATTGATGAGAGAAATAGTAATTTAATACATTTTAGAATAAGGCTGTAACGTAAGAAAATGTGGAAAAAGTCAAGGGGTCTGAATTTCCGAATGCCCTGTGTACAATGATGAAAAATACACTGCTCAAAAAAATAAAGGGAACACTTAAACAACACAATGTAACTCCAAGTCAATCACACTTCTGTGAAATCAAACTGTCCACTTAGAAAGCAACACTGATTGACAATAAATTGCACATGCTGTTGTGCAAATGGAATAGACAAAAGGTGGAAATTATAGGCAATTAGCAAGACACCCCCAAAAAAGGAGTGATTCTGCAGGTGGTGACCACAGACCACTTCTCAGTTCCTATGCTTCCTGGCTGATGTTTTGGTCACTTTTGAATGCTGGCGGTGCTCTCTCTCAAGTGGTAGCATGAGACGGAGTCTACAACCCACACAAGTGGCTCAGGTAGTGCAGTTCATCCAGGATGGCACATCAATGCGAGCTGTGGCAAAAAGGTTTGCTGTGTCTGTCAGCGTAGTGTCCAGAGCATGCAGGCGCTACCAGGAGACAGGCCAGTACATCAGGAGACGTGGAGGAGGCCGTAGGAGGGCAACAACCCAGCAGCAGGACCGGTACCTCCGCCTTTGTGCAAGGAGGTGCACTGCCAGCGCCCTGCAAAATGACCTCCAGCAGGCCACAAATGTGCATGTGTCTGCTCAAACGGACAGAAACAGACTCCATGAGGGTGGCATGAGGGCCCGACGTCCACAGGTGGGGGTTGTGCTTACAGCCCAACACCGTGCAGGACGTTTGGCATTTGCCAGAGAACACCAAGATTGGCAAATTCGCCACTGGCGCCCTGTGCTCTTCACAGATGAAAGCAGGTTCACACTGAGCACATGAGCACATGTGACAGACGTGACAGAGTCTGGAGACGCCGTGGAGAATGTTCTGCTGCCTGCAACATCCTCCAGCATGACCGGTTTGGCGATGGGTCAGTCATGGTGTGGGGTGGCATTTCTTTGTGGGGCCGCACAGCCCTCCACGTGCTCGCCAGAGGTAGCCTGACTGCCATTAGGTACCGAGATGAGATCCTCAGACCCCTTGTGAGACCATATGCTGACACATGCACATTTGTGGCCTGCTGGAGGTCATTTTGCAGGGCGCTGGCAGTGCACCTCCTTGCACAAAGGCGGAGGTAGCGGTCCTGCTGCTGGGTTGTTGCCCTCCTACGGCCTCCTCCACGTCTCCTGATGTACTGGCCTGTCTCCTGGTAGCGCCTCCATGCTCTGGACACTACGCTGACAGACACAGGAAACCTTTTTGCCACAGCTCGCATTGATGTGCCATCCTGGATGAACTGCACTACCTGAGCCACTTGTGTGGGTTGTAGACTCCGTCTCATGCTACCACTAGAGTGAGAGCACCGCCAGCATTCAAAAGTGACCAAAACATCAGCCAGGAAGCATAGGAACTGAGAAGTGGTCTGTGGTCACCACCTGCAGAATCACTCCTTTTTTGGGGGTGTCTTGCTAATTGCCTATAATTTCCACCTTTTGTCTATTCCATTTGCACAACAGCATGTGCAATTTATTGTCAATCAGTGTTGCTTCCTAAGTGGACAGTTTGATTTCACAGAAGTGTGATTGGCTTGGAGTTACATTGTGTTGTTTAAGTGTTCCCTTTATTTTTTTGAGCAGTGTATATACGCAACATGCAACAATTTCAAAGATTTTAATGAGTTACAGTTAATATAAGGAAGTCAGTCAAATTAGATAAATAAATAACGCCATAATCGATAGATTTCACATGACTGGGCAGGGATCCAGCCATGGATGGGCCTTGGAAGGCATAGGCAGTAGGAAGGCCTTGGAAGGCATAGCAGTAGGAAGGCATAGCAGTAGGAAGGCCTTGGAAGACATAGCAGTAGGAAGGTCTTGGAAGACATAGCAGTAGGAAGGTCTTGGAAGGCATAGCAGTAGGAAGGCCTTGGAAGGCATGGCAGTTGGAAGGCATAGCAGTAGGAAGGCCTTGGAAGGCATAGCAGTAGGAAGGTCTGGGAAGACATAGCTTTAGGAAGGTCTTGGAAGACATAGCAGTAGGAAGGTCTTGGAAGACATAGCAGTAGGAAGGCCTTGGAAGACATAGCAGTAGGAAGGCATAGCAGTAGGAAGGCCTTGGAAGGCATAGCAGTAGGAAGGCCTTGGAGGGCATAGCAGTAGGAAGGCATAGCAGTAGGAAGGTCTTGGAAGGCATAGCAGTAGGAAGGCCTTGGAAGGCATAGCAGTAGGAAGGCCTTGGAAGCAATAGCAGTAGGAAGGTCTTGGAAGGCATAGCAGTAGGAAGGCCTTGGAAGACATAGCAGTAGGAAGGTCTTGGAAGACATAGCAGTAGGAAGGCCTTGGAAGACATAGCAGTAGGAAGGCCTTGGAAGGCATAGCAGTAGGAAGGTCTTGGAAGACATAGCAGTAGGAAGGCATAGCAGTAGGAAGGCCTTGGAAGGCATAGCAGTTGGAAGGCATAGCAGTAGGAAGGCCTTGGAAGGCATAGCAGTAGGAAGGTCTTGGAAGACATAGCAGTAGGAAGGCATAGCAGTAGGAAGGTCTTGGAAGACATAGCAGTAGGAAGGCATAGCAGTAGGAAGGCCTTGGAAGGCATAGCAGTTGGAAGGCATAGCAGTAGGAAGGCCTTGGAAGGCATAGCAGTAGGAAGGTCTGGGAAGACATAGCTTTAGGAAGGTCTTGGAAGGCATAGCAGTAGGAAGGCCTTGGAGGGCATAGCAGTTGGAAGGCATAGCAGTAGGAAGGTCTTGGAAGACATAGCAGTAGGAAGGCATAGCAGTAGGAAGGCCTTGGAAGGCATAGCAGTAGGAAGGCCTTGGAGGGCATAGCAGTAGGAAGGCATAGCAGTAGGAAGGTCTTGGAAGGCATAGCAGTAGGAAGGCCTTGGAAGGCATAGCAGTAGGAAGGTCTTGGAAGGCATAGCAGTAGGAAGGCATAGCAGTAGGAAGGTCTTGGAAGGCATAGCAGTAGGAAGGCCTTGGAAGGCATAGCAGTAGGAATGTCTTGGAAGGCATAGCAGTAGGAAGGCCTTGGAGGGCATAGCAGTAGGAAGGCATAGCAGTAGGAAGGTCTTGGAAGACATAGCAGTAGGAAGGCATAGCAGTAGGAAGGCCTTGGAAGGCATAGCAGTAGGAAGGCCTTGGAACGCATAGCAGTAGGAAGGCATAGCAGTAGGAAGGCCTTGGAAGGCATAGCAGTAGGAAGGCCTTGGAGGGCATAGCAGTAGGAAGGCATAGCAGTAGGAAGGTCTTGGAAGACATAGCAGTAGGAAGGCATAGCAGTAGGAAGGCCTTGGAAGGCATAGCAGTTGGAAGGCATAGCAGTAGGAAGGCCTTGGAAGGCATAGCAGTAGGAAGGTCTGGGAAGACATAGCAGTAGGAAGGTCTTGGAAGGCATAGCAGTAGGAAGGTCTTGGAAGACATAGCAGTAGGAAGGCCTTGGAAGACATAGCAGTAGGAATGTCTTGGAAGACATAGCAGTAGGAAGGCATAGCAGTAGGAAGGCCTTGGAAGGCATAGCAGTAGGAAGGCCTTGGAAGGCATAGCAGTAGGAAGAAATAGTAGTAGGAAGACATAGCAGTAGGAAGGCCTTGGAAGGCATAGCAGTAGGAAGGCCTTGGAAGACATAGCAGTAGGAAGGCCTTGGAAGACATAGCAGTAGGAATGTCTTGGAGGACATAGCAGTAGGAAGGCATAGCAGTAGGAAGACATAGCAGTAGGAAGGCCTTGGAAGGCATAGCAGTAGGAAGGCCTTGGAAGGCATAGCAGTAGGAAGGCATAGTAGTAGGAAGACATAGCAGTAGGAAGGCCTTGGAAGGCATAGCAGTAGGAAGGCCTTGGGAAACATAGCAGTAGGAAGGCCTTGGAAGACATAGCAGTAGGAAGGCCTTGGAAGACATAGCAGTAGGAAGGCCTTGGAAGATATAGCTTTACGAAGGCCTTGGAAGGCATAGCAGTAGGATGGCCTTGGAAGGCATAGCAGTAGGAAGGCCTTGGAAGGCATAGCAGTAGGAAGGCCTTGGAAGGCATAGCAGTAGGAAGGCCTTGGAAGACATAGCAGTAGGAAGGCCTTGGAAGGCATAGCAGTAGGATGGCCTTGGAAGACATAGCAGTAGGAAGGCCTTGGAAGGCATAGCAGTAGGAAGGCCTTGGAAGACATAGCAGTAGGAAGGCCTTGGAAGGCATAGCAGTAGGAAGGCCTTGGAAGGCATAGCAGTAGGAAGGCCTTGGAAGGCATAGCAGTAGGAAGGCATAGCAGTAGGAAGGCCTTGGAAGGCATAGCAGTAGGAAGGCCTTGGAAGGCATAGCAGTAGGAAGGTCTTGGAAGGCATAGCAGTAGGAAGACATAGCAGTAGGAAGGCCTTGGAAGGCATAGCAGTAGGAAGGCCTTGGAGGGCATAGCAGTAGGAAGGCATAGCAGTAGGAAGGTCTTGGAAGGCATAGCAGTAGGAAGGCCTTGGAAGACATAGCAGTAGGAAGGTCTTGGAAGGCATAGCAGTAGGAAGGCCTTGGAAGACATAGCAGTAGGAAGGTCTTGGAAGGCATAGCAGTAGGAAGGCCTTGGAAGACATAGCAGTAGGAGGGCCTTGGAAGGCATAGCAGTAGGAAGGCATAGCAGTAGGAAGGCATAGCAGTAGGAAGGCCTTGGAAGACATAGCAGTAGGAAGGCCTTGGAAGGCATAGCAGTAGGAAGGCATAGCAGTAGGAAGGCCTTGGAAGGCATAGCAGTAGGAAGGCCTTGGAAGGCATAGCAGTAGGAAGGCCTTGGAAGGCATAGCGTTAGGAATGCCTTGGAAGGCATAGCAGTAGGAAGGTCTTGGAAGGCATAGCAGTAGGAAGGCCTTGGAAGGCATAGCAGTAGGATGGCCTTGGAAGGCATAGCAGTAGGAAGGTCTTGGAAGACATAACAGTAGGAAGGCCTTGGAAGACATAGCAGTAGGAAGGTATAGCAGTAGGAAGGCCTTGGAAGGCATAGCAGTAGGAAGGCATAGCAGTAGGAAGGTCTTGGAAGACATAGCAGTAGGAAGGCCTTGGAAGACATAGCAGTAGGAATGTCTTGGAAGACATAGCAGTAGGAAGGCATAGCAGTAGGAAGACATAGCAGTAGGAAGGCCTTGGAAGGCCAAGCAGTAGGAAGGCCTTGGAAGGCATAGCAGTAGGAAGGCATAGTAGTAGGAAGACATAGCAGTAGGAAGGCCTTGGAAGGCATAGCAGTAGGAAGGCCTTGGGAAACATAGCAGTAGGAAGTCCTTGGAAGACATAGCAGTAGGAAGGCCTTGGAAGACATAGCAGTAGGAAGGCCTTGGAAGACATAGCAGTAGGAAGGCCTTGGAAGACATAGCAGTAGGAAGGCCTTGGAAGACATAGCAGTAGGAAGGCCTTGGAAGGCATAGCAGTAGGAAGGCCTTGGAAGACATAGCAGTAGGAAGGCCTTGGAAGGCATAGCAGTAGGAAGGCCTTGGAAGACATAGCAGTAGGAAGGCCTTGGAAGGCATAGCAGTAGGAAGGCCTTGGAAGGCATAGCAGTAGGAAGGCCTTGGAAGACATAGCAGTAGGAAGGCCTTGGAAGGCATAGCAGTAGGAAGGCCTTGGAAGACATAGCAGTAGGAAGGCCTTGGAAGACATAGCAGTAGGAAGGCCTTGGAAGACATAGCAGTAGGAAGACATAGCAGTAGGAAGGCATAGCAGTAGGAAGGCCTTGGAAGGCATAGCAGTAGGAAGGCCTTGGAAGGCATAGCAGTAGGAAGGCCTTGGAAGACATAGCAGTAGGAAGGCCTTGGAACGCATAGCAGTAGGAAGGCATAGCAGTAGGAAGGCCTTGGAAGGCATAGCAGTAGGAAGGCCTTGGAAGGCATAGCAGTAGGAAGGCCTTGGAAGACATAGCAGTAGGAAGGCATAGCAGTAGGAAGACATAGCAGTAGGAAGGCCTTGGAAGGCATAGCAGTAGGAAGGCATAGCAGTAGGAAGGCCTTGGAAGACATAGCAGTAGGAAGGCATAGCAGTAGGATGGCCTTGGAAGGCATAGCAGTAGGAAGGCCTTGGAAGGCATAGCAGTAGTTAAGTAGTAAAGGTAAAGTATTAATGTAGTGTTGTTGTAGCAGCAGTAATGTTGTAAAATAGTAATGTAGCGTAGTGGTAGCAGTAGTAATGGTGTAAAGTAGTAATGTATCATATTGGTAGCAGTTGCAGTAGTAATGTTGTAAAGAAGCAATGTTGTGCAGTGGTAGCAGTAGCAATGCTGTAAGGTAGTATTGTAGCGTAATGGTACTGTAGCAGTAGTAATGTTGTAAGATTGTAATGGAGCATAGTGGTAGCAGTAGCACTAGTAATGTTGTAAAATAGTAATATAGCGTAGTGGAAGTAGTAGTAGTAGTAAAGTAGTAATGTAGCATAGTAGTAGCAGTATTACTGTAGCATAGTGGTAGCATTAGTAATGTTTTAAAGTAATAATGTAGTGTAGTGGTAGCAGTAGCAATGTTATAAAATAGATATGTAGCGTAGTGGTAGCAGTAGTAATGTTGTAAAGTAGTAATGTAGCATAGCATTAGCAGTATTAATGTAGCATAGTAGTAGCAACAGTAATGTTCTAAATTAGTAATGTAGCATAGAGGTAGCAGTATTAATATAGCATAGTGGTAGCAACAGTAATGTTCTAAATTAGTAATGTAGCATAGTGGTAGCAGTATTAATGTAGCATAGTGGTAGCAACAGTAATGTTCTAAATTAGTAATGTAGCATAGTGGTAGCAGTATTAATGTAGCATAGTGGTAGCAACAGTAATGTTCTAAATTAGTAATGTAGCATAGTGGTAGCGGTAGTAATGTTCTAAATTAGTAATGTAGCATAGTGGTAGCAGTATTAATGTAGCATAGTGGTAGCGGTATTAATGTAGCATAGTGGTAGCAACAGTAATGTTCTAAATTAGTAATGTAGCATAGTGGTAGCAGTATTAATGTAGCATAGTGGTAGCAACAGTAATGTTCTAAATTAGTAATGTAGCATAGTGGTAGCGGTAGTAGAGTTCTAAAGTAAAACTGTACCATATTGCAGTAGTAATGTTGTAAAATAGTAATGTAATGTAGTAGTAGCAGTAGTAATGTTGTAAAGTATTAATGTAGCATAGTGGTAACAGAGGACTGTAGCAGAGGACTGCAGCAGAGGACTGATTTACAATGCTATCACATTAATTATTCACAGGTTACACTTGTGTAGGGCTGTAAAGATATTTAAACTGCATTAAAGTTGCTTTCGATGCCCTGTGCAGCGCTATGTGTGGCTATGGCCCTATTCTCACTTCCCATCCTCCCCGTAGCCCCAACTAGCCTCCCTGTGGGCCTCCTGTCCCCTGGCTCCCTCCCTGCGTACCCTCGCTGTCTATGGACATATTGTCTGTGCCCCACACACACACGCACACACACACACGCGCACGCGCGCGCACACACACACACACACACACACACACACACACACACACACACACACACACACACACACACACACACACACACACACACACACACACACACACACACACACACACACACACACACACACACACACACACACACACACACAGTGTAGCCACAGCATCTGTGCAGTCCCCTAGGGAGAGATAGGGGGTCAGAGTCTTCACAGGAACCCTTCTCTCTGTGACATCTGCTGCAGTCCCCTAGGGAGAGATAGGGGGTCAGAGTCTTCACAGGAACCCTTCTCTCTGTGACATCTGCTGCAGTCCCCTAGGGAGAGATAGGGGGGTCAGAGTCTTCACAGGAACCATTCTCTCTGTGACATCTGCTGCAGTCAGTGCCTGATCATCTGACAGCACAACAATGTATCGGAGGACAAAACCACTTGAGCTCTGCTCTCTAATGTTCTACTGTATTAGTAGATCATGTATCACTGTTCTAGTTCTATAGTGTACATGATGTGTCATGGAATGTTGGGACAAAAAGGTTTACTGTTCAGGATTACTAATGAGAAGATGACGACATTCACCATGTCTTAATGGAGTATCTCACTACGAAGCTCGGTGATGCTTTATGTCACAACCCAAACATCCACAACGCAGCTGGATGCACGTAACTGAGCTATGGTACAGTCTCTACTATAAACTATTACGACTCATTCTGGTGTGCACAGAGTCATGGGATGAACTCCCTGCTGGAGATGTAGTATTCTATAAAGAGATGTAGTATTCTATAAAGAGATGCTGTGTTCTGTAAAGAGATGTAGTATTCTATTAAGAGATGCTGTGTTCTGTAAAGAGATGTAGTATTCTATAAAGAAATGTAGTATTCTATAAAGAAATGTAGTATTCTATAAATGTAACGATTTTCCTCCTCCTCTCCATTTTCGGAGAAGGAGGAGTATTGAGGGAACCAAGGCGCAGCGAAGGTTGAACACATAATGATTTATTAAACATAAGACGAAAACACGAACTTCACTATAAACTAACAAAATAACAAAACGAAAGTAGACAGACCTGAACGACGAACTTACATACAACGTGAAGAACGAAATGAACAAACCGTATACAGTCCCGTATGGTGCAAACATAGACACAGACACAGGAGACAACCACCCACAAACACACAGTGATAATGCCCTACCTAAATATGACTCTTGATTAGAGGAAAATGCAAACCACCTGCCTCTAATCAAGAGCCATACCAGGCAAACCGAAACCCACATAGAAACAGATAACATAGACTGCCCACCCAAAACACATGCCCTGACCATAAACACATAAAAAACAACATAAAACAGGTCAGGACTGTTACAGTACCCCCCCCTCAAGATGCGCACGCCGGGCGCACAAGCACAAAGTCCAGGGGAGGGTCCGGGTGGGCAGTTGACCACGGTGGTGGTTCCGGCTCAGGACGCTGTCCCCTTACCACCTTAGTCACTCCCCTCTTCTGTCTACCCCTTCTAATGACCACCCAAACATTAGCTTCCCCTAAATAAACAGCTAGCACCGGGACAAAGGGCAGCACCGGGACAAGGGGTAGCACCGGGACAAGGGGCAGCACCAGAACAAGGGGCAGCACCAGGATAAGGACCATCACTGGAATAAGGGGCAGCACCGGGACAAGGGGCAGCACCGGGACAAGGGGCAGCACCGGGACAAGGGGCAGCACCGGGACAAGGGGCAGCACCGGGACAAGGGGCAGCACCGGGACAAGGGGCAGCACCGGGACAAGGGGCAGCACCGGGACAAGGGGCAGCACCGGGACAAGGGGCAGCACCGGGACAAGGGGCAGCACCGGGACAAGGGGCAGCACCGGGACAAGGGGCAGCACCGGGACAAGGGGCAGCACCGGGACCAGGGGCAGCACCGGGACAAGGGGCAGCACCGGGACAAGGGGCAGCACCGGGACAAGGGGCAACACCGGGACAAGGGGCAGATCCCGGCTGAAGGACTCTGGCAGGTCCTGTTTGGACGGCTCTGGCAGGTCCATGCTGGCTGACGGCTCTCGACGCTCATGGCAGACTGACGGCTCTCGACGCTCATGGCAGGCTGACGGCTCTCGACGCTCATGGCAGACTGACGGCTCTCGACGCTCATGGCAGGCTGACGGCTCTCGACGCTCATGGCAGGCTGACGGCTCTCGACGCTCATGGCGCTCTGACGGCTCTGGCTGCTCATGGCTCACTGACGGCTCTGGCTGCTCATGGCTCACTGACGGCTCTGGCTGCTCATGGCTCACTGACGGCTCTGGCTGCTCATGGCTCGCTGGCGGCTCTGGCAGATCCTGTCTGGTTGGCGGCTCTGGCAGATCCTGTCTGGTTGGCGGCTCTGGCAGATCCTGTCTGGTTGGCGGCTCTGGCAGATCCTGTCTGGTTGGCGGCTCTGGCAGATCCTGTCTGGTTGGCGGCTCTGGCAGATCCTGTCTGGTTGGCGGCTCTGGCAGATCCTGTCTGGCTGACGGCTCTAGCGGCTCCTGTCTGGCTGATGGCTCTAGCGGCTCCTGTCTGGCTGACGGCTCTGTAGGCACATGGCAGACGGGCGGCTTTGCAGGCTCATGGCAGACGGGCGGCTTTGCAGGCTCCTGGCAGACGGATGGCTCAGATGGCGCTGGGGAGACGGATGGCTCAGATGGCGCTGGAGAGACGGATGGCTCAGATGGCGCTGGGGAGACGGATGGCTCAGATGGCGCTGGGGAGACGGATGGCTCTGGCCGGATATGGCGCACTGTAGACCTGGTGCGTGGTGCCGGAACTGGAGGCACCGTGCTACTGACAAGCACCTTCCTACTAGTGCGGGGAGCAGGGACAGGGCACACTGTATTCTCAAAGCCTACTCTATCCCTGATGCGTGGTACCGGCACTGGTGACGCCGGGCTGAGGACAAGCACATCAGGATTAGTAGGGGGAGAATATACAGTGTGTACAGGGCTCTGGAGACGCACTGGTAGCTTAGTGCGTGGGCCCGGAACTGGAGGCACCGGGCTAAATACACGCACCACAGGGAGAGTGCGTGGAGGAGGAACAGGGCTCAGGATACGCACTGGTAGCCTAGTGCATAGTGTAGACACTGTAGGTACTAGGCTGGGGCGGGGAGGTGGTGCCGGAAATACCGGACCGTGGAGGCGTACTGGCACTCTTGAGCATTGAACCTGCCCAACCTTACCTGGTTGAATGCTCCCGGTTGCCCGACCAGTGCGGGGAGGTGGAATAACCCGCACCGGCCTATGTAGGCGAACCGGGGAAACCATGCGTAAGGCAGGTGCCATGTATGCCGGCCCGAGGAGACGCACTGGAGACCAGACGCGTTGAGCCGGCCTCATGACACCTGGCTCAATGCCCAATCTAGCCCTCCCAGTGCGGGGAGGTGGAATAACCCGCACCGGGCTATGCACTCGTACAGGAGACACCGTGCGCTCTACTGCGTAACACGGCGCCTGCCCGTACTCCCGCTCTCCACGGTAAGCCCGGGAAGTGGGCGCAGGTCTCCTACCTGCCCTTGGCCCACTACCCTTTAGCCCCCCCCCAAGAAATTTTTGGGAGTTACTCACGGGCTTTTTCGGCTTCCGTGCCAGACGCGTTCCCTCATAGCTCCGGTTCCTCTCTCCGGTAGCCTCTGCTCTCCGCAGTGCCTCCAGCTGTTCCCATGGGAGGCGATCTCTACCAGCTAGGATCTCCTCCCATGTGTAGACACCCTTTCCATCCAGAACATCGTCCCATGTCCATTGCTCCTTCTTTTCCTGTCCCTTTCTCCTTTGACTCCGCTGCTTGGCTCTGGAGAGGTGGGTGGTTCTGTAACGATTTTCCTCCTCCTCTCCATTTTCGGAGAAGGAGGAGTATTGAGGGAACCAAGGCGCAGCGAAGGTTGAACACATAATGATTTATTAAACATAAGACGAAAACACGAACTTCACTATAAACTAACAAAATAACAAAACGAAAGTAGACAGACCTGAACGACGAACTTACATACAACGTGAAGAACGAAATGAACAAACCGTATACAGTCCCGTATGGTGCAAACATAGACACAGACACAGGAGACAACCACCCACAAACACACAGTGATAATGCCCTACCTAAATATGACTCTTGATTAGAGGAAAATGCAAACCACCTGCCTCTAATCAAGAGCCATACCAGGCAAACCGAAACCCACATAGAAACAGATAACATAGACTGCCCACCCAAAACACATGCCCTGACCATAAACACATAAAAAACAACATAAAACAGGTCAGGACTGTTACAATAAAGATATGTAGTATTCTATAAAGAGATGCTGTGCTCTGTAAAGAGATGTAGTATTCTATAAAGAGATGTAGTATTCTATAAAGAAATGTAGTATTCTATAAAGAAATGTAGTATTCTATAAAGAAATGTAGTATTCTATAAAGAGATGCTGTGTTCTGTAAAGAGATGAAGTATTCTATAAAGAAATGTAGTATTCTATAAAGAAATGTAGTATTCTATAAAGATATGTAGTATTCTATAAAGAGATGCTGTGTTCTGTAAAGATATATAGTATTCTATAAAGAGATGTAGTATTCTGTAAAGTAATGTAGTCTTCTATTAAGAAATGTACTATTCTATAAAGAGATGTAGTACTCTATAAGGAGATGTAATGTCCTATAAAGCAATACAAGTATTCTATAAAGAGATATAGTATTCTATAACGAGATGTAGTATTCTATAAAGAGATGTAGTGTCCTATAAAGATATGTCGTATTCTATAAAGAGATGTAATGTCCTATAGAGATGTAGTATTCTGTAAAGTAATGTCGTATTCTATAAAGAGATGTAGTATTCTATATAGAGATGTAGTACTCTATAAAGAGATGTAGTATTCTATAAAGAGATGTATTATTCTATAAAGAGATGTAGTGTCCTATAAAGAGATGTAGTGTCCTATAGAGATGTAGTTTTCTAGAAAGAGATGTAGTGTTCTATAAAATATCTAATGTTCTATAAAGAGATGTAGTATTCGATAAAGAGATGTAGTGTTCTATAGAGATGTAGTATTCAATAAAGAGATGTAGTATTCTATAAAATATAGAATGTTCTATAAAGAGATGTAGTATTCTATAAAGAGATGTAGTGTCCTATAAAGAGATGTAGTGTCCTATAAAGAGATGTAGTGTCCTATAGAGATGTAGTTTTCTAGAAAGAGATGTAGTGTTCTATAAAGAGATGTATTATTCTATAAAGAGATGTAGTATTCTATAAAGAGATGTAGTGTCCTATAAAGAGATGTAGTGTCCTATAGACATGTAGTTTTCTAGAAAGAGATGTAGTGTTCTATAAAGAGATGTATTATTCTATAAAGAGATGTAGTGTCCTATAAAGAGATGTAGTGTCCTATAGAGATGTAGTTTTCTATAAAGAGATGTAGTATTCTATAACGAGATGTAGTGTTCTATAAAGACATGTAGTATTCTATAACGAGATGTAGTGTTCTATAAAGAGATGTAGTATTCTATATAGAGATGTAGTATTCTATAAAGAGATGTAGTATTCTATAAAGAGATGTAGTATTCAATAAAGATATGTAGTGTCCTATAAAGAGATGTAGTGTCCTATAGAGATGTAGTTTTCTAGAAAGAGATGTAGTGTTCTATAAAGAGATGTGTTATTCTATAAAGAGATGTAGTGTCCTATAAAGAGATGTAGTGTCCTATAGAGATGTAGTGTTCTATAAAGAGATGTAGTATTCTATAACGAGATGTAATGTCCTATAGAGATGTAGTATTCAATAAATAGATGTAGTGTTCTATAAAATATCGAATGTTCTATAAAGAGATGTAGTATTCTATAACGAGATGTAATGTCCTATAGAGATGTAGTGTTCTATAAAATATCGAATGTTCTATAAAGAGATGTAGTATTCTATAAAGAGATGTAGATTTCTGTAAAGATATGTAGTATTCTATAAAATATCTAATGTTCTATAAAGAGATGTAGTATTCTAGAAAGAGATGTAGATTTCTGTAAAGACATGTAGTGTTCTATAAAATATCTAATGTTCTATAAAGAGATGTAGTATTCTATAAAGAGATGTAGTGTTCTATAAAGAGATGTAGTATTCTATAAAAATATGTAGTGTTCTATAAAGAGATGTAGTGTCCTATAGAGATGTAGTGTTCCATAAAGCGATGTAGTATTCTATAAAGAGATGTATTATTCTATAAAGAGATGTAGTGTTATATAAAGCGATGTAGTGTCCTATAGAGATGTAGGTTTCTAGAAAGAGATGTAGTGTTCTATAAAATATCTAATATTCTATAAAGAGATGTAGTGTTCTATAAAATATCGAATGTTCTATAAAGAGATGTAGTATTCTATAAAGAGATGTAGTGTTCTATAAAGAGATGTAGTGTTCTATAGAGATGTAGTATTCTATAAAGAGATGTAGTGTTCTATTAAATATCTAATGTTCTATAAAGAGATGTAGTATTCTATAAATAGATGTCGTGTTCTTTAGAGATGTAGTATTCCATAAAGAGATGTAGTGTTCTATAAAATAGTGAATGTTCTATAAAGTGATGTAGTGTTATATAAAGAGATGTAGTGTCCTATAGAGATGTAGTTTACTGTAAAGATATGTAGTGTTCTATAATGTGTCTAATGTTCTATAAAGAGATGTAGTATTCTATAAAGAGATGTAGTTTTCTGTAAAGATATGCAGTGTTCTATAAAATATCTAATGTTCTATAAAGAGATATAGTATTCTATAAAGAGATGTTGTGTTCTATAAAATATCTAATGTTCTATAAAGAGATGTAGTATTCTATAAAATATGTAGTGTTCTATAAAGAGATGTAGTGTCCTATAAAGAGATGTAGTATTCTATAAAAATATGTAGTGTTCTATAAAGAGATGTAGTGTCCTATAGAGATGTAGTGTTCCATAAAGCGATGTAGTATTCTATAAAGAGATGTATTATTCTATAAAGAGATGTATTATTCTATAAAGAGATGTAGTGTTATATAAAGCGATGTAGTGTCCTATAGAGATGTAGGTTTCTAGAAAGAGATGTAGTGTTCTATAAAATATCTAATATTCTATAAAGAGATGTAGTATTCTATAAAGAGATGTAGTGTTCTGTAGAGATGTAGTATTCTATAAAGAGATGTAGTGTTCTATTAAATATCTAATGTTCTATAAAGAGATGTAGTATTCTATAAATAGATGTAGTGTTCTATAGAGATGTAGTATTCCATAAAGAGATGTAGTATTCTATAAAAAATATGTAGTGTTCTATAAAGAGATGTAGTGTCCTATAGAGATGTAGTGTTCCATAAAGCGATGTAGTATTCTATAAAGAGATGTATTATTCTATAAAGAGATGTAGTGTTATATAAAGCGATGTAGTGTCCTATAGAGATGTAGGTTTCTAGAAAGAGATGTAGTGTTCTATAAAATATCTAATATTCTATAAAGAGATGTAGTGTTCTATAAAGTGTCTAATGTTCTATAAAGAGATGTAGTTTTCTGTAAAGATATGTAGTGTTCTATAAAATATCTAATGTTCTATAAAGAGATGTAGTATTCTATAAAGAGATGTAGTGTTCTATAAAATATCTAATGTTCTATAAAGTGATGTAGTATTCTATAAAGATATGTAGTGTCCTATAAAGAGATGTAGTCTTCTATAAAGAGATGTAGTGTGCTATAAAGAGATGTAGTACTCTATAAAGAGATGTAATGTCCTATAAAGAGATGTAGTATTCTATAAAGAGATGTAGTGTTCTTTAGAGAGATGTAGTGTCCTATAAAGATATGTAGTATTCTATAAAGAGATGTAGTATTCTATAAAGACATGTAGTATTCTATAAAGAGATGCAGTATTCTATAAAGAGATGTAGTATTCTATAAGAAATGTAGTATTCTATAAAGAGATGTAGTATTCTATAAGAAATGTAGTATTCTATAAAGAGATGTAGTATTCTATAAAGAGATGTAGTATTCTATAAAGAGATGTAGTGTTATATAAAGAGATGTAATGTCCTATAGAGATGTAGTGTCCTATAGAGATGTAGTGTTCCATAAAGCGATGTAGTATTCTATAAAGAGATGTAGTATTCTATATAGAGATGTAGTATTCTATAAAGAGATGTAGTGTTATATAAAGAGATGTAATGTCCTATAGAGATGTAGTGTCCTATAAAGATATGCAGTGTTTTATAAATGTATGTAGTATTACATATATAATATGTAATTATATATATAATTACCTTTTATTGTGGCATTAATTCAACCTGTCGTGTTTTCATCTGATTGTCAATAAATCACTTCAAAGGTCTCCTTTACTAGGCTATATGTTCATCCACTCGCAACATATTTCCAGCCTCCAAACAGTGGTGAATGGAAAGAGACATATTTCACACAAAACACCAGAAAGTGCAGGTCTAATGACATTTGGCTGACTGTCATTGGCCCGGAATGTATGCGTCCACTGCTGTCCGTGCGTGTCTCGGTTCAGCTACTCATCTCTACCTTGGCAAAATGTCACTGTTCTTGTCTAACCACATCGCATTTTGGAGTGTAGGCTTTACCACCCGTTTTCAAGTCCATTCGCTAATGTGTCATGCCTCTGTCATGCCTCTGTCATGTTTTACCAGTACGGTGTACCCCCACAATTTATTTTGCCATTACGCCATACCGCCTTACTTTCACCCTGGTTGCACACGCCCTTTTGCCCTCAGAACAGCCTCAATTCGTTGGGGCATTGACTCTACAAGGTGTTGAAAGCGTTCCACAGGGATGCTGGCCCATGTTGACTCCAACGCTTCCCACAGTTGTCAAGTTGTCTGGATGTCCTTTGGGTGGTGGACCATTCTTGATACACACAGGAAACTGTTGAGTGTGAAAAACACAGCAGCTTTGCAGTTCTTGACACAAACCGGTGCACCTGGCACCTACTACCATACCCTGTTAAAATGCACTTAAATCTTTTGTCTTGCCCTTCACCCTCTGAATGGCACACATACACAATCCATGTCTTAATTGTCTCAAGGCTTAAAAATACTTTCTTTAAAACCTGTCTCCTCCCCTTAATCTACATTGATTGAAGTGGATTTAACAAGTGACATCAATAAGGGATCATAGCTTTCATCTGGATTCACCTGGTCAGTCTATGTCATGGAAAGAGCAGGTATTTCTTAATGTTTTGTGTGTATGTACAGATTTATTGCATTACGCCATAAAGTATACTGCGAATGGTTTACTTAAAATGGACCATTTTTGCTTAAATGTTGCAAGAAAATGGAAGCCAGTGTTAGACAGAGACAGTGGAAGTGAAAGTTGAAGGGGTTCGTCAAGGACACCAGTTTGAGTCCCGTCTTCATAATAAACCATACATTGTATCTAAACTAAAGTCTCTCCAGGGCATGCTCAGCTCTCCTCTTCAGCCCTCTTCCCTTCCCTGGGCACAATTAGCTCTGCTTTCATTCTTTATTTATTGTATATTTAAAGGCAACTAACAGTGGCAGTGTAATAACTGTACTCTTGAGGATTAGGAGCTGCAGCTTTAATCTCATGCTTCTAATAATGCTGCATGGACTGATTGATTAGTTTTTCAGGAAGCTTATGTCAGAAAAACTAATCCGTCTTTGGATTGTGCCAGGCTTGTACGGTTTTCCGCTCCGCCACTTTATCATTGCAGTGAATTCCAGAGCTGCTGGGCTGTGATAAGGCTGGTTTCTTTCTCAGTCCCTTCCCCACGGACAATCAAAATACTGTTTATATTCTTGTGAAGTGGCTGTAGCATCGACGGCAGCCCCGGCTTCACATCACCCTCTCCCAGGACTGGCCTTCTGAGGCACGGCAACTTTTCCTCTCCATAACGTCCGACAAGCCAAATGGGAGAGAAATATATTGGAGGAAACGGTAGTTGGTCAAGCCAGCAACCCAGGAATGGCTCTTTTAAAAGTGATTAAATTAGGATTTGAGTGAGTTTGTAAAGACGAGAGGCTTATAAGGTGCTGATGTGTATCAGAGCTCATATTGGGGTCACAGTGTTGTAGCTAGAAGGCCTGACTAAATCCCTCATAAACAGTCACCGTGTTGTAGCTAGAGAGCCTGACTAAACCCCTCATAAACAGTCACAGTGATGGAGCCAGAGAGCCTGACTAAACCCCTCATAAACAGTCACAGTGTTGTAGCTAGAGAGCCTGACTAAACCCCTAATAAACAGTCACAGTGTTGTAGCTAGAGAGCCTGACTAAACCCCTCATAAACAGTCACAGTGTTGGAGCTAGATGGCCTGACTAAACCCCTAATAAACAGTCACAGTGTTGTAGCCAGAGAGCCTGACTAAACCCCTCATAAACAGTCACAGTGTTGTAGCTAGAGAGCCTGACTAAATCCCTCATAAACAGTCACAGTGTTGTAGCCAGAGAGCCTGACTAAACCCCTCATAAACAGACAGTGTTGTAGCTAGAGAGCCTGACTAAACCCCTCATAAACAGTCACAGTGTTGTAGCTAGAGCGCCTGACTAAACCCCTCATAAACAGTCACAGTGATGGAGCCAGAGAGCCTGACTAAACCGCTCATAAACAGTCACAGTGTTGTAGCAAGAAGGCCTGACTAAACCCCTCATAAACAGACACAGTGATGGAGCCAGAGAGCCTGACTAAACCCCTCATAAACAGTCACAGTGATGGAGCTAGATGGCCTGACTAAACCCCTCATAAACAGTCACAGTGTTGTAGCTAGAGGGCCTGACTAAACCCCTCATAAACAGTCACAGTGATGGAGCCAGAGAGCCTGACTAAACCCCTCATAAACAGTCACAGTGTTGTAGCTAGAGAGCCTGACTAAACCCCTCATAAACAGTCACAGTGTTGTAGCTAGAGAGCCTGACTAAACCCCTCATAAACAGTCACAGTGTTGGAGCTAGATGGCCTGACTAAATCCCTAATAAACAGTCACAGTGTTGTAGCCAGAGAGCCTGACTAAACCCCTCATAAACAGTCACAGTGTTGTAGCTAGAGAGCCTGACTAAATCACACATAAACAGTCACAGTGTTGTAGCCAGAGAGCCTGACTAAACCCCTCATAAACAGACAGTGTTGTAGCTAGAGAGCCTGACTAAACCCCTCATAAACAGTCACAGTGTTGTAGCTAGAGAGCCTGACTAAATCCCTCATAAACAGTCACAGTGATGGAGCCAGAGAGCCTGAATAAACCCCTCATAAACAGTCACAGTTTTGTAGCTAGAGCGCCTGACTAAACCCCTCATAAACAGTCACAGTGTTGTAGCCAGAGAGCCTGACTAAACCGCTCATAAACAGTCACAGTGTTGTAGCAAGAAGGCCTGACTAAACCCCTCATAAACAGACACAGTGATGGAGCCAGAGAGCCTGACTAAACCCCTCATAAACAGTCACAGTGATGGAGCTAGATGGCCTGACTAAACCCCTCATAAACAGTCACAGTGTTGTAGCTAGAGGGCCTGACTAAACCCCTCATAAACAGTCACAGTGATGGAGCCAGAGAGCCTGACTAAACCCCTCATAAACAGTCACAGTGTTGTAGCTAGAGAGCCTGACTAAACCCCTCATAAACAGTCACAGTGTTGTAGCTAGAGAGCCTGACTAAACCCCTCATAAACAGTCACAGTGTTGTAGCTAGAGAGCCTGACTAAACCCCTCATAAACGTTCACAGTGATGGAGCCAGAGAGCCTGACTAAACCCCTCATAAACAGTCACAGTGTTGTAGCTAGAGGGCCTGACTAAACCCCTCATAAACAGTCACAGTGTTTTAGCTAGATGGCCTGACTAAACCCCTCATAAACAGTCACAGTGTTGTAGCTAGAGGGCCTGACTAAATCCCTCATAAACAGTCACAGTGTTGTAGCTAGACAGCCTGACTAAACCCCTCATAAACAGTCACAGTGTTGTAGCTAGAGAGCCTGATTAAACCCTTCATAAACAGTCACAGTGTTGTAGCCAGAGAGCCTGACTAAACCCCTCATAAACAGTCACAGTGTTGTAGCTAGAGGGCCTGACTAAACCCTTCATAAACAGTCACAGTGATGGAGCCAGAGAGCCTGACTAAACCACCTCATAAACAGTCACAGTGTTGTAGCTAGAGAGCCTGATTAAACCCCTCATAAACAGACACAGTGATAGAGCCAGAGAGCCTGACTAAACCCCTCATAAACAGTCACCGTGTTGTAACTAGAAAGAATGACTAAACCCCTCATAAACAGTCACAGTGTTGTAGCTAGAGGGCCTGACTAAACCCCTCATAAACAGTCACAGTGTTGTAGCCAGAGAGCCTGACTAAACGCTTCATAAACAGTCACAGTGTTGTAGCCAGAGAGCCTGACTAAACCCCTCATAAACAGTCATAGTGTTGTAGCTAGAGAGCCTGACTAAACCCCTTATAAACAGTCACAGTGTTGTAGCCAGAGAGCCTGACTAAACCCCTCATAAACAGTCACAGTGATGGAGCAAGAGAGCCTGACTAAACCCCTCATAAACAGTCACAGTGTTGTAGCTAGAGAGCCTGACTAAACCCCTTATAAACAGTCACAGTGATGGAGCCAGAGAGCCTGACTAAACCCCTAATAAACAGTCACAGTGTTGTAGCCAGAGAGCCTGACTAAACCCCTCATAAACAGTCACAGTGTTGTAGCTAGAGAGCCTGACTAAACCCCTCATAAACAGTCACAGTGTTGTAGCTAGAGAGCCTGACTAAACCCCTCATAAACAGTCACAGTGTTGTAGCTAGAGAGCCTGACTAAACCCCTCATAAACAGTCACAGTGATGTAGCCAGAGAACCTGACTAAACCCCTCATAAACAGTCACAGTGTTGGAGCTAGATGGCCTGACTAAACCCCTCATAAACAGTCACAGTGTTGTAGCTAGAGAGCCTGACTAAACCCCTCATAAACAGTCACAGTGATGGAGCCAGAGAGCTTGACTAAACCCCTAATAAACAGTCACAGTGTTGTAGCCAGAGAGCCTGACTAAACCCCTCATAAACAGTCACAGTGTTGTAGCCAGAGAGCCTGACTAAACCCCTCATAAACAGTCACAGTGTTGTAGCTAGAGAGCCTGACTAAACCCCTCATAAACAGTCACAGTGTTGTAGCTAGAGAGCCTGACTAAACCCCTCATAAACAGTCACAGTGTTGGAGCTAGATGGCCTGACTAAACCCCTAATAAACAGTCACAGTGTTGTAGCCAGAGAGCCTGACTAAACCCCTCAGAAACAGTCACAGTGTTGTAGCTAGAGAGCCTGACTAAACCCCTCATAAACAGTTACAGTGTTGTAGCCAGAGAGCCTGACTAAACCCCTCATAAACAGTCACAGTGTTGTAACTAGAGAGCCTGACTAAACCCCTCATAAACAGTCACAGTGTTGTAGCCAGAGAGCCTGACTAAACCCCTCATAAACAGTCACAGTGATGGAGCAAGAGAGCCTGACTAAACCCCTCATAAACAGTCACAGTGTTGTAGCTAGAGAGCCTGACTAAACCCCTCATAAACAGTCACAGTGATGGAGCCAGAGAGCCTGACTAAACCCCTAATAAACAGTCACAGTGTTGTAGCCAGAGAGCCTGACTAACCCCCTCATAAACAGTCACAGTGTTGTAGCTAGAGAGCCTGACTAAACCCCTCATAAACAGTCACAGTGTTGTAGCTAGAGAGCCTGACTAAACCCCTCATAAACAGTCACAGTGTTGTAGCTAGAGAGCCTGACTAAACCCCTCATAAACAGTCACAGTGATGGAGCCAGATAGCCTGACTAAACCCCTCATAAACAGTCACAGTGTTGGAGCTAGATGGCCTGACTAAACCCCTCATAAACAGTCACAGTGTTGTAGCCAGAGAGCCTGACTAAACCCCTCATAAACAGTCACAGTGTTGTAGCTAGAGAGCCTGACTAAACCCCTCATAAACAGTCACAGTGTTGTAGCCAGAGAGCCTGACTAAACCCCTCATAAACAGTCACAGTGATGGAGCAAGAGAGCCTGACTAAACCCCTCATAAACAGTCACAGTGTTGTAGCTAGAGAGCCTGACTAAACCCCTCATAAACAGTCACAGTGATGGAGCCAGAGAGCCTGACTAAACCCCTAATAAACAGTCACAGTGTTGTAGCCAGAGAGTCTGACTAAACCCCTCATAAACAGTCACAGTGTTGTAGCTAGAGAGCCTGACTAAACCCCTCATAAACAGTCACAGTGTTGTAGCCAGAGAGCCTGACTAAACCCCTCATAAACAGTCACAGTGTTGTAGCTAGAGAGCCTGACTAAACCCCTCATAAACAGTCACAGTGTTGTAGCTAGAGAGCCTGACTAAACCCCTCATAAACAGTCACAGTGTTGGAGCTAGAAGGCCTGACTAAACCCCTAATAAACAGTCACAGTGTTGTAGCCAGAGAGCCTGACTAAACCCCTCAGAAACAGTCACAGTGTTGTAGCTAGAGAGCCTGACTAAACCCCTCATAAACAGTCACAGTGTTGTAGCCAGAGAGCCTGACTAAACCCCTCATAAACAGTCACAGTGTTGTAGCTAGAGAGCCTGACTAAACCCCTCATAAACAGTCACAGTGTTGTAGCTAGAGAGCCTGACTAAACCCCTCATAAACAGTCACAGTGTTGTAGCTAGAGAGCCTGACTAAATCCCTCATAAACAGTCACAGTGATGGAGCCAGAGAGCCTGAATAAACCCCTCATAAACAGTCACAGTGTTGTAGCTAGAGCGCCTGACTAAACCCCTCATAAACAGTCACAGTGATGGAGCCAGAGAGCCTGACTAAACCGCTCATAAACAGTCACAGTGTTGTAGCAAGAAGGCCTGACTAAACCCCTCATAAACAGACACAGTGATGGAGCCAGAGAGCCTGACTAAACCCCTCATAAACAGTCACAGTGATGGAGCTAGATGGCCTGACTAAACCCCTCATAAACAGTCACAGTGTTGTAGCTAGAGGGCCTGACTAAACCCCTCATAAACAGTCACAGTGATGGAGCCAGGAGCCTGACTAAACCCCTCATAAACAGTCACAGTGTTGTAGCTAGAGAGCCTGACTAAACCCCTCATAAACAGTCACAGTGTTGTAGCTAGAGAGCCTGACTAAACCCCTCATAAACAGTCACAGTGTTTTAGCTAGAGAGCCTGACTAAACCCCTCATAAACATTCACAGTGATGGAGCCAGAGAGCCTGACTAAACCCCTCATAAACAGTCACAGTGTTGTAGCTAGAGGGCCTGACTAAACCCCTCATAAACAGTCACAGTGTTGTAGCTAGATGGCCTGACTAAACCCCTCATAAACAGTCACAGTGTTGTAGCTAGAGGGCCTGACTAAATCCCTCATAAACAGTCACAGTGTTGTAGCTAGAGAGCCTGACTAAACCCCTCATAAACAGTCACAGTGTTGTAGCTAGAGAGCCTGACTAAACCCTTCATAAACAGTCACAGTGTTGTAGCCAGAGAGCCTGACTAAACCCCTCATAAACAGTCACAGTGTTGTAGCTAGAGGGCCTGACTAAACCCTTCATAAACAGTCACAGTGATGGAGCCAGAGAGCCTGACTAAACCACCTCATAAACAGTCACAGTGTTGTAGCTAGAGAGCCTGACTAAACCCCTCATGAACAGACACAGTGATAGAGCCAGAGAGCCTGACTAAACCCCTCATAAACAGTCACCGTGTTGTAACTAGAAAGAATGACTAAACCCCTCATAAACAGTCACAGTGTTGTAGCTAGAGGGCCTGACTAAACCCCTCATAAACAGTCACAGTGTTGTAGCCAGAGAGCCTGACTAAACGCTTCATAAACAGTCACAGTGTTGTAGCCAGAGAGCCTGACTAAACCCCTCATAAACAGTCATAGTGTTGTAGCTAGAGAGCCTGACTAAACCCCTTATAAACAGTCACAGTGTTGTAGCCAGAGAGCCTGACTAAACCCCTCATAAACAGTCACAGTGATGGAGCAAGAGAGCCTGACTAAACCCCTCATAAACAGTCACAGTGTTGTAGCTAGAGAGCCTGACTAAACCCCTCATAAACAGTCACAGTGATGGAGCCAGAGAGCCTGACTAAACCCCTAATAAACAGTCACAGTGTTGTAGCCAGAGAGCCTGACTAAACCCCTCATAAACAGTCACAGTGTTGTAGATAGAGAGCCTGACTAAACCCCTCATAAACAGTCACAGTGTTGGAGCTAGATGGCCTGACTAAACCCCTCATGAACAGACAGTGTTGTAGCTAGAGAGCCTGACTAAACCCCTCATAAACAGACAGTGTTGTAGCCAGAGAGCCTGACTAAACCCCTCATAAACAGTCACAGTGTTGTAGCTAGAGAGCCTGACTAAACCCCTCATAAACAGTCACAGTGTTGTAGCTAGAGAGCCTGACTAAACCCCTCATAAACGTTCACAGTGATGGAGCCAGAGAGCCTGACTAAACCCCTCATAAACAGTCACAGTGTTGTAGCTAGAGGGCCTGACTAAACCCCTCATAAACAGTCACAGTGTTTTAGCTAGATGGCCTGACTAAACCCCTCATAAACAGTCACAGTGTTGTAGCTAGAGGGCCTGACTAAATCCCTCATAAACAGTCACAGTGTTGTAGCTAGACAGCCTGACTAAACCCCTCATAAACAGTCACAGTGTTGTAGCTAGAGAGCCTGATTAAACCCTTCATAAACAGTCACAGTGTTGTAGCCAGAGAGCCTGACTAAACCCCTCATAAACAGTCACAGTGTTGTAGCTAGAGGGCCTGACTAAACCCTTCATAAACAGTCACAGTGATGGAGCCAGAGAGCCTGACTAAACCACCTCATAAACAGTCACAGTGTTGTAGCTAGAGAGCCTGATTAAACCCCTCATAAACAGACACAGTGATAGAGCCAGAGAGCCTGACTAAACCCCTCATAAACAGTCACCGTGTTGTAACTAGAAAGAATGACTAAACCCCTCATAAACAGTCACAGTGTTGTAGCTAGAGGGCCTGACTAAACCCCTCATAAACAGTCACAGTGTTGTAGCCAGAGAGCCTGACTAAACGCTTCATAAACAGTCACAGTGTTGTAGCCAGAGAGCCTGACTAAACCCCTCATAAACAGTCATAGTGTTGTAGCTAGAGAGCCTGACTAAACCCCTTATAAACAGTCACAGTGTTGTAGCCAGAGAGCCTGACTAAACCCCTCATAAACAGTCACAGTGATGGAGCAAGAGAGCCTGACTAAACCCCTCATAAACAGTCACAGTGTTGTAGCTAGAGAGCCTGACTAAACCCCTTATAAACAGTCACAGTGATGGAGCCAGAGAGCCTGACTAAACCCCTAATAAACAGTCACAGTGTTGTAGCCAGAGAGCCTGACTAAACCCCTCATAAACAGTCACAGTGTTGTAGCTAGAGAGCCTGACTAAACCCCTCATAAACAGTCACAGTGTTGTAGCTAGAGAGCCTGACTAAACCCCTCATAAACAGTCACAGTGTTGTAGCTAGAGAGCCTGACTAAACCCCTCATAAACAGTCACAGTGATGTAGCCAGAGAACCTGACTAAACCCCTCATAAACAGTCACAGTGTTGGAGCTAGATGGCCTGACTAAACCCCTCATAAACAGTCACAGTGTTGTAGCTAGAGAGCCTGACTAAACCCCTCATAAACAGTCACAGTGAGGGAGCCAGAGAGCTTGACTAAACCCCTAATAAACAGTCACAGTGTTGTAGCCAGAGAGCCTGACTAAACCCCTCATAAACAGTCACAGTGTTGTAGCCAGAGAGCCTGACTAAACCCCTCATAAACAGTCACAGTGTTGTAGCTAGAGAGCCTGACTAAACCCCTCATAAACAGTCACAGTGTTGTAGCTAGAGAGCCTGACTAAACCCCTCATAAACAGTCACAGTGTTGGAGCTAGATGGCCTGACTAAACCCCTAATAAACAGTCACAGTGTTGTAGCCAGAGAGCCTGACTAAACCCCTCAGAAACAGTCACAGTGTTGTAGCTAGAGAGCCTGACTAAACCCCTCATAAACAGTTACAGTGTTGTAGCCAGAGAGCCTGACTAAACCCCTCATAAACAGTCACAGTGTTGTAACTAGAGAGCCTGACTAAACCCCTCATAAACAGTCACAGTGTTGTAGCCAGAGAGCCTGACTAAACCCCTCATAAACAGTCACAGTGATGGAGCAAGAGAGCCTGACTAAACCCCTCATAAACAGTCACAGTGTTGTAGCTAGAGAGCCTGACTAAACCCCTCATAAACAGTCACAGTGATGGAGCCAGAGAGCCTGACTAAACCCCTAATAAACAGTCACAGTGTTGTAGCCAGAGAGCCTGACTAAACCCCTCATAAACAGTCACAGTGTTGTAGCTAGAGAGCCTGACTAAACCCCTCATAAACAGTCACAGTGTTGTAGCTAGAGAGCCTGACTAAACCCCTCATAAACAGTCACAGTGTTGTAGCTAGAGAGCCTGACTAAACCCCTCATAAACAGTCACAGTGATGGAGCCAGATAGCCTGACTAAACCCCTCATAAACAGTCACAGTGTTGGAGCTAGATGGCCTGACTAAACCCCTCATAAACAGTCACAGTGTTGTAGCCAGAGAGCCTGACTAAACCCCTCATAAACAGTCACAGTGTTGTAGCTAGAGAGCCTGACTAAACCCCTCATAAACAGTCACAGTGTTGTAGCCAGAGAGCCTGACTAAACCCCTCATAAACAGTCACAGTGATGGAGCAAGAGAGCCTGACTAAACCCCTCATAAACAGTCACAGTGTTGTAGCTAGAGAGCCTGACTAAACCCCTCATAAACAGTCACAGTGATGGAGCCAGAGAGCCTGACTAAACCCCTAATAAACAGTCACAGTGTTGTAGCCAGAGAGTCTGACTAAACCCCTCATAAACAGTCACAGTGTTGTAGCTAGAGAGCCTGACTAAACCCCTCATAAACAGTCACAGTGTTGTAGCCAGAGAGCCTGACTAAACCCCTCATAAACAGTCACAGTGTTGTAGCTAGAGAGCCTGACTAAACCCCTCATAAACAGTCACAGTGTTGTAGCTAGAGAGCCTGACTAAACCCCTCATAAACAGTCACAGTGTTGGAGCTAGATGGCCTGACTAAACCCCTAATAAACAGTCACAGTGTTGTAGCCAGAGAGCCTGACTAAACCCCTCAGAAACAGTCACAGTGTTGTAGCTAGAGAGCCTGACTAAACCCCTCATAAACAGTCACAGTGTTGTAGCCAGAGAGCCTGACTAAACCCCTCATAAACAGTCACAGTGTTGTAGCTAGAGAGCCTGACTAAACCCCTCATAAACAGTCACAGTGTTGTAGCTAGAGAGCCTGACTAAACCCCTCATAAACAGTCACAGTGTTGTAGCTAGAGAGCCTGACTAAATCCCTCATAAACAGTCACAGTGATGGAGCCAGAGAGCCTGAATAAACCCCTCATAAACAGTCACAGTGTTGTAGCTAGAGCGCCTGACTAAACCCCTCATAAACAGTCACAGTGATGGAGCCAGAGAGCCTGACTAAACCGCTCATAAACAGTCACAGTGTTGTAGCAAGAAGGCCTGACTAAACCCCTCATAAACAGACACAGTGATGGAGCCAGAGAGCCTGACTAAACCCCTCATAAACAGTCACAGTGATGGAGCTAGATGGCCTGACTTTACCCCTCATAAACAGTCACAGTGTTGTAGCTAGAGGGCCTGACTAAACCCCTCATAAACAGTCACAGTGATGGAGCCAGAGAGCCTGACTAAACCCCTCATAAACAGTCACAGTGTTGTAGCTAGAGAGCCTGACTAAACCCCTCATAAACAGTCACAGTGTTGTAGCTAGAGAGCCTGACTAAACCCCTCATAAACAGTCACAGTGTTTTAGCTAGAGAGCCTGACTAAACCCCTCATAAACATTCACAGTGATGGAGCCAGAGAGCCTGACTAAACCCCTCATAAACAGTCACAGTGTTGTAGCTAGAGGGCCTGACTAAACCCCTCATAAACAGTCACAGTGTTGTAGCTAGATGGCCTGACTAAACCCCTCATAAACAGTCACAGTGTTGTAGCTAGAGGGCCTGACTAAATCCCTCATAAACAGTCACAGTGTTGTAGCTAGAGAGCCTGACTAAACCCCTCATAAACAGTCACAGTGTTGTAGCTAGAGAGCCTGACTAAACCCTTCATAAACAGTCACAGTGTTGTAGCCAGAGAGCCTGACTAAACCCCTCATAAACAGTCACAGTGTTGTAGCTAGAGGGCCTGACTAAACCCTTCATAAACAGTCACAGTGATGGAGCCAGAGAGCCTGACTAAACCACCTCATAAACAGTCACAGTGTTGTAGCTAGAGAGCCTGACTAAACCCCTCATGAACAGACACAGTGATAGAGCCAGAGAGCCTGACTAAACCCCTCATAAACAGTCACCGTGTTGTAACTAGAAAGAATGACTAAACCCCTCATAAACAGTCACAGTGTTGTAGCTAGAGGGCCTGACTAAACCCCTCATAAACAGTCACAGTGTTGTAGCCAGAGAGCCTGACTAAACGCTTCATAAACAGTCACAGTGTTGTAGCCAGAGAGCCTGACTAAACCCCTCATAAACAGTCATAGTGTTGTAGCTAGAGAGCCTGACTAAACCCCTTATAAACAGTCACAGTGTTGTAGCCAGAGAGCCTGACTAAACCCCTCATAAACAGTCACAGTGATGGAGCAAGAGAGCCTGACTAAACCCCTCATAAACAGTCACAGTGTTGTAGCTAGAGAGCCTGACTAAACCCCTCATAAACAGTCACAGTGATGGAGCCAGAGAGCCTGACTAAACCCCTAATAAACAGTCACAGTGTTGTAGCCAGAGAGCCTGACTAAACCCCTCATAAACAGTCACAGTGTTGTAGATAGAGAGCCTGACTAAACCGCTCATAAACAGTCACAGTGTTGTAGCTAGAGAGCCTGACTAAACCCCTCATAAACAGTCACAGTGATGGAGCCAGATAGCCTGACTAAACCCCTCATAAACAGTCACAGTGTTGGAGCTAGATGGCCTGACTAAACCCCTCATAAACAGTCACAGTGTTGTAGCCAGAGAGCCTGACTAAACCCCTCATAAACAGTCACAGTGATGGAGCAAGAGAGCCTGACTAAACCCCTCATAAACAGTCACAGTGTTGTAGCTAGAGAGCCTGACTAAACCCCTCATAAACAGTCACAGTGATGGAGCCAGAGAGCCTGACTAAACCCCTAATAAACAGTCACAGTGTTGTAGCCAGAGAGCCTGACTAAACCCCTCATAAACAGTCACAGTGTTGTAGCTAGAGAGCCTGACTAAACCCCTCATAAACAGTCACAGTGTTGGAGCTAGATGGCCTGACTAAACCCCTCATGAACAGACAGTGTTGTAGCTAGAGAGCCTGACTAAACCCCTCATAAACAGACAGTGTTGTAGCCAGAGAGCCTGACTAAACCCCTCATAAACAGTCACAGTGTTGTAGCCAGAGAGCCTGACTAAACCCTTTATAGACAGTCACAGTGATGGAGCTAGATGGCCTGACACAACCCCTCATAAACAATCACAGTGATGTAGCTAGAGAGCCTGACTAAACCCCTCATAAACAGTCACAGTGATGGAGCCAGAGAGCCTGACTAAACCCCTCATAAACAGACAGTGTTGTAGCTAGAGAGCCTGACTAAATCCCCCATAAACAGTCACAGTGTTGTAGCTAGAGGGCCTGACTAAATCCCCCATAAACAGACAGTGTTGTAGCTAGAGAGCCTGACTAAACCCCTCATAAACAGTCACAGTGATGGAGCCAGAGAGCCTGACTAAAGCCCCCATAAGCAGTCACAGTGTTGTAGCTAGATGGCCTGACTAAACCCCTCATAAACAGTCACAGTGTTGTAGCTAGAGAGCCTGACTAAACCCCTCATAAACAGTCACAGTGTTGTAGCCAGAGAGCCTGACTAAACCCCTCATAAACAGTCACAGTGTTGTAGCTAGAGAGCCTGACTAAACCCCTCATAAACAGTCACAGTGTTGTAGCTAGAGAGCCTGACTAAACCCCTCATAAACAGTCACAGTGTTGTAGCTAGAGAGCCTGACTAAATCCCTCATAAACAGTCACAGTGATGGAGCCAGAGAGCCTGAATAAACCCCTCATAAACAGTCACAGTGTTGTAGCTAGAGCGCCTGACTAAACCCCTCATAAACAGTCACAGTGATGGAGCCAGAGAGCCTGACTAAACCGCTCATAAACAGTCACAGTGTTGTAGCAAGAAGGCCTGACTAAACCCCTCATAAACAGACACAGTGATGGAGCCAGAGAGCCTGACTAAACCCCTCATAAACAGTCACAGTGATGGAGCTAGATGGCCTGACTAAACCCCTCATAAACAGTCACAGTGTTGTAGCTAGAGGGCCTGACTAAACCCCTCATAAACAGTCACAGTGATGGAGCCAGAGAGCCTGACTAAACCCCTCATAAACAGTCACAGTGTTGTAGCTAGAGAGCCTGACTAAACCCCTCATAAACAGTCACAGTGTTGTAGCTAGAGAGCCTGACTAAACCCCTCATAAACAGTCACAGTGTTTTAGCTAGAGAGCCTGACTAAACCCCTCATAAACATTCACAGTGATGGAGCCAGAGAGCCTGACTAAACCCCTCATAAACAGTCACAGTGTTGTAGCTAGAGGGCCTGACTAAACCCCTCATAAACAGTCACAGTGTTGTAGCTAGATGGCCTGACTAAACCCCTCATAAACAGTCACAGTGTTGTAGCTAGAGGGCCTGACTAAATCCCTCATAAACAGTCACAGTGTTGTAGCTAGAGAGCCTGACTAAACCCCTCATAAACAGTCACAGTGTTGTAGCTAGAGAGCCTGACTAAACCCTTCATAAACAGTCACAGTGTTGTAGCCAGAGAGCCTGACTAAACCCCTCATAAACAGTCACAGTGTTGTAGCTAGAGGGCCTGACTAAACCCTTCATAAACAGTCACAGTGATGGAGCCAGAGAGCCTGACTAAACCACCTCATAAACAGTCACAGTGTTGTAGCTAGAGAGCCTGACTAAACCCCTCATGAACAGACACAGTGATAGAGCCAGAGAGCCTGACTAAACCCCTCATAAACAGTCACCGTGTTGTAACTAGAAAGAATGACTAAACCCCTCATAAACAGTCACAGTGTTGTAGCTAGAGGGCCTGACTAAACCCCTCATAAACAGTCACAGTGTTGTAGCCAGAGAGCCTGACTAAACGCTTCATAAACAGTCACAGTGTTGTAGCCAGAGAGCCTGACTAAACCCCTCATAAACAGTCATAGTGTTGTAGCTAGAGAGCCTGACTAAACCCCTTATAAACAGTCACAGTGTTGTAGCCAGAGAGCCTGACTAAACCCCTCATAAACAGTCACAGTGATGGAGCAAGAGAGCCTGACTAAACCCCTCATAAACAGTCACAGTGTTGTAGCTAGAGAGCCTGACTAAACCCCTCATAAACAGTCACAGTGATGGAGCCAGAGAGCCTGACTAAACCCCTAATAAACAGTCACAGTGTTGTAGCCAGAGAGCCTGACTAAACCCCTCATAAACAGTCACAGTGTTGTAGCTAGAGAGCCTGACTAAACCGCTCATAAACAGTCACAGTGTTGTAGCTAGAGAGCCTGACTAAACCCCTCATAAACAGTCACAGTGATGGAGCCAGATAGCCTGACTAAACCCCTCATAAACAGTCACAGTGTTGGAGCTAGATGGCCTGACTAAACCCCTCATAAACAGTCACAGTGTTGTAGCCAGAGAGCCTGACTAAACCCCTCATAAACAGTCACAGTGATGGAGCAAGAGAGCCTGACTAAACCCCTCATAAACAGTCACAGTGTTGTAGCTAGAGAGCCTGACTAAACCCCTCATAAACAGTCACAGTGATGGAGCCAGAGAGCCTGACTAAACCCCTAATAAACAGTCACAGTGTTGTAGCCAGAGAGCCTGACTAAACCCCTCATAAACAGTCACAGTGTTGTAGCTAGAGAGCCTGACTAAACCCCTCATAAACAGTCACAGTGTTGGAGCTAGATGGCCTGACTAAACCCCTCATGAACAGACAGTGTTGTAGCTAGAGAGCCTGACTAAACCCCTCATAAACAGACAGTGTTGTAGCCAGAGAGCCTGACTAAACCCCTCATAAACAGTCACAGTGTTGTAGCCAGAGAGCCTGACTAAACCCTTTATAGACAGTCACAGTGATGGAGCTAGATGGCCTGACACAACCCCTCATAAACAATCACAGTGATGTAGCTAGAGAGCCTGACTAAACCCCTCATAAACAGTCACAGTGATGGAGCCAGAGAGCCTGACTAAACCCCTCATAAACAGACAGTGTTGTAGCTAGAGAGCCTGACTAAATCCCCCATAAACAGTCACAGTGTTGTAGCTAGAGGGCCTGACTAAATCCCCCATAAACAGACAGTGTTGTAGCTAGACAGCCTGACTAAACCCCTCATAAACAGTCACAGTGATGGAGCCAGAGAGCCTGACTAAAGCCCCCATAAGCAGTCACAGTGTTGTAGCTAGATGGCCTGACTAAACCCCTCATAAACAGTCACAGTGTTGTAGCTAGAGGGCCTGACTAAACCCCTCATAAACAGTCACAGTGATGGAGCCAGAGAGCCTGACTAAACCCTTCATAAACAGTCACAGTGTTGTAGCCAGAGAGCCTGACTAAACCCCTCATAAACAGTCACAGTGATGGAGCCATAGAGCCTGACTAAACCCTTCATAAACAGTCACAGTGTTGTAGCCAGAGAGCCTGACTAAACCCCTCATAAACAGTCACAGTGTTGTAGCCAGAGAGCCTGACTAAACCCCTAATAAACAGTCACAGTGTTGTAGCTAGAGAGCCTGACTAAACCCCTCATAAACAGACACAGTGATAGAGCCAGAGAGCCTGACTAAACCCCTCATAAACAGTCACAGTGTTGTAGCTAGAGAGCCTGACTAAACCCCTCATAAACAGTCACAGTGATGGAGCCAGAGAACCTGACTAAACCCCTCATAAACAGTCACAGTGTTTGAGCTAGATGGCCTGACTAAACCCCTCATAAACAGTCACAGTGTTGTAGCCAGAGAGCCTGACTAAACCCCTCATAAACAGTCACAGTGTTGTAGCTAGAGAGCCTGACTAAACCCCTCATAAACAGTCACAGTGTTGTAGCCAGAGAGCCTGACTAAACCCCTCATAAACAGTCACAGTGATGGAGCAAGAGAGCCTGACTAAACCCCTCATAAACAGTCACAGTGTTGTAGCTAGAGAGCCTGACTAAACCCCTCATAAACAGTCACAGTGATGGAGCCAGAGAGCCTGACTAAACCCCTAATAAACAGTCACAGTGTTGTAGCCAGAGAGTCTGACTAAACCCCTCATAAACAGTCACAGTGTTGTAGCTAGAGAGCCTGACTAAACCCCTCATAAACAGTCACAGTGTTGTAGCCAGAGAGCCTGACTAAACCCCTCATAAACAGTCACAGTGTTGTAGCTAGAGAGCCTGACTAAACCCCTCATAAACAGTCACAGTGTTGTAGCTAGAGAGCCTGACTAAACCCCTCATAAACAGTCACAGTGTTGGAGCTAGATGGCCTGACTAAACCCCTAATAAACAGTCACAGTGTTGTAGCCAGAGAGCCTGACTAAACCCCTCAGAAACAGTCACAGTGTTGTAGCTAGAGAGCCTGACTAAACCCCTCATAAACAGTCACAGTGTTGTAGCCAGAGAGCCTGACTAAACCCCTCATAAACAGTCACAGTGTTGTAGCTAGAGAGCCTGACTAAACCCCTCATAAACAGTCACAGTGTTGTAGCTAGAGAGCCTGACTAAACCCCTCATAAACAGTCACAGTGTTGTAGCTAGAGAGCCTGACTAAATCCCTCATAAACAGTCACAGTGTTGGAGCTAGATGGCCTGACTAAACCCCTCATAAACAGTCACAGTGTTGTAGCCAGAGAGCCTGACTAAACCCCTCATAAACAGTCACAGTGATGGAGCAAGAGAGCCTGACTAAACCCCTCATAAACAGTCACAGTGTTGTAGCTAGAGAGCCTGACTAAACCCCTCATAAACAGTCACAGTGATGGAGCCAGAGAGCCTGACTAAACCCCTAATAAACAGTCACAGTGTTGTAGCCAGAGAGCCTGACTAAACCCCTCATAAACAGTCACAGTGTTGTAGCTAGAGAGCCTGACTAAACCCCTCATAAACAGTCACAGTGTTGGAGCTAGATGGCCTGACTAAACCCCTCATGAACAGACAGTGTTGTAGCTAGAGAGCCTGACTAAACCCCTCATAAACAGACAGTGTTGTAGCCAGAGAGCCTGACTAAACCCCTCATAAACAGTCACAGTGTTGTAGCCAGAGAGCCTGACTAAACCCTTTATAGACAGTCACAGTGATGGAGCTAGATGGCCTGACACAACCCCTCATAAACAATCACAGTGATGTAGCTAGAGAGCCTGACTAAACCCCTCATAAACAGTCACAGTGATGGAGTCAGAGAGCCTGACTAAACCCCTCATAAACAGACAGTGTTGTAGCTAGAGAGCCTGACTAAATCCCCCATAAACAGTCACAGTGTTGTAGCTAGAGGGCCTGACTAAATCCCCCATAAACAGACAGTGTTGTAGCTAGAGAGCCTGACTAAACCCCTCATAAACAGTCACAGTGATGGAGCCAGAGAGCCTGACTAAAGCCCCCATAAGCAGTCACAGTGTTGTAGCTAGATGGCCTGACTAAACCCCTCATAAACAGTCACAGTGTTGTAGCTAGAGGGCCTGACTAAACCCCTCATAAACAGTCACAGTGATGGAGCCAGAGAGCCTGACTAAACCCTTCATAAACAGTCACAGTGTTGTAGCCAGAGAGCCTGACTAAACCCCTCATAAACAGTCACAGTGATGGAGCCATAGAGCCTGACTAAACCCTTCATAAACAGTCACAGTGTTGTAGCCAGAGAGCCTGACGAAACCCCTCATAAACAGTCACAGTGTTGTAGCCAGAGAGCCTGACTAAACCCCTAATAAACAGTCACAGTGTTGTAGCTAGAGAGCCTGACTAAACCCCTCATAAACAGACACAGTGATAGAGCCAGAGAGCCTGACTAAACCCCTCATAAACAGTCACAGTGTTGTAGCTAGAGAGCCTGACTAAACCCCTCATAAACAGTCACAGTGATGGAGCCAGAGAACCTGACTAAACCCCTCATAAACAGTCACAGTGTTGGAGCTAGATGGCCTGACTAAACCCCTCATAAACAGTCACAGTGTTGTAGCCAGAGAGCCTGACTAAACCCCTCATAAACAGTCACAGTGTTGTAGCTAGAGAGCCTGACTAAACCCCTCATAAACAGTCACAGTGTTGTAGCCAGAGAGCCTGACTAAACCCCTCATAAACAGTCACAGTGATGGAGCAAGAGAGCCTGACTAAACCCCTCATAAACAGTCACAGTGTTGTAGCTAGAGAGCCTGACTAAACCCCTCATAAACAGTCACAGTGATGGAGCCAGAGAGCCTGACTAAACCCCTAATAAACAGTCACAGTGTTGTAGCCAGAGAGTCTGACTAAACCCCTCATAAACAGTCACAGTGTTGTAGCTAGAGAGCCTGACTAAACCCCTCATAAACAGTCACAGTGTTGTAGCCAGAGAGCCTGACTAAACCCCTCATAAACAGTCACAGTGTTGTAGCTAGAGAGCCTGACTAAACCCCTCATAAACAGTCACAGTGTTGTAGCTAGAGAGCCTGACTAAACCCCTCATAAACAGTCACAGTGTTGGAGCTAGATGGCCTGACTAAACCCCTAATAAACAGTCACAGTGTTGTAGCCAGAGAGCCTGACTAAACCCCTCAGAAACAGTCACAGTGTTGTAGCTAGAGAGCCTGACTAAACCCCTCATAAACAGTCACAGTGTTGTAGCCAGAGAGCCTGACTAAACCCCTCATAAACAGTCACAGTGTTGTAGCTAGAGAGCCTGACTAAACCCCTCATAAACAGTCACAGTGTTGTAGCTAGAGAGCCTGACTAAACCCCTCATAAACAGTCACAGTGTTGTAGCTAGAGAGCCTGACTAAATCCCTCATAAACAGTCACAGTGATGGAGCCAGAGAGCCTGACTAAACCCCTCATAAACAGTCACAGTGTTGTAGCTAGAGCTCCTGACTAAACCCCTCATAAACAGTCACAGTGATGGAGCCAGAGAGCCTGACTAAACCGCTCATAAACAGTCACAGTGTTGTAGCAAGAAGGCCTGACTAAACCCCTCATAAACAGACACAGTGATGGAGCCAGAGAGCCTGACTAAACCCCTCATAAACAGTCACAGTGATGGAGCTAGATGGCCTGACTAAACCCCTCATAAACAGTCACAGTGTTGTAGCTAGAGGGCCTGACTAAACCCCTCATAAACAGTCACAGTGATGGAGCCAGAGAGCCTGACTAAACCCCTCATAAACAGTCACAGTGTTGTAGCTAGAGAGCCTGACTAAACCCCTCATAAACAGTCACAGTGTTGTAGCTAGAGAGCCTGACTAAACCCCTCATAAACAGTCACAGTGTTTTAGCTAGAGAGCCTGACTAAACCCCTCATAAACATTCACAGTGATGGAGCCAGAGAGCCTGACTAAACCCCTCATAAACAGTCACAGTGTTGTAGCTAGAGGGCCTGACTAAACCCCTCATAAACAGTCACAGTGTTGTAGCTAGATGGCCTGACTAAACCCCTCATAAACAGTCACAGTGTTGTAGCTAGAGGGCCTGACTAAATCCCTCATAAACAGTCACAGTGTTGTAGCTAGAGAGCCTGACTAAACCCCTCATAAACAGTCACAGTGTTGTAGCTAGAGAGCCTGACTAAACCCTTCATAAACAGTCACAGTGTTGTAGCCAGAGAGCCTGACTAAACCCCTCATAAACAGTCACAGTGTTGTAGCTAGAGGGCCTGACTAAACCCTTCATAAACAGTCACAGTGATGGAGCCAGAGAGCCTGACTAAACCACCTCATAAACAGTCACAGTGTTGTAGCTAGAGAGCCTGACTAAACCCCTCATGAACAGACACAGTGATAGAGCCAGAGAGCCTGACTAAACCCCTCATAAACAGTCACCGTGTTGTAACTAGAAAGAATGACTAAACCCCTCATAAACAGTCACAGTGTTGTAGCTAGAGGGCCTGACTAAACCCCTCATAAACAGTCACAGTGTTGTAGCCAGAGAGCCTGACTAAACGCTTCATAAACAGTCACAGTGTTGTAGCCAGAGAGCCTGACTAAACCCCTCATAAACAGTCATAGTGTTGTAGCTAGAGAGCCTGACTAAACCCCTTATAAACAGTCACAGTGTTGTAGCCAGAGAGCCTGACTAAACCCCCCATAAACAGTCACAGTGATGGAGCAAGAGAGCCTGACTAAACCCCTCATAAACAGTCACAGTGTTGTAGCTAGAGAGCCTGACTAAACCCCTCATAAACAGTCACAGTGATGGAGCCAGAGAGCCTGACTAAACCCCTAATAAACAGTCACAGTGTTGTAGCCAGAGAGCCTGACTAAACCCCTCATAAACAGTCACAGTGTTGTAGCTAGAGAGCCTGACTAAACCCCTCATAAACAGTCACAGTGTTGTAGCTAGAGAGCCTGACTAAACCCCTCATAAACAGTCACAGTGAAGGAGCCAGATAGCCTGACTAAACCCCTCATAAACAGTCACAGTGTTGGAGCTAGATGGCCTGACTAAACCCCTCATAAACAGTCACAGTGTTGTAGCCAGAGAGCCTGACTAAACCCCTCATAAACAGTCACAGTGATGGAGCAAGAGAGCCTGACTAAACCCCTCATAAACAGTCACAGTGTTGTAGCTAGAGAGCCTGACTAAACCCCTCATAAACAGTCACAGTGATGGAGCCAGAGAGCCTGACTAAACCCCTAATAAACAGTCACAGTGTTGTAGCCAGAGAGCCTGACTAAACCCCTCATAAACAGTCACAGTGTTGTAGCTAGAGAGCCTGACTAAACCCCTCATAAACAGTCACAGTGTTGGAGCTAGATGGCCTGACTAAACCACTCATGAACAGACAGTGTTGTAGCTAGAGAGCCTGACTAAACCCCTCATAAACAGACAGTGTTGTAGCCAGAGAGCCTGACTAAACCCCTCATAAACAGTCACAGTGTTGTAGCCAGAGAGCCTGAATAAACCCTTTATAGACAGTCACAGTGATGGAGCTAGATGGCCTGACACAACCCCTCATAAACAATCACAGTGATGTAGCTAGAGAGCCTGACTAAACCCCTCATAAACAGTCACAGTGATGGAGCCAGAGAGCCTGACTAAACCCCTCATAAACAGACAGTGTTGTAGCTAGAGAGCCTGACTAAATCCCCCATAAACAGTCACAGTGTTGTAGCTAGAGGGCCTGACTAAATCCCCCATAAACAGACAGTGTTGTAGCTAGAGAGCCTGACTAAACCCCTCATAAACAGTCACAGTGATGGAGCCAGAGAGCCTGACTAAAGCCCCCATAAGCAGTCACAGTGTTGTAGCTAGATGGCCTGACTAAACCCCTCATAAACAGTCACAGTGTTGTAGCTAGAGGGCCTGACTAAACCCCTCATAAACAGTCACAGTGATGGAGCCAGAGAGCCTGACTAAACCCTTCATAAACAGTCACAGTGTTGTAGCCAGAGAGCCTGACTAAACCCCTCATAAACAGTCACAGTGATGGAGCCATAGAGCCTGACTAAACCCTTCATAAACAGTCACAGTGTTGTAGCCAGAGAGCCTGACTAAACCCCTCATAAACAGTCACAGTGTTGTAGCCAGAGAGCCTGACTAAACCCCTAATAAACAGTCACAGTGTTGTAGCTAGAGAGCCTGACTAAACCCCTCATATACAGACACAGTGATAGAGCCAGAGAGCCTGACTAAACCCCTCAAAAACAGTCACAGTGTTGGAGCTAGATGGCCTGACTAAACCCCTCATAAACAGTCACAGTGTTGTAGCCAGAGAGCCTGACTAAACCCCTCATAAACAGTCACAGTGTTGTAGCTAGAGAGCCTGACTAAACCCCTCATAAACAGTCATAGTGTTGTAGCCAGAGAGCCTGACTAAACCCCTCATAAACAGTCACAGTGATGGAGCAAGAGAGCCTGACTAAACCCCTCATAAACAGTCACAGTGTTGTAGCTAGAGAGCCTGACTAAACCCCTCATAAACAGTCACAGTGATGGAGCCAGAGAGCCTGACTAAACCCCTAATAAACAGTCACAGTGTTGTAGCCAGAGAGCCTGACTAAACCCCTCATAAACAGTCACAGTGTTGTAGCTAGAGAGCCTGACTAAACCCCTCATAAACAGTCACAGTGTTGGAGCTAGATGGCCTGACTAAACCCCTCATGAACAGACAGTGTTGTAGCTAGAGAGCCTGACTAAACCCCTCATAAACAGACAGTGTTGTAGCCAGAGAGCCTGACTAAACCCCTCATAAACAGTCACAGTGTTGTAGCCAGAGAGCCTGACTAAACCCTTTATAGACAGTCACAGTGATGGAGCTAGATGGCCTGACACAACCCCTCATAAACAATCACAGTGATGTAGCTAGAGAGCCTGACTAAACCCCTCATAAACAGTCACAGTGATGGAGCCAGAGAGCCTGACTAAACCCCTCATAAACAGACAGTGTTGTAGCTAGAGAGCCTGACTAAATCCCCCATAAACAGTCACAGTGTTGTAGCTAGAGGGCCTGACTAAATCCCCCATAAACAGACAGTGTTGTAGCTAGAGAGCCTGACTAAACCCCTCATAAACAGTCACAGTGATGGAGCCAGAGAGCCTGACTAAAGCCCCCATAAGCAGTCACAGTGTTGTAGCTAGATGGCCTGACTAAACCCCTCATAAACAGTCACAGTGTTGTAGCTAGAGGGCCTGACTAAACCCCTCATAAACAGTCACAGTGATGGAGCCAGAGAGCCTGACTAAACCCTTCATAAACAGTCACAGTGTTGTAGCCAGAGAGCCTGACTAAACCCCTCATAAACAGTCACAGTGTTGTAGCTAGAGGGCCTGACTAAACCCTTCATAAACAGTCACAGTGATGGAGCCAGAGAGCCTGACTAAACCCCTAATAAACAGTCACAGTGTTGTAGCTAGAGAGCCTGACTAAACCCCTCATAAACAGACAAAGTGATAGAGCCAGAGAGCCTGACTAAACCCCTCATAAACAGTCACCGTGTTGTAACTAGAAGGAATGACTAAACCCCTCATAAACAGTCACAGTGTTGTAGCTAGAGGGCCTGACTAAACCCCTCATAAACAGTCACAGTGTTGTAGCCAGAGAGCCTGACTAAACCCCTCATAAACAGTCACAGTGTTGGAGCTAGAGAGCCTGACTAAACCCCTCATAAACAGTCACAGTGTTGTAGCCAGAGAGCCTGACTAAACCCCTCATAAACAGTCACAGTGATGGAGCAAGAGAGCCTGACTAAACCCCTAATAAACAGTCACAGTGTTGTAGCCAGAGAGCCTGACTAAACCCCTCATAAACAGTCACAGTGTTGTAGCTAGAGAGCCTGACTAAACCCCTCATAAACAGTCACAGTGTTGTAGCCAGAGAGCCTGACTAAACCCCTCATAAACAGTCACAGTGTTGTAGCTAGAGAGCCTGACTAAACCCCTCATAAACAGTCACAGTGATGGAGCCAGAGAGCCTGACTAAACCCCTCATAAACAGTCACAGTGTTGGAGCTAGATGGCCTGACTAAACCCCTCATAAACAGTCACAGTGTTGTAGCCAGAGAGCCTGACTAAACCCCTCATAAACAGACAGTGTTGTAGCTAGAGAGCCTGACTAAACCCCTCATAAACAGTCACAGTGTTGTAGCTAGAGAGCCTGACTAAACCCCTCATAAACAGTCACAGTGATGGAGCCAGAGAGCCTGACTAAACCCCTCATAAACAGTCACAGTGTTGTAACTAGAGGGCCTGACTAAACCCCTCATAAACAGTCACAGTGATGGAGCTAGAGAGCCTGACTAAACCCCTCATAAACAGTCAGAGTGTTGTAGGCAGAGGGGCTGACTAAATCCCTCAGAAACTGGGGATGTAACAGTAGGTATTAGTGGTATAATATATTAGTGATGTAACAGTAGGTTTTAGTGGTATAATATATTAGTGATGTAACAGTAGGTATTAGTGGTGTAACAGTAGGTATTAGTGGTATAATATATTAGTGATGTAACAGTAGGTATTAGTGGTATAATATATTAGTGATGTAACAGTAGGTATTAGTGGTATAATATATTAGTGATGTAACAGTAGGTATTAGTGGTATAATATATTAGTGATGTAACAGTAGGTATTAGTGTCATAATATATTAGTGATGTAACAGTAGGTATTAGTGGTATAATATATTAGTGATGTAACTGTAGGTATTAGTGGTATAATATATTAGTGGTGTAACAGTAGGTATTAGTGATGTAACATTAGGTATTAGTGGAGTAATATATTAGTGATGTAACAGTAGGTATTAGTGGTATAATATATTAGTGATGTAACAGTAGGTATTAGTGGTATAATATATTAGTGATGTAACAGTAAGTATTAGTGGTGTAACAGTAGGTATTAGTGGAGGAATATATTAGTGGTGTAACAGTAGGTATTAGTGGTATAATATATTAGTGATGTAACAGTAGGTATTAGTGGTATAATATATTAGTGATGTAACAGTAGGTATTAGTGGTATAATATATTAGTGATGTAACAGTAAGTATTAGTGGTGTAACAGTAGGTATTAGTGGAGGAATATATTAGTGATGTAACAGTAGGTATTAGTGGTATAATATATTAGTGATGTAACAGTAGGTATTAGTGGTATAATATATTAGTGATGTAACAGTAAGTATTAGTGGTGTAACAGTAGGTATTAGTGGTATAATATATTAGTGATGTAACAGTAAGTATTAGTGATGTAACAGTAGGTATTAGTGATGTAACAGTAGGTATTAGTGGTATAATATATTAGTGATGTAACAGTAGGTATTAGTGGTGTAACAGTAGGTATTAGTGGTATAATATATTAGCGATGTAACAGTAGGTATTAGTGGTATAATACATTAGTGATGTAACAGTAGGTATTAGTGTTATAATATATTAGTGATGTAACAGTAGGTATTAGTGGTATAATATATTAGTGATGTAACAGTAGGTATTAGTGGTATAATATATTAGTGATGTAACAGTAGGTATTAGTGGTATAATATATTAGTGATGTAACAGTAGGTATTAGTGGTATAATATATTAGTGATGTAACAGTAGGTATTAGTGGTATAATATATTAGTGATGTAACAGTAGGTATTAGTGGTATAATATATTAGTGATGTAACAGTAGGTATTAGTGGTATAATATATTAGTGATGTAACAGTAGGTATTAGTGGTATAATATATTAGTGATGTAACAGTAGGTATTAGTGATGTAACAGTAGGTATTAGTGATGTAACAGTAGGTATTAGTGATATAATATATTAGTGATGTAACAGTAGGTTTTAGTGGTATAATATATTAGTGATGTAACAGTAGGTATTAGTGATGTAACAGCAGGTATTAGTGGTATAATATATTAGTGATGTAACATTAGGTATTAGTGATGTAACAGTAGGTATTAGTGTTATAATATATTAGTGGTGTAACAGTAGGTATTAGTGGTATAATATATTAGTGATGTAACAGTAGGTATTAGTGGTATAATATATTAGTGATGTAACAGTAGGTATTAGTGGTATAATATATTAGTGATGTAACATTCGGTATTAGTGTTATAATATAGTAGTGGTGTAACAGTAGGTATTAGTGGTATAATATATTAGTGATGTAACTGTAGGTATTAGTGGTATAATATATTAGTGATGTAACAGTAGGTATTAGTGGTATAATATATTAGTGATGTAACAGTAGGTATTAGTGGTATAATATATTAGTGATGTAACAGTAGGTATTAGTGGTATAATATATTAGTGATGTAACAGTAGGTATTAGTGTCATAATATATTAGTGATGTAACAGTAGGTATTAGTGGTATAATATATTAGTGATGTAACAGTAGGTATTAGTGGTATTATATATTAGTGATGTAACAGTAGGTATTAGTGGTATAATATAGTAGTGGTGTAACAGTAGGTATTAGTGGTATAATATATTAGTGATATAACTGTAGGTATTAGTGGTATAATATATTAGTGATGTAACAGTAGGTATTAGTGATGTAACATTAGGTATTAGTGTTATAATATATTAGTGATGTAACAGTAGGTATTAGTGGTATAATATATTAGTGATGTAACAGTAGGTATTAGTGGTATAATATATTAGTGATGTAACAGTAGGTATTAGTGGTATAATATATTAGTGATGTAACAGTAGGTATTAGTGTCATAATATATTAGTGATGTAACAGTAGGTATTAGTGGTATAATATATTAGTGATGTAACAGTAGGTATTAGTGGTATAATATATTAGTGATGTAACTGTAGGTATTAGTGGTATAATATAGTAGTGGTGTAACAGTAGGTATTAGTGGTATAATATATTAGTGATGTAACTGTAGGTATTAGTGGTATAATATATTAGTGATGTAACAGTAGGTATTAGTGATGTAACATTAGGTATTAGTGTTATAATATATTAGTGATGTAACAGTAGGTATTAGTGGTATAATATATTAGTGATGTAACAGTAGTTATTAGTGGTATAATATATTAGTGATGTAACAGTAGGTATTAGTGGTATAATATATTAGTGATGTAACAGTAGGTATTAGTGGTATAATATATTAGTGATGTAACAGTAAGTATTAGTGGTATAATATATTAGTGATGTAACAGTAGGTATTAGTGTTATAATATATTAGTGATGTAACAGTAGGTATTAGTGGTATAATATATTAGTGATGTAACAGTAGGTATTAGTGGTATAATATATTAGTGATGTAACAGTAGGTATTAGTGGTATAATATATTAGTGATGTAACAGTAGGTATTAGTGGTATAATATATTAGTGATGTAACAGTAGGTATTAGTGGTATAATATATTAGTGATGTAACAGTAGGTATTAGTGGTATAATATATTAGTGATGTAACAGTAGGTATTAGTGGTATAATATATTAGTGATGTAACAGTAGGTATTAGTGATGTAACAGTAGGTATTAGTGATGTAACAGTAGGTATTAGTGATATAATATATTAGTGTTGTAACAGTAGGTATTAGTGGTATAATATATTAGTGATGTAACAGTAGGTATTAGTGATATAATATATTAGTGATGTAACAGTAGGTATTAGTGGTATAATATATTAGTGATGTAACAGTAGGTATTAGTGATGTAACAGTAGGTATTAGTGGTATAATATATTAGTGATGTAACAGTAGGTATTAGTGATGTAACAGTAGGTATTAGTGGTATAATATATTAGTGATGTAACAGTAGGTATTAGTGGTATAATATATTAGTGGTGTAACAGTAGGTATTAGTGGTATAATATATTAGTCATGTAACAGTAGGTATTAGTGATGTAACAGTACGTATTAGTGGTATAATATATTAGTGGTGTAATATATTAGTGGTATCATATATTAGTGATGTAACAGTAGGTATTAGTGATGTAACAGTAGGTATTAGTGGTATAATATATTAATGATGTAACAGTAGGTATTAGTGGTATAATATATTAGTAATGTAATATATTAGTGCTATAATATATTAGTGATGTAACAGTAGTTATTAGTGGTATAATATATTAGTGGTGTAATATATTAGTGGTATAATATATTAGTGATGTAACAGTAGGTATTAGTGATGTAACAGTAGGTATTAGTGGTATAATATATTAGTGATGTAACAGCAGGTATTAGTGGTATAATATATTAGTGATGTAACAGTAGGTATTAGTGGTATAATATATTAGTGATGTAACAGTAGGTATTAGTGGTATAATATATTAGTGATGTAACAGTAGGTATTAGTGGTATAATATATTAGTGATGTAACAGTAGGTATTAGTGGTATAATATATTAGTGATGTAACAGTAGGTATTAGTGTTATAATATATTAGTGATGTAACAGTAGATATTAGTGGTATAATATTTTAGTGATGTAACAGTAGGTATTAGTGGTATAATATATTAGTGATGTAACAGTAGGTATTAGTGGTATAATATATTAGTGATGTAACAGTAGGTATTAGTGGTATAATATATTAGTGATGCAACAGTAGGTATTAGTGGTATAATATATTAGTGATGTAACAGTAGGTATTAGTGGTATAATATGTTAGTGATGTAACAGTAGGTATTAGTGGTATAATATGTTAGTGGTGTAACAGTAGGTATTAGTGGTATAATATATTAGTGATGTAACAGTATGTATTAGTGGTATAATATTTTAGTGATGTAACAGTAGGTATTAGTGGTATAATATATTAGTGATGTAACATTAGGTATTAGTGATGTAACAGTAGGTATTAGTGGTATAATATATTAGTGATGTAACAGTAGGTATTAGTGGTATAATATATTAGTGATGTAACAGTAGGTATTAGTGGTATAATATATTAGTGATGTAACAGTAGGTATTAGTGGTGTAACAGTAGGTATTAGTGGTATAATATATTAGTGATGTAACAGTAGGTATTAGTGGTATAATATATTAGTGATGTAACAGTAGGTGTTAGTGGTATAATATATTAGTGATGTAACAGTAGGTATTAGTGTTATAATATATTAGTGGTGTAACAGTAGGTATTAGTGGTATAATATATTAGTGATGTAACAGTAGGTATTAGTGGTATAATATATTAGTGATGTAACAGTAGGTATAAGTGGAGTAATATATTAGTGATGTAACGGTAGGTATTAGTGGTATAATATATTAGTGATGTAACAGTAGGTATTAGTGGTATAATATATTAGTGATGTAACAGTAGGTATTAGTGGTATAATATGTTGGTGATGTAACAGTAGGTATTAGTGGTATAATATATTAGTGATGTAACAGTAGGTATTAGTGGTATAATATGTTGGTGATGTAACAGTAGGTATTAGTGGTATAATATATTAGTGATGTAACAGTAGGTATTAGTGGTATAATATATTAGTGATGTAACAGTAGGTATTAGTGGTATAATATATTAGTGATGTAACAGTAGGTATTAGTGGTATAATATATTAGTGATGTAACAGTAGGTATTAGTAGTATAATATATTAGTGATGTAACAGTAGGTATTAGTGGTATAATATATTAGTGATGTAACAGTAGGTATTAGTGGTATAATATATTAGTGATGTAACAGTAGGTATTAGTGGTATAATATATTAGTGATGTAACAGTAGGTATTAGTGGTATAATATATTAGTGATGTAACAGTAGGTATTAGTGGTATAATATATTAGTGATGTAACAGTAGGTATTAGTGGTATAATATATTAGTGATGTAACAGTAGGTATTAGTGATGTAACAGTAGGTATTAGTGATGTAACAGTAGGTATTAGTGGTATAATATATTAGTGATGTAACAGTAGGTATTAGTGGTATAATATATTAGTGATGTAACAGTAGGTATTAGTGATATAATATATTAGTGATGTAACAGTAGGTATTAGTGGTATAATATATTAGTGATGTAACAGTAGGTATTAGTGATGTAACAGTAGGTATTAGTGGTATAATATATTAGTGATGTAACAGTAGGTATTAGTGATGTAACAGTAGGTATTAGTGGTATAATATATTAGTGATGTAACAGTAGGTATTAGTGGTATAATATATTAGTGGTGTAACAGTAGGTATTAGTGGTATAATATATTAGTCATGTAACAGTAGGTATTAGTGATGTAACAGTACGTATTAGTGGTATAATATATTAGTGGTGTAATATATTAGTGGTATCATATATTAGTGATTTAACAGTAGGTATTAGTGATGTAACAGTAGGTATTAGTGGTATAGTATATTAGTGATGTAACAGTAGGTATTAGTGGTATAATATATTAGTGATGTAATATATTAGTGCTGTAATATATTAGTGATGTAACAGTAGTTATTAGTGGTATAATATATTAGTGGTGTAATATATTAGTGGTATAATATATTAGTGATGTAACAGTAGGTATTAGTGATGTAACAGTAGGTATTAGTTGTATAATATATTAGTGATGTAACAGCAGGTATTAGTGGTATAATATATTAGTGATGTAACAGTAGGTATTAGTGGTATAATATATTAGTGATGTAACAGTAGGTATTAGTGGTATAATATATTAGTGATGTAACAGTAGGTATTAGTGGTATAATATATTAGTGATGTAACAGTAGGTATTAGTGGTATAATATATTAGTGATGTAACAGTAGGTATTAGTGGTGTAATATATTAGTGATGTAACAGTAGGTATTAGTGGTGTAACAGTAGGTATTAGTGGTATAATATATTAGTGATGCAACAGTAGGTATTAGTGGTATAATATATTAGTGATGTAACAGTAGGTATTAGTGGTATAATATATTAGTGATGTAACAGTAGGTATTAGTGGTATAATATATTAGTGATGTAACAGTAGGTATTAGTGGTATAATATATTAGTGATGTAACAGTAGGTATTAGTGGTATAATATATTAGTGATGTAACAGTAGGTATTAGTGGTATAATATATTAGTGATGTAACAGTAGGTATTAGTGGTATAATATATTAGTGATGTAACAGTAGGTATTAGTGATGTAACAGTAGGTATTAGTGATGTAACAGTAGGTATTAGTGGTATAATATATTAGTGATGTAACAGTAGGTATTAGTGGTATAATATATTAGTGATGTAACAGTAGGTATTAGTGGTATAATATATTAGTGATGTAACAGTAGGTATTAGTGGTATAATATATTAGTGATGTAACAGTAGGTATTAGTGGTATAATATATTAGTGATGTAACAGTAGGTATTAGTGATGTAACAGTAGGTATTAGTGATGTAACAGTAGGTATTAGTGATATAATATATTAGTGATGTAACAGTAGGTATTAGTGGTATAATATATTAGTGATGTAACAGTAGGTATTAGTGATGTAACAGTAGGTATTAGTGGTATAATATATTAGTGATGTAACAGTAGGTATTAGTGATGTAACAGTAGGTATTAGTGGTATAATATATTAGTGATGTAACAGTAGGTATTAGTGGTATAATATATTAGTGGTGTAACAGTAGGTATTAGTGGTATAATATATTAGTCATGTAACAGTAGGTATTAGTGATGTAACAGTACGTATTAGTGGTATAATATATTAGTGGTGTAATATATTAGTGGTATCATATATTAGTGATGTAACAGTAGGTATTAGTGATTTAACAGTAGGTATTAGTGGTATAATATATTAGTGATGTAACAGTAGGTATTAGTGGTATAATATATTAGTGATGTAATATATTAGTGCTATAATATATTAGTGATGTAACAGTAGTTATTAGTGGTATAATATATTAGTGGTGTAATATATTAGTGGTATAATATATTAGTGATGTAACAGTAGGTATTAGTGATGTAACAGTAGGTATTAGTGGTATAATATATTAGTGATGTAACAGCAGGTATTAGTGGTATAATATATTAGTGATGTAACAGTAGGTATTAGTGGTATAATATATTAGTGATGTAACAGTAGGTATTAGTGGTATAATATATTAGTGATGTAACAGTAGGTATTAGTGGTATAATATATTAGTGATGTAACAGTAGGTATTAGTGGTATAATATATTAGTGATGTAACAGTAGGTATTAGTGGTATAATATATTAGTGATGTAACAGTAGGTATTAGTGGTATAATATTTTAGTGATGTAACAGTAGGTATTAGTGGTATAATATATTAGTGATGTAACAGTAGGTATTAGTGGTATAATATATTAGTGATGTAACAGTAGGTATTAGTGGTATAATATATTAGTGATGTAACAGTAGGTATTAGTGGTATAATATATTAGTGATGTAACAGTAGGTATTAGTGGTATAATATATTAGTGATGTAACAGTAGGTATTAGTGGTATAATATATTAGTGATGTAACAGTAGGTATTAGTGGTATAATATATTAGTGATGTAACAGTAGGTATTAGTGGTATAATATATTAGTGATGTAACAGTAGGTATTAGTGGTATAATATATTAGTGATGTAACATTAGGTATTAGTGATGTAACAGTAGGTATTAGTGGTATAATATATTAGTGATGTAACAGTAGGTATTAGTGGTATAATATATTAGTGATGTAACAGTAGGTATTAGTGGTATAATATATTAGTGATGTAACAGTAGGTATTAGTGGTGTAACAGTAGGTATTAGTGGTATAATATATTAGTGATGTAACAGTAGGTATTAGTGGTATAATATATTAGTGATGTAACAGTAGGTATTAGTGGTATAATATATTAGTGATGTAACAGTAGGTATTAGTGGTATAATATGTTAGTGGTGTAACAGTAGGTATTAGTGGTATAATATATTAGTGATGTAACAGTAGGTATTAGTGGTATAATATATTAGTGATGTAACAGTAGGTATTAGTGGTATAATATATTAGTGATGTAACAGTAGGTATTAGTGGTATAATATATTAGTGATGTAACAGTAGGTATTAGTGGTATAATATATTAGTGATGTAACAGTAGGTATTAGTGGTATAATATATTAGTGATGTAACAGTAGGTATTAGTGGTATAATATATTAGTGATGTAACAGTAGGTATTAGTGGTATAATATATTAGTGATGTAACAGTAGGTATTAGTGGTATAATATATTAGTGATGTAACAGTAGGTATTAGTGGTATAATATATTAGTGATGTAACAGTAGGTATTAGTGGTATAATATATTAGTGATGTAACAGTAGGTATTAGTGGTATAATATATTAGTGATGTAACAGTAGGTATTAGTGGTATAATATATTAGTGATGTAACAGTAGGTATTAGTGGTATAATATATTAGTGATGTAACAGTAGGTATTAGTGGTATAATATATTAGTGATGTAACAGTAGGTATTAGTGGTATAATATATTAGTGATGTAACAGTAGGTATTAGTGGTATAATATATTAGTGATGTAACAGTAGGTATTAGTGGTATAATATATTAGTGATGTAACAGTAGGTATTAGTGGTATAATATATTAGTGATGTAACAGTAGGTATTAGTGGTATAATATATTAGTGATGTAACAGTAGGTATTAGTGGTATAATATATTAGTGATGTAACAGTAGGTATTAGTGATGTAACAGTAGGTATTAGTGGTATAATATATTAGTGATGTAACAGTAGGTATTAGTGGTATAATATATTAGTGATGTAACAGTAGGTATTAGTGGTATAATATATTAGTGATGTAACAGTAGGTATTAGTGGTATAATATATTAGTGATGTAACAGTAGGTATTAGTGGTATAATATATTAGTGATGTAACAGTAGGTATTAGTGGTATAATATATTAGTGATGTAACAGTAGGTATTAGTGGTATAATATATTAGTGATGTAACAGTAGGTATTAGTGGTATAATATATTAGTGATGTAACAGTAGGTATTAGTGGTATAATATATTAGTGATGTAACAGTAGGTATTAGTGGTATAATATATTAGTGATGTAACAGTAGGTATTAGTGGTATAATATATTAGTGATGTAACAGTAGGTATTAGTGATGTAACAGTAGGTATTAGTGGTATAATATATTAGTGATGTAACAGTAGGTATTAGTGGTATAATATATTAGTGATGTAACAGTAGGTATTAGTGGTATAATATATTAGTGATGTAACAGTAGGTATTAGTGATGTAACAGTAGGTATTAGTGGTATAATATATTAGTGATGTAACAGTAGGTATTAGTGGTATAATATATTAGTGATGTAACAGTAGGTATTAGTGGTATAATATATTAGTGATGTAACAGTAGGTATTAGTGATGTAACAGTAGGTATTAGTGGTATAATATATTAGTGGTGTAATATATTAGTGGTATAATATATTAGTGATGTAACAGTAGGTATTAGTGATGTAACAGTAGGTATTAGTGGTATAATATATTAGTGATGTAACAGTAGGTATTAGTGGTATAATATATTAGTGATGTAACTAGTATTAGTGGTATAATATATTAGTGATGTAACAGTAGGTATTAGTGGTATAATATATTAGTGATGTAACAGTAGGTATTAGTGGTATAATATATTAGTGATGTAACAGTAGGTATTAGTGATGTAACAGTAGGTATTAGTGGTATAATATATTAGTGATGTAACAGTAGGTATTAGTGGTATAATATATTAGTGATGTAACAGTAGGTATTAGTGGTATAATATATTAGTGATGTAACAGTAGGTATTAGTGGTATAATATATTAGTGATGTAACAGTAGGTATTAGTGGTATAATATATTAGTGATGTAACAGTAGGTATTAGTGGTATAATATATTAGTGATGTAACAGTAGGTATTAGTGGTATAATATATTAGTGATGTAACAGTAGGTATTAGTGGTATAATATATTAGTGATGTAACAGTAGGTATTAGTGGTATAATATATTAGTGATGTAACAGTAGGTATTAGTGGTATAATATATTAGTGATGTAACAGTAGGTATTAGTGGTATAATATATTAGTGATGTAACAGTAGGTATTAGTGGTATAATATATTAGTGATGTAACAGTAGGTATTAGTGATGTAACAGTAGGTATTAGTGGTATAATATATTAGTGATGTAACAGTAGGTATTAGTGGTATAATATATTAGTGATGTAACAGTAGGTATTAGTGGTATAATATATTAGTGATGTAACAGTAGGTATTAGTGGTATAATATATTAGTGATGTAACAGTAGGTATTAGTGGTATAATATATTAGTGATGTAACAGTAGGTATTAGTGGTATAATATATTAGTGATGTAACAGTAGGTATTAGTGGTATAATATATTAGTGATGTAACAGTAGGTATTAGTGGTATAATATATTAGTGATGTAACAGTAGGTATTAGTGATGTAACAGTAGGTATTAGTGGTATAATATATTAGTGATGTAACAGTAGGTATTAGTGGTATAATATATTAGTGATGTAACAGTAGGTATTAGTGGTATAATATATTAGTGATGTAACAGTAGGTATTAGTGGTATAATATATTAGTGATGTAACAGTAGGTATTAGTGGTATAATATATTAGTGATGTAACAGTAGGTATTAGTGGTATAATATATTAGTGATGTAACAGTAGGTATTAGTGGTATAATATATTAGTGATGTAACAGTAGGTATTAGTGGTATAATATATTAGTGATGTAACAGTAGGTATTAGTGGTATAATATATTAGTGATGTAACAGTAGGTATTAGTGGTATAATATATTAGTGATGTAACAGTAGGTATTAGTGGTATAATATATTAGTGATGTAACAGTAGGTATTAGTGATGTAACAGTAGGTATTAGTGGTATAATATATTAGTGATGTAACAGTAGGTATTAGTGGTATAATATATTAGTGATGTAACAGTAGGTATTAGTGGTATAATATATTAGTGATGTAACAGTAGGTATTAGTGATGTAACAGTAGGTATTAGTGGTATAATATATTAGTGATGTAACAGTAGGTATTAGTGGTATAATATATTAGTGATGTAACAGTAGGTATTAGTGGTATAATATATTAGTGATGTAACAGTAGGTATTAGTGATGTAACAGTAGGTATTAGTGGTATAATATATTAGTGGTGTACAGTAGTATTAGTGGTATAATATATTAGTGATGTAACAGTAGGTATTAGTGATGTAACAGTAGGTATTAGTGGTATAATATATTAGTGATGTAACAGTAGGTATTAGTGGTATAATATATTAGTGATGTAACAGTAGGTATTAGTGGTATAATATATTAGTGATGTAACAGTAGGTATTAGTGGTATAATATATTAGTGATGTAACAGTAGGTATTAGTGGTATAATATATTAGTGATGTAACAGTAGGTATTAGTGATGTAACAGTAGGTATTAGTGGTATAATATATTAGTGATGTAACAGTAGGTATTAGTGGTATAATATATTAGTGATGTAACAGTAGGTATTAGTGGTATAATATATTAGTGATGTAACAGTAGGTATTAGTGGTATAATATATTAGTGATGTAACAGTAGGTATTAGTGGTATAATATATTAGTGATGTAACAGTAGGTATTAGTGGTATAATATATTAGTGATGTAACAGTAGGTATTAGTGGTATAATATATTAGTGATGTAACAGTAGGTATTAGTGGTATAATATATTAGTGATGTAACAGTAGGTATTAGTGGTATAATATATTAGTGATGTAACAGTAGGTATTAGTGATGTAACAGTAGGTATTAGTGGTATAATATATTAGTGATGTAACAGTAGGTATTAGTGGTATAATATATTAGTGATGTAACAGTAGGTATTAGTGGTATAATATATTAGTGATGTAACAGTAGGTATTAGTGGTATAATATATTAGTGATGTAACAGTAGGTATTAGTGGTATAATATATTAGTGATGTAACAGTAGGTATTAGTGGTATAATATATTAGTGATGTAACAGTAGGTATTAGTGGTATAATATATTAGTGATGTAACAGTAGGTATTAGTGGTATAATATATTAGTGATGTAACAGTAGGTATTAGTGGTATAATATATTAGTGATGTAACAGTAGGTATTAGTGGTATAATATATTAGTGATGTAACAGTAGGTATTAGTGGTATAATATATTAGTGATGTAACAGTAGGTATTAGTGGTATAATATATTAGTGATGTAACAGTAGGTATTAGTGGTATAATATATTAGTGATGTAACAGTAGGTATTAGTGGTATAATATATTAGTGATGTAACAGTAGGTATTAGTGGTATAATATATTAGTGATGTAACAGTAGGTATTAGTGGTATAATATATTAGTGTGTAACAGTAGGTATTAGTGGTATAATATATTAGTGATGTAACAGTAGGTATTAGTGGTATAATATATTAGTGATGTAACAGTAGGTATTAGTGGTATAATATATTAGTGATGTAACAGTAGGTATTAGTGGTATAATATATTAGTGATGTAACAGTAGGTATTAGTGGTATAATATATTAGTGATGTAACAGTAGGTATTAGTGGTATAATATATTAGTGATGTAACAGTAGGTATTAGTGGTATAATATATTAGTGATGTAACAGTAGGTATTAGTGATGTAACAGTAGGTATTAGTGGTATAATATATTAGTGATGTAACAGTAGGTATTAGTGATGTAACAGTAGGTATTAGTGGTATAATATATTAGTGATGTAACAGTAGGTATTAGTGGTATAATATATTAGTGATGTAACAGTAGGTATTAGTGGTATAATATATTAGTGATGTAACAGTAGGTATTAGTGGTATAATATATTAGTGATGTAACAGTAGGTATTAGTGGTATAATATATTAGTGATGTAACAGTAGGTATTAGTGGTATAATATATTAGTGATGTAACAGTAGGTATTAGTGGTATAATATATTAGTGATGTAACAGTAGGTATTAGTGGTATAATATATTAGTGATGTAACAGTAGGTATTAGTGATGTAACAGTAGGTATTAGTGGTATAATATATTAGTGATGTAACAGTAGGTATTAGTGGTATAATATATTAGTGATGTAACAGTAGGTATTAGTGGTATAATATATTAGTGATGTAACAGTAGGTATTAGTGATGTAACAGTAGGTATTAGTGGTATAATATATTAGTGATGTAACAGTAGGTATTAGTGGTATAATATATTAGTGATGTAACAGTAGGTATTAGTGGTATAATATATTAGTGATGTAATATGTTAGTGATATAATATATTAGTGATGTAACAGTAGGTATTAGTGGTATAATATATTAGTGATGTAACAGTAGGTATTAGTGGTATAATATATTAGTGATGTAACAGTAGGTATTAGTGATGTAACAGTAGGTATTAGTGGTATAATATATTAGTGATGTAACAGTAGGTATTAGTGGTATAATATATTAGTGATGTAACAGTAGGTATTAGTGGTATAATATATTAGTGATGTAACAGTAGGTATTAGTGGTATAATATATTAGTGATGTAACAGTAGGTATTAGTGGTATAATATATTAGTGATGTAACAGTAGGTATTAGTGGTATAATATATTAGTGATGTAACAGTAGGTATTAGTGGTATAATATATTAGTGATGTAACAGTAGGTATTAGTGGTATAATATATTAGTGATGTAACAGTAGGTATTAGTGGTATAATATATTAGTGATGTAACAGTAGGTATTAGTGGTATAATATATTAGTGATGTAACAGTAGGTATTAGTGATGTAACAGTAGGTATTAGTGGTATAATATATTAGTGATGTAACAGTAGGTATTAGTGGTATAATATATTAGTGATGTAACAGTAGGTATTAGTGGTATAATATATTAGTGATGTAACAGTAGGTATTAGTGGTATAATATATTAGTGATGTAACAGTAGGTATTAGTGGTATAATATATTAGTGATGTAACAGTAGGTATTAGTGGTATAATATATTAGTGATGTAACAGTAGGTATTAGTGGTATAATATATTAGTGATGTAACAGTAGGTATTAGTGGTATAATATATTAGTGATGTAACAGTAGGTATTAGTGATGTAACAGTAGGTATTAGTGGTATAATATATTAGTGATGTAACAGTAGGTATTAGTGGTATAATATATTAGTGATGTAACAGTAGGTATTAGTGGTATAATATATTAGTGATGTAACAGTAGGTATTAGTGGTATAATATATTAGTGATGTAACAGTAGGTATTAGTGGTATAATATATTAGTGATGTAACAGTAGGTATTAGTGGTATAATATATTAGTGATGTAACAGTAGGTATTAGTGGTATAATATATTAGTGATGTAACAGTAGGTATTAGTGGTATAATATATTAGTGATGTAACAGTAGGTATTAGTGGTATAATATATTAGTGATGTAACAGTAGGTATTAGTGGTATAATATATTAGTGATGTAACAGTAGGTATTAGTGGTATAATATATTAGTGATGTAACAGTAGGTATTAGTGGTATAATATATTAGTGATGTAACAGTAGGTATTAGTGGTATAATATATTAGTGATGTAACAGTAGGTATTAGTGGTATAATATATTAGTGATGTAACAGTAGGTATTAGTGGTATAATATATTAGTGATGTAACAGTAGGTATTAGTGGTATAATATATTAGTGATGTAACAGTAGGTATTAGTGGTATAATATATTAGTGATGTAACAGTAGGTATTAGTGGTATAATATATTAGTGATGTAACAGTAGGTATTAGTGGTATAATATATTAGTGATGTAACATTAGGTATTAGTGATGTAACAGTAGGTATTAGTGGTATAATATATTAGTGATGTAACAGTAGGTATTAGTGGTATAATATATTAGTGATGTAACAGTAGGTATTAGTGGTATAATATATTAGTGATGTAACAGTAGGTATTAGTGGTATAATATATTAGTGATGTAACAGTAGGTATTAGTGGTATAATATATTAGTGATGTAACAGTAGGTATTAGTGGTATAATATATTAGTGATGTAACAGTAGGTATTAGTGGTATAATATATTAGTGATGTAACAGTAGGTATTAGTGGTATAATATATTAGTGATGTAACAGTAGGTATTAGTGGTATAATATATTAGTGATGTAACAGTAGGTATTAGTGGTATAATATATTAGTGATGTAACAGTAGGTATTAGTGGTATAATATATTAGTGATGTAACAGTAGGTATTAGTGGAGTAATATATTAGTGATGATACAGTAGGTATTAGCGGTATAATATATTAGTGATGTAACAGTAGGTATTAGTGGTATAATATATTAGTGATGTAACAGTAGGTATTAGTGGTATAATATATTAGTGATGTAACAGTAGGTATTAGTGGTATAATATATTAGTGATGAAACAGTAGGTTTTAGTGGTATAATATATTAGTGATGTAACAGTAGGTATTAGTGGTGTAACAGTAGGTATTAGTGGTATAATATATTAGTGATGTAACAGTAGGTATTAGTGGTATAGTATATTAGTGATGTAACAGTAGGTATTAGTGGTATAATATATTAGTGATGTAACAGTAGGTATTAGTGGAGTAATATATTAGTGATGTAACAGTAGGTATTAGTGGTATAATATATTAGTGATGTAACAGTAGGTATTAGTGATGTAACAGTAGGTATTAGTGGTATAATATATTAGTGATGTAACAGTAGGTATTAGTGGAGTAATATATGAGTGGTGTAACAGTAGGTATTAGTGGTATAATATATTAGTGGTATAATATATTAGTGATGTAACAGTAGGTATTAGTGTTGTAACAGTAGGTATTAGTGGTATAATATATTAGTGATGTAACAGTAGGTATTAGTGATGTAACAGTAGGTATTAGTGGTATAATATATTAGTGATGTAGCAGTAGGTTTTAGTGGTATAATATATTAGTGATGTAAAAGTAGGTATTAGTGGTGTAACAGTAGGTATTAGTGGTATAATATATTAGTGATGTAACAGTAGGTATTAGTGGTATAATATATTAGTGATGTAACAGTAGGTATTAGTGGTATAATATATTAGTGATGTAACAGTAGGTATTAGTGGTATAATATATTAGTGATGTAACAGTAGGTATTAGTGGAGTAATATATTAGTGATGTAACAGTAGGTATTAGTGGTATAATATATTAGTGATGTAACAGTAGGTATTAGTGGTATAATATATTAGTGATGTAACAGTAGGTATTAGTGGTATAATATATTAGTGATGTAACAGTAGGTATTAGTGGTATAATATATTAGTGATGTAACAGTAGGTATTAGTGGTATAATATATTAGTGATGTAGCAGTAGGTTTTAGTGGTATAATATATTAGTGATGTAACAGTAGGTATTAGTGGTGTAACAGTAGGTATTAGTGGTATAATATATTAGTGATGTAACAGTAGGTATTAGTGGTATAATATATTAGTGATGTAACAGTAGGTATTAGTGGTATAATATATTAGTGATGTAACAGTAGGTATTAGTGGTATAATATATTAGTGATGTAACAGTAGGTATTAGTGGTATAATATATTAGTGATGTAACATTAGGTATTAGTGGTATAATATATTAGTGATGTAACAGTAGGTATTAGTGGTATAATATATTAGTGATGTAACAGTAGGTATTAGTGGTATAATATATTAGTGAAATAACAGTAGGTATTAGTGGTGTAACAGTAGGTATTAGTGGTATAATATATTAGTGATGTAACAGTAGGTATTAGTGGTATAATATATTAGTGATGTAACAGTAGGTATTAGTGGTATAATATATTAGTGATGTAACAGTAGGTATTAGTGGAGTAATATATTAGTGATGTAACAGTAGGTATTAGTGGTATAATATATTAGTGATGTAACAGTAGGTATTAGTGGAGTAATATATGAGTGGTGTAACAGTAGGTATTAGTGCTATAATATATTAGTGATGTAACAGTAGGTATTAGTGGTATAGTATATTAGTGATGTAACAGTAGGTATTAGTGGTATAATATATTAGTGATGTAACAGTAGGTATTAGTGGTGTAATATATTAGTGATGTAACAGTAGCTATTAGTGGAGTAATATATTAGTGATGTAACAGTAGGTATTAGTGGTATAATATATTAGTGATGTAACAGTAGGTATTAGTGGTATAATATATTAGTGATGTAACAGTAGGTATTAGTGGTATAATATATTAGTGATGTAACAGTAGGTATTAGTGGTATAAGATATTAGTGATGTAACAGTAGGTATTAGTGGAGTAATATATTAGTGATGTAACAGTAGGTATTAGTGGTATAATATATTAGTGATGTAACAGTAGGTATTAGTGGTATAATATATTAGTGATGTAACAGTAGGTATTAGTGGTATAATATATTAGTGATGTAACAGTAGGTATTAGTGGTATAATATATTAGTGATGTAACAGTAGGTATTAGTGGTATAATATATTAGTGGTGTAACAGTAGGTATTAGTGGAGTAATATATTAGTGATGTAACAGTAGGTATTAGTGGTATAATATATTAGTGATGTAACAGTAGGTATTAGTGATGTAACAGTAGGTATTAGTGGTATAATATATTAGTGATGTAACAGTAGGTATTAGTGGAGTAATATATTAGTGATGTAACAGTAGGTTTTAGTGATATAATATATTAGTGATGTAACAGTAGGTATTAGTGGAGTAATATATTAGTGATGTAACAGTAGGTATTAGTGGTATAATATATTAGTAATGTAACAGTAGGTATTAGTGATGTAACAGTAGGTATTAGTGGTATAATATATTAGTGATGTAACATTAGGTATTAGTGGTGTAATATATTAGTGATGTAACAGTAGGTTTTAGTGGTATAATATATTAGTGATGTAACAGTAGGTTTTAGTGATATAATATATTAGTGATGTAACAGTAGGTATTAGTGATGTAACAGCTGGTATTAGTGGTATAATATATTAGTGATGTAACAGTAGGTATTAGTGGTATAATATATTAGTGATGTAACAGTAGGTATTAGTGGTGTAACAGTAGGTATTAGTGGTATAATATATTAGTGGTATAATATATTAGTGATGTAACAGTAGGTATTAGTGTTGTAACAGTAGGTATTAGTGGTATAATATATTAGTGATGTAACAGTAGGTATTAGCGATGTAACAGTAGGTATTAGTGGTATAATATATTAGTGATGTAGCAGTAGGTTTTAGTGGTATAATATATTAGTGATGTAAAAGTAGGTATTAGTGGTGTAACAGTAGGTATTAGTGGTATAATATATTAGTGATGTAACAGTAGGTATTAGTGGTATAATATATTAGTGATGTAACAGTAGGTATTAGTGGTATAATATATTAGTGATGTAACAGTAGGTATTAGTGGTATAATATATTAGTGATGTAACAGTAGGTATTAGTGGAGAAATATATTAGTGATGTAACAGTAGGTATTAGTTGTATAATATATTAGTGATGTAACAGTAGGTATTAGTGGTATAATATATTAGTGATGTAACAGTAGGTATTAGTGGTATAATATATTAGTGATGTAACAGTAGGTATTAGTGGTATAATATATTAGTGATGTAACAGTAGGTATTAGTGGTATAATATATTAGTGATGTAGCAGTAGGTTTTAGTGGTATAATATATTAGTGATGTAACAGTAGGTATTAGTGGTGTAACAGTAGGTATTAGTGGTATAATATATTAGTGATGTAACAGTAGGTATTAGTGGTATAATATATTAGTGATGTAACAGTAGGTATTAGTGGTATAATATATTAGTGATGTAACAGTAGGTATTAGTGGTATAATATATTAGTGATGTAACAGTAGGTATTAGTGGTATAATATATTAGTGATGTAACATTAGGTATTAGTGGTATAATATATTAGTGATGTAACAGTAGGTATTAGTGGTATAATATATTAGTGATGTAACAGTAGGTATTAGTGGTATAATATATTAGTGAAATAACAGTAGGTATTAGTGGTGTAACAGTAGGTATTAGTGGTATAATATATTAGTGATGTAACAGTAGGTATTAGTGGTATAATATATTAGTGATGTAACAGTAGGTATTAGTGGTATAATATATTAGTGATGTAACAGTAGGTATTAGTGGAGTAATATATTAGTGATGTAACAGTAGGTATTAGTGGTATAATATATTAGTGATGTAACAGTAGGTATTAGTGGAGTAATATATGAGTGGTGTAACAGTAGGTAATAGTGCTATAATATATTAGTGATGTAACAGTAGGTATTAGTGGTATAGTATATTAGTGATGTAACAGTAGGTATTAGTGGTATAATATATTAGTGATGTAACAGTAGGTATTAGTGGTATAATATATTAGTGATGTAACAGTAGCTATTAGTGGAGTAATATATTAGTGATGTAACAGTAGGTATTAGTGGTATAATATATTAGTGATGTAACAGTAGGTATTAGTGGTATAATATATTAGTGATGTAACAGTAGGTATTAGTGGTATAATATATTAGTGATGTAACAGTAGGTATTAGTGGTATAATATATTAGTGATGTAACAGTAGGTATTAGTGGAGTAATATATTAGTGATGTAACAGTAGGTATTAGTGGTATAATATATTAGTGATGTAACAGTAGGCATTAGTGGTATAATATATTAGTGATGTAACAGTAGGTATTAGTGGTATAATATATTAGTGATGTAACATTAGGTATTAGTGGTATAATATATTAGTGATGTAACTGTAGGTATTAGTGGTATAATATATTAGTGGTGTAACAGTAGGTATTAGTGGAGTAATATATTAGTGATGTAACAGTAGGTATTAGTGGTATAATATATTAGTGATGTAACAGTAGGTATTAGTGATGTAACAGTAGGTATTAGTGGTATAATATATTAGTGATGTAACAGTAGGTATTAGTGGAGTAATATATTAGTGATGTAACAGTAGGTTTTAGTGATATAATATATTAGTGATGTAACAGTAGGTATTAGTGGAGTAATATATTAGTGATGTAACAGTAGGTATTAGTGGTATAATATATTAGTGATGTAACAGTAGGTATTAGTGATGTAACAGTAGGTATTAGTGGTATAATATATTAGTGATGTAACATTAGGTATTAGTGGTGTAATATATTAGTGATGTAACAGTAGGTATTAGTGATGTAACAGCTGGTATTAGTGGTATAATATATTAGTGATGTAACAGTAGGTATTAGTGGTATAATATATTAGTGATGTAACAGTAGGTATTAGCGGTGTAACAGTAGGTATTAGTGGTATAATATATTAGTGATGTAACAGTAGGTATTAGTGGGATAGTATATTAGTGATGTAACAGTAGGTATTAGTGCTATAATATATTAGTGATGTAACAGTAGGTATTAGTGGTATAATATATTAGTGATGTAACAGTAGGTATTAGTGGTATAATATATTAGTGATGTAACAGTAGGTATTAGTGTTGTAACAGTAGGTATTAGTGGTATAATATATTAGTGGTGTAACAGTAGGTATTAGTGGTATAGTATATTAGTGATGTAACAGTAGGTATTAGTGGTATAATATATTAGTGATGTAACAGTAGGTATTAGTGGTATAATATATTAGTGATGTAACAGTAGGTATTAGTGGTATAATATATGAGTGGTGTAACAGTAGGTATTAGTGATGTAACAGTAGGTATTAGTGGTGTAATATATTAGTGATGTAACAGTAGGTATTAGTGGTGTAATATATTAGTGATGTAACAGTAGGTATTAGTGGTATAATATATCAGTGGTATAATATATTAGTGATGTAACAGTAGGCATTAGTTCTATAATATGTTAGTGATGTAACAGTAGGCATTAGTGGTATAATATATTAGTGATGAAACAGTAGGTATTAGTGATGTAACAGTAGGTATTAGTGGTATAATATATTAGTGATGTAGCAGTAGGTTTTAGTGGTATAATATATTAGTGATGTAACAGTAGGTATTAGTGGTGTAACAGTAGGTATTAGTGGTATAATATATTAGTGATGTAACAGTAGGTATTAGTGGTATAATATATTAGTGATGTAACAGTAGGTATTAGTGGTATAATATATTAGTGATGTAACAGTAGGTATTAGTGGAGTAATATATTAGTGATGTAACAGTAGGTATTAGTGGTATAATATATTAGTGATGTAACAGTAGGTATTAGTGGTATAATATATTAGTGATGTAACAGTAGGTATTAGTGGTATAATATATTAGTGATGTAACAGTAGGTATTAGTGGTATAATATATTAGTGATGTAGCAGTAGGTATTAGTGGTATAATATATTAGTGATGTAACAGTAGGTATTAGTGGTGTAACAATAGGTATTAGTGGTATAATATATTAGTGATGTAACAGTAGGTATTAGTGGTATAGTATATTAGTGATGTAACAGTAGGTATTAGTGGTATAATATATTAGTGATGTAACAGTAGGTATTAGTGGAGTAATATATTAGTGATGTAACAGTAGGTAATAGTGGTATAATATATTAGTGATGTAGCAGTAGGTTTTAGTGGTATAATATATTAGTGATGTAACAGTAGGTATTAGTGGTGTAACAGTAGGTATTAGTGGTATAATATATTAGTGATGTAACAGTAGGTATTAGTGGTATAATATATTAGTGATGTAACAGTAGGTATTAGTGGTATAATATATTAGTGATGTAACAGTAGGTATTAGTGGTATAATATATTAGTGATGTAGCAGTAGGTATTAGTGGTATAATATATTAGTGATGTAACAGTAGGTATTAGTGGTGTAACAGTAGGTATTAGTGGTATAATATATTAGTGATGTAACAGTAGGTATTAGTGGTATAGTATATTAGTGATGTAACAGTAGGTATTAGTGGTATAATATATTAGTGATGTAACAGTAGGTATTAGTGGAGTAATATATTAGTGATGTAACAGTAGGTATTAGTGGTGTAATATATTAGTGATGTAGCAGTAGGTTTTAGTGGTATAATATATTAGTGATGTAACAGTAGGTATTAGTGGTGTAACAGTAGGTATTAGTGGTATAATATATTAGTGATGTAACAGTAGGTATTAGTGGTATAATATATTAGTGATGTAACAGTAGGTATTAGTGGTATAATATATTAGTGATGTAACAGTAGGTATTAGTGGTATAATATATTAGTGATGTAACAGTAGGTATTAGTGGTATAATATATTAGTGATGTAACAGTAAGTATTAGTGGTATAATATATTAGTGATGTAACAGTAGGTATTAGTGGTATAATATATTAGTGATGTAACAGTAGGTATTAGTGGTATAATATATTAGTGATGTAACAGTAGGTATTAGTGGAGTAATATATTAGTGATGTAACAGTAGGTATTAGTGGTATAATATATTAGTGATGTAACAGTAGGTATTAGTGGTATAATATATTAGTGATGTAACAGTAGGTATTAGTGGTATAATATATTAGTGATGTAACAGTAGGTATTAGTGGTATAATATATTAGTGATGTAGCAGTAGGTTTTAGTGGTATAATATATTAGTGATGTAACAGTAGGTATTAGTGGTGTAACAGTAGGTATTAGTGGTATAATATATTAGTGATGTAACAGTAGGTATTAGTGGTATAGTATATTAGTGATGTAACAGTAGGTATTAGTGGTATAATATATTAGTGATGTAACAGTAGGTATTAGTGGAGTAATATATTAGTGATGTAACAGTAGGTATTAGTGGTATAATATATTAGTGATGTAACAGTAGGTATTAGTGATGTAACAGTAGGTATTAGTGGTATAATATATTAGTGATGTAACAGTAGGTATTAGTGGAGTAATATATGAGTGGTGTAACAGTAGGTATTAGTGGTATAATATATTAGTGGTATAATATATTAGTGATGTAACAGTAGGTATTAGTGTTGTAACAGTAGGTATTAGTGGTATAATATATTAGTGATGTAACAGTAGGTATTAGTGGTGTAACAGTAGGTATTAGTGGTATAATATATTAGTGATGTAACAGTAAGTATTAGTGGAGTAATATATGAGTGGTGTAACAGTAGGTATTAGTGGTATAATATATTAGTGGTATAATATATTAGTGATGTAACAGTAGGTATTAGTTCTATAATATGTTAGTGATGTAACAGTAGGTATTAGTGGTATAATATATTAGTGATGTAACAGTAGGTATTAGTGGTATAATATATTAGTGATGTAACAGTAGGTATTAGTGGTATAATATATTAGTGATGTAACAGTAGGTATTAGTGGTATAATATATTAGTGATGTAACAGTAGGTATTAGTGATGTAACAGTAGGTATTAGTGGTATAATATATTAGTGATGTAGCAGTAGGTTTTAGTGGTATAATATATTAGTAATGTAACAGTAGGTATTAGTGGTGTAACAGTAGGTATTAGTGGTATAATATATTAGTGATGTAACAGTAGGTATTAGTGGTATAATATATTAGTGATGTAACAGTAGGTATTAGTGGTATAATATATTAGTGATGTAACAGTAGGTATTAGTGGTATAATACATTAGTGATGTAACAGTAGGTATTAGTGGAGTAATATATTAGTGATGTAACAGTAGGTATTAGTGGTATAATATATTAGTGATGTAACAGTAGGTATTAGTGGTATAATATATTAGTGATGTAACAGTAGGTATTAGTGGTATAATATATTAGTGATGTAACAGTAGGTATTAGTGGTATAATATATTAGTGATGTAACAGTAGGTATTAGTGGTATAATATATTAGTGATGTAGCAGTAGGTTTTAGTGGTATAATATATTAGTGATGTAACAGTAGGTATTAGTGGTGTAACAGTAGGTATTAGTGGTATAATATATTAGTGATGTAACAGTAGGTATTAGTGGTATAATATATTAGTGATGTAACAGTAGGTATTAGTGGTATAATATATTAGTGATGTAACAGTAGGTATTAGTGGTATAATATATTAGTGATGTAACATTAGGTATTAGTGGTATAATATATTAGTGATGTAACATTAGGTATTAGTGGTATAATATATTAGTGATGTAACAGTAGGTATTAGTGGTATAATATATTAGTGATGTAACAGTAGGTATTAGTGGTATAATATATTAGTGATGTAACAGTAGGTATTAGTGGTGTAACAGTAGGTATTAGTGGTATAATATATTAGTGATGTAACAGTAGGTATTAGTGGTATAATATATTAGTGATGTAACAGTAGGTATTAGTGGTATAATATATTAGTGATGTAACAGTAGGTATTAGTGGAGTAATATATTAGTGATGTAACAGTAGGTATTAGTGGTATAATATATTAGTGATGTAACAGTAGGTATTAGTGGAGTAATATATGAGTGGTGTAACAGTAGGTATTAGTGCTATGATATATTTGTGATGTAACAGTAGGTATTAGTGGTATAATATATTAGTGATGTAACAGTAGGTATTAGTGGTATAATATATTAGTGATGTAACAGTAGGTATTAGTGGTGTAACAGTAGGTATTAGTGGTATGATATATTAGTGATGTAACAGTAGGTATTAGTGGTATAATATATTAGTGATGTGACAGTAGGTATTAGTGGTATAATATATTAGTGATGTAACAGTAGGTATTAGTGGTATAATATATTAGTGATGTAACAGTAGGTATTAGTGGTATAATATATTAGTTATGTAACAGTAGGTATTAGTGGTGTAACAGTAGGTATTAGTGGTATAATATATTAGTGATGTAACAGTAGGTATTAGTGGTATAGTATATTAGTGATGTAACATTAGGTGTTAGTGGTATAATATATTAGTGATGTAACAGTAGGGATTAGTGGAGTAATATATTAGTGATGTAACAGTAGGTATTAGTGGTATAATATATTAGTGATGTAACAGTAGGTATTAGTGGTATAATATATTAGTGATGTAACAGTAGGTATTAGTGGTATAATATATTAGTGATGTAACAGTAGGTATTAGTGATGTAACAGTAGGTATTAGTGGTATAATATATTAGTGATGTAACAGTAGGTATTAGTGGTATAATATATTAGTGATGTAACAGTAGGTATTAGTGGTATAATATATTAGTGATGTAACAGTAGGTATTAGTGGTATAATATATTAGTGATGTAACAGTAGGTATTAGTGGTATAATATATTAGTGATGTAACAGTAGGTATTAGTGGTATAATATATTAGTGATGTAACAGTAGGTATTAGTGGTATAATATATTAGTGATGTAACAGTAGGTATTAGTGGTATAATATATGAGTGGTGTAACAGTAGGTATTAGTGATGTAACAGTAGGTATTAGTGGTGTAATATATTAGTGATGTAACAGTAGGTATTAGTGGTGTAATATATTAGTGATGTAACAGTAGGTATTAGTGGTGTAACAGTAGGTATTAGTGGTATAATATATTAGTGATGTAACAGTAGGTATTAGTGGTATAATATATTAGTGATGTAACAGTAGGTATTAGTTCTATAATATGTTAGCGGTGTAACATTAGGTATTAGTGGTATAATATATTAGTGATGTAACAGTAGGTATTAGTGGTATAATATATTAGTGATGTAACAGTAGGTATTAGTGGTATAATATATTAGTGATGTAACAGTAGGTATTAGTGGTATAATATATTAGTGATGTAACAGTAGGTATTAGTTCTATAATATGTTAGTGGTGTAACATTAGGTATTAGTGGTATAATATATTAGTGATGTAACAGTAGGTATTAGTGGTATAATATATTAGTGATGTAACAGTAGGTATTAGTGGAGGAATATATTAGTGATGTAACAGTAGGTATTAGTGGTATAATATATTAGTGATGTAACAGTAGGTATTAGTGGTATAATATATTAGTGATGTAACAGTAGGCATTAGTGGTATAATATATTAGTGATGTAACAGTAGGTATAAGTGATGTAACAGTAGGTATTAGTGGTATAATATATTAGTGATGTAGCAGTAGGTTTTAGTGGTATAATATATTAGTGATGTAACAGTAGGTATTAGTGGTATAATATAGTAGTGATGTAACAGTAGGTATTAGTGGTATAATATATTAGTGATGTAACAGTAGGTATTAGTGATGTAACAGTAGGTATTAGTGGTATAATATATTAGTGATGTAACAGTAGGTATTAGTGGTATAATATATTAGTGATGTAACAGTAGGTATTAGTGGTATAATATATTAGTGATGTAACAGTAGGTATTAGTGGTATAATATATTAGTGATGTAACATTAGGTATTAGTGGTATAATATATTAGTGATGTAACAGTAGGTATTAGTGGTGTAACAGTAGGTATTAGTGGTATAATATATTAGTGGTGTAACAGTAGGTATTAGTGATGTAACAGTAGGTATTAGTGGAGTAATATATTAGTGATGTAACATTAGGTATTAGTGGTATAATATATTAGTGATGTAACAGTAGGTATTAGTGATGTAACAGTAGGTATTAGTGGAGTAATATATTAGTGATGTAACAGTAGGTATTAGTGATGTAACAGTAGGTATTAGTGGTATAATATATTAGTGATGTAACAGTAGGTATTAGTGGTATAATATATTAGTGATGTAACAGTAGGTATTAGTGGTATAATATATTAGTGATGTAACAGTAGGTATTAGTGGTATAATATATTAGTGATGTAACATTAGGTATTAGTGGTATAATATATTAGTGATGTAACAGTAGGTATTAGTGGTATAATATATTAGTGATGTAACAGTAGGTATTAGTGGTATAATATATTAGTGATGTAACATTAGGTATTAGTGGTATAATATATTAGTGATGTAACAGTAGGTATTAGTGGTATAATATAGTAGTGGTGTAACAGTAGGTATTAGTGGTATAATATATTAGTGATGTAACAGTATGTATTAGTGGTGTAACAGTAGCCCTGTTCCTCCTCCATGCACTCTCCCTATGGTGCGTGTCTCCAGCCCAGTGCCTCCAGTTTCGGCACGCATATAGTTTACAGCTGTGGGAACACAGTCTTCCTTCCCTGATATAGGTTACAGCTGTGGGAACACAGTCTTCCTTCCCTGATATAGGTTACAGCTGTGGGAACACAGTCTTCCTTCTCTGATATAGGCTACAGCTGTGGGAACAGTCTTCCTTCCCTGATATAGGTTACAGCTGTGGGAACACAGTCTTCCTTCCCTGATATAGGTTACAGCTGTGGGAACACAGTCTTCCTTTTTCACTGATATAGGTTATAGCTGTGGGAACACAGTCTTCCTTCCCTGATATAGGTTACAGCTGTGGGAACAGTCTTCCTTCCCTGATATAGGTTATAGCTGTGGGAACACAGTCTTCCTTCCCTGATATAGGTTACAGCTGTGGGAACGCAGTCTTCCTTCCCTAATATAGGTTACAGCTGTGGGAACACAGTCTTCCTTCCCTGATATAGGTTACAGCTGTGGGAACACATTCTTCCTTCCCTGATATAGGCTTCAGCTGTGGGAACACAGTCTTCCTTCCCTGATATAGGTTACAGCTGTGGGAACACATTCTTCCTTCCCTGATATAGGTTACAGATGTGGGAACACAGTCTTCCTTCCCTGATATAGGTTACAGCTGTGGGAACACAGTCTTCCTTCCCTGATATAGGCTTCAGCTGTGGGAACACAGTCTTCCTTCCCTGATATAGGTTACAGCTGTGGGAACAAAATCTTCCTTCCCTGATTTGGTTACAGCTGTGGGAACACAGTCTTCCTTCCCTGATATAGGTTACAGCTGTGGGAACACAGTCTTCCTTCCCTGATATAGGTTACAGCTGTGGGAACACAGTTTTAGGGGGGATTTTCGACTCTAACTAAGCGTGTGGTAAATGGAAATTCATTTTCTTTTTATGCACTTTTTTCCTACGCGTATTCTGACCTTTATTTTAAGCATGAGAATAGCATGCCATTAATTTGGGGTGGATATCAAAGAAATGAAGGTGTGTCTGCAGATACACTGTATTCTGACCTCATTATTCCACCACGTTTACGCTTGATGAAATGATCAATAAGGTGGAGCAACCTTTCGGTTCCAAGTGGAACAGCAACTTCTTTATTTTTTCTGACACTGTAATTTACAACTTGATAAGAGCTATTGATTAGAGCTGGGTAAATTAGTAAGCCGCTTGGATCAGGGAATTGTAAATATAAATGACAATTGTTTTAGATCTATTTGACCTTATAATCGCTGGAGACAAATGTGAAACCAGTCACATGGCAGCAAACTGAAGCATATCAACATGTCACCTTTCCCACAGTGAAGTTTATGAAATGCGGGTCTTACAATTTGCAAGGATGACATTTGGAGACCAAAGCTGTAGGCTTCTGTAGCCATGCGCAAATGACAGTGTAGTGCCAAACCTACCGAGTTGATTTAATCTAGAATGGAGGGTTTTCAGGGAAGCACAAGGGAACCGCACCTGTAAAGCCCATTACGCACCTGCAGAAGGTAAATCTGAATACCAACCCCTGAGAAGTGCGTACATTTCCTAAGGCTGAATCGTGCCATTACTGCACATCATCATCCAATGCAAATTGTCACATTGTCAAGAAACAACATTTTTCATTTATTTCTAAATCCTCTTTGTAACCTCTTGCTGCCAATTTCAAATAACACAAAGCTTATTGATCTTGCAGTCCAATACATGTGAGACGGTGTTGATATTTCTCTAGAGATTGTTACCAATGTGAGCTCTATTGGGGTGTGTGTCAACCACAGTGAGATTCGGTGAAACACGTTGATAGCCTTTTCAATCACACCTCTGATCTATTGATGTGTGCTAGCAACGAATATGTGCTAGGTATTCACAGTGCTATGTGCTAGCTGGGTATTCATAGTGCAGTGTGCTAGCTGAATGCAGGCGCTGTGCTAGCGGTGTGCTAGTTGTGTGCTAGCTGTGTGGTAGCAGGGTACTAGCTGTGTGCTATCTGTGTGTTAGCAGGGTACTAGTGATGTGCTAGCTGTGTGTTAGCAGGGTACTAGCGGTGTGCTAGCTGTGTGTTAGCTGTGTGCTAGCGGTGTGCTAGCTGTGTGTTAGCAGGGTACCAGCGATGTGCGTGCTAGCCGTGTGCTAGCGGTGTGCTAGCTGTGTGTTAGCAGGGTACTTGGGGTGTGTGTGCTAGCGGTGTGCTAGCTGTGTGCTAGCTGTGTTAGCAGGGTACCAGCGATGTGCGTGCTAGCTGTGTGCTAGCGGTGTGCTAGCTGTGTGTTAGCAGGGTACTTGGGGTGTGTGTGCTAGCGGTGTGCTAGCTGTGTGTTAGCAGGGTACTTGGGGGGTGTGTGCTAGCGGTGTGCTAGCTGTGTGCTAGCTGTGTGTTAGCAGGGTACCAGCGATGTGCGTGTTAACTGTGTGCTAGCGGTGTGCTAGCTGTGTGTTAGCAGGGTACTTGGGGTGTGTGTGCTAGTGGTGTGCTAGCTGTGTGCTAGCTGTGTGTTAGCAGGGTACCAGCGATGTGCGTGCTAGCTGTGTGCTAGCGGTGTGCTAGCTGTGTGTTAGCAGGGTACTTGGGGTGTGTGCTAGCGGTGTGCTAGCTGTGTGCTAGCTGTGTTAGCAGGGTACCAGCGATGTGCGTGCTAGCTGTGTGCTAGCGGTGTGCTAGCTGTGTGTTAGCAGGGTACTTGGGGTGTGTGTGCTAGCGGTGTGCTAGCTGTGTGCTAGCTGTGTGTTAGCAGGGTACCAGCGATGTGCGTGCTAGCTGTGTGCTAGCGGTGTGCTAGCTGTGTGCTAGCTGTGTGTTAGCAGGGTACTTGGGGGGTGTGTGCTAGCGGTGTGCTAGCTGTGTGCTAGCTGTGTGTTAGCAGGGTACCAGCGATGTGCGTGTTAGCTGTGTGCTGGCGGTGTGCTAGCTGTGTGTTAGCAGGGTACTTGGGGTGTGTGTGCTAGCGGTGTGCTAGCTGTGTGCTAGCTGTGTGTTAGCAGGGTACCAGCGATGTGCGTGCTAGCTGTGTGCTAGCTGTGTGCTAGCTGTGTGTTAGCAGTGTACATGGGGTGTGTGTGCAAGCGGTGTGCTAGTGTAACGGATGTGAAATGGCTAGCTAGTTAGCGGGTACGCGCTAGTAGCATTTCAATCAGTTACGTCACTTGCTCTGAGACTTAAGTAGTGTTGCCCCTTGCTTTGCAAGGGCCTCGGCCTTTGTGGAGCGATGGGTAACGACCGTGCTTCGTGGGCAACCGTTGTTGATGTGTGCAGAGGGTCCCTGGTTCGCGCCCGGGTCGGGGCGAGGGGACGGTTTAAAGTTATACTGTTACATTGATGCTGTTGACCCGGATCACTGGTTGCTGCGGAAAAGGAGGAGGTTGAAAGGGGGGTGAGTGTAACGGATGTGAAATGGCTAGCTAGTTAGCGGGTACGCGCTAGTAGCATTTCAATCAGTTACGTCACTTGCTCTGAGACTTAAGTAGTGTTGCCCCTTGCTTTGCAAGAGCCGTGGCTTTTGTGGAGCGATGGGTAACGCTGCTTCGTGGGTGACTGTTGTCGATGTGTGCAGAGGGTCCCTGGTTCGCGCCCGTGTCGGGGCGAGGGGACGGTTTAAAGTTATACTGTTACACTAGCTGTGTGCTAGCTGTGTGTTAGCAGGGTACCAGCGATGTGCGTGCTAGCTGTGTGCTAGCTAAGTGCCACCAGGCTCTTCACAGTGCGCTCATATGGCTCATACCTTCACCAGACTGTGGTAATAATTACCACCTGATGTTAGGGAAGGGCAGCCTATCACAATGCATGTCAGAGCTTTGTAAAATGATTGACCTTTTTAATTACGTCACTATTGCGTTCTTCTACGAGACAGCTTTATAATAACAGGATAGCAGCTTTAGAATAAGAATGATAAATCTCAGCTGATTATTGTCTGTTTTCATTTTTCTCTTCTCTGTGGTTTCTTTGAGGGTTCTCTTTCAGCTTGTCATTCCCAGCCTAACAAAGCGCTTTCAGCTCCTCTCTGTCTGTGCATATTTCTTCTGAAGTACCTACCTGTCTACATACAGCAGAGAGAAATGGAAGTTGTGCCTCTCTTCTGTCTCTGTCTTCAAAGGAACTGTCTCTCCTGTCTGAGTCAAGGTGCTATCAGCTCAAAGAGCAGGAACATAAGTTTTATCAGACTGGGCTCATCCAGGGTTAGGGAATCAAGGAAACCTAATTTCACCCACATTTCAATATGGCAAAATGTTTACGCTGGGTTTTTGAAAAGAACAAAAATAACTTTAAATTGCAGTTGAAATTGCAGTGAGAAATACTTGTCTAAAAAAAAAAGTAAATGTAATTTTAGATTTGCAAAAGAAGAGAAACTAACATGTAGCCTTGAATGATAAAATGATTGTGGGGGCTGTCTCGTTAGACTTCTGTGCAGCTTTTGACATTATCGATCATAGTCTGCTGCTGGAAAAACTTATGTGTTTTGACTTTATTGTGGATAAAGAGTTACTTGTCTAACTTAATGGAAGCCTCTCAAACGCAATCCAGGTAGAATCAGGAATTCCCCAGGGTAGCTGTTTAGGCCCCTTGCTTTTTTCAATCTTTACTAACGACGTGCCACTGACTTTGATTAAAGTGTCTATGTTTGCGGATCAACACTATACACCTCAGCTACTACAGCGACTGAAATGACTGCAACACTTAACAAAGAGTTGCAGTCAGTTTCAGAGTGGGTGGCAAGGAATAAGTTAGCCCTAAATATTTCTGAAACTAAAAGCATTGTATTTGTGACAAATCATTCACTCAATGTGGAAATTGTAAATTGAGCAAGTTGAGATGACTAAACTGCTTGGAGTAACCCTGGATTGTAAACTGTCATGGTCAAAACATATTGATACAACAGGAGCTAAGATGGGGTGAAGTCTGTCTATAATACAGCGCTGCTCTGCCTTCACTATCAACAAGGAAGGTCCTACAGGCCCTAGTTTTGTTGCACATTGACTACTGTTCAGTCGTGTGGTTAGGTGCCACAAAAAAAAGACTTTGCAAAATTGCAATTGATTCAGAACAGGGCAGCACGGCTGGCCCTTGGATGTACAGAGAGAGCTAATATTAATAATATGCATGTCAATCTCTCCTGGCTCAAAGTGGAGGAGAGACTGACTTCATCACTACTTGTGATGTTGAATGCACCGAACTGTCTGTTTGAACTACTGGCACACAGCTTGGAAACCCATGCATACCCCACAAGACATGTCACAAGAGGTCTCTTCACAGTCCCCAAGTCCAGAACAGACTATGGGAGGCACACAGTACTACATAGAGCTATGATTACATGGATCTCTATTCCACATCAAGTAACTGATGCAGCAGTAAAATTTGATTTAAAAAACAGATATAAATACACCTTACGGAACACCCGGGACAGTAAAATTAGATTTAAAATACAGGTATAAATACACTGCATGGAACAGTGGGAACTGTGAAGCAACACAAAAATTGGCACAGACACATGCATACACACACACGATAACATACACACTATACACACACATACACATGTATTTAGTACTGTAGATATGTGACCCGAATCAGGAAACTAGGCATATGTCGCAAGTCACGACTTCACAGGAGAGTCATTTGAAAGTAAAACAATTTTTAAAAATCAAAATGCATTTTTTTGGGCAGAAATGCCTTCTCGAACATATGAACTTTCATGTGCCTTAAAAATAAACTTGCAATCTATAAATATGAATAAAATTGTTAAATTACAAGCCTTGTTGTTTCAGCCACAGAAAATAGTGGTGCAACCTTCACACTAGCCGTGATTGGCTGAGATAATGAGTGGGCTGGACATTCCGAGAGAGGTTTTCGGATTGGTCTGCCATATAGACGGCTTCTCTCTATTTGAGCTCGTCAGTCTGTGTTGGTAATCCTGTTGAACACAGCTTTTTAAAAATGTATTGTGTAGTGGAGCTGCATAGGTGTTCCTCTCCACTTTCTAGAGGATCAAGTTTTGAAATCAGTGGAATTAGAGTATGATAGCTAAAGAGATTAAGTAAACACCTGTCTCTGGATTACATCGTCAAACTAAGGGCAACCGTGGTATGGCATTCCTGACAGGGAGACGTGTCCATCATGCATGATGATGTATACAGGTAAGATAGTCTAGAGTTAGCTAGCTACATTTTCAGATATTACACGTTTCTAATTTTGACATAAAGTGGTTTCATTTCAAGCTAAAGTGTACTGCTAGCTAGCTAACATTATCTGGCTGGCTCCCTAGCTGACATTATTATTTGTTTCCCAGAGCTGTTTGCTTTTCTAGTTATAGCCTAATGTTAGCTAGCTAACATTGAACCTGGTTGGTTAGCTCCCAGCACTGTGGCATTGTTGGCACTTTTTTCATTGTTGTTTAACTAGCTAACGTTAGCTGGCTGGCTCATTAGCTAATGTTACATGATGTGTGCGATCTTAATTGTTGTTTACCTGGCAAGGTTCATTGTTTACCAAGCTAGCTATATGTCTTAAGCTAAAGTGTACTGTTAGCTAGCTAGCTAACTTTAGCTGGCTGGTTCCCTAGCTGACATTATTCGTTTCCCAGAGCCATTTGCTGTTCTAGTTAGAGCCTAATGTTAGCTAGCTAACAATGAACCTGGTTGGTTAGCTCCCAGTACTCTGGCATTGTTGGCACTGTTCATTGTTGTTTAACTAGCTAACGTTAGCTGGCTAGCTTAGCTGTTACGTGATGTGTGTACAACACCCGTTGAATATGGCCGGTGTCAGTAAACATCTGCAAAAAAAAGCATAATGAAGTTGTTGCCAGCAGAGCTGGTTAGGTTGTTTTCATGTTAGGTAAACAAATCATCGTCCAGAGCATCAAGTGTGCGCTCCGAGAGCGAAACGAAATGGGTGGGGCTAAAGCTTAAGAGGGTGTGAGCGATGCTGAATGGGTGTAGACAAAGAGGAGCTCTTCACTAGATAGATGAGTCACGTATAGTTGAAGTCGGATTTACATACACTTAGGTTGGAGTCATTAAAACTTGTTTTTCAACCACTCCACAAATTTCTTGCTATAGTTTTGGCAAGTCGGTTAGGACATCTATTTTGTGTATGACAAGTCATTTTTCCAACAATAGTTTACAGACAGATTATTTCACTTATAATTCATTGTATCACAATTCCAGTATGTCAGAAGTTTACATTCACTAAGTTTAAACTGCTTGGAAAATTCCAGAAAATGATGTCATGGCTTTAGAGGCTTCTGATAGGCAAATTGACACAATTTGAGTCGATTGGAGGTGTACCTGTGGATGTATTTCAAGGCCTACCTTCTCAGTTTCTCTTTGCTTGACAAATCAATCCCAGAACAACAGCAAAGGACCTAGTGAAGATGCTGGAGGAAACAGGTACAAAAGTATCTACACTGCTCAAAAAAATAAAGGGAACACTTAAACAACACAATGTAACTCCAAGTCAATCACACTTCTGTGAAATCAAACTGTCCACTTAGGAAGCAACACTGATTGACAATAAATTTCACATGCTGTTGTGCAAATGGAATAGACAACAGGTGGAAATTATAGGCAATTAGCAAGACACCCCCAATAAAGGAGTGGTTCTGCAGGTGGTGACCACAGACCACTTCTCAGTTCCTATGCTTCCTAGCTGATGTTTTGGTCACTTTTGAATGCTGGCGGTGCTTTCACTCTAGTGGTAGCATGAGACAGAGTCTACAACCCACACAAGTGGCTCAGGTAGTGCAGCTCATCCAGGATGGCACATCAATGCGAGCTGTGGCAAGAAGGTTTGCTGTGTCTGTCAGCGTAGTGTCCAGAGCATGGAGGCGCTACCAGGAGACAGGCCAGTACATCAGGAGACGTGGAGGAGGCCGTAGGAGGGCAACAACCCAGCAGCAGGACCGCTACCTCCGCCTTTGTGCAAGGAGGAGCACTGCCAGAGCCCTGCAAAATGACCTCCAGCAGGCCACAAATGTGCATGTGTCTGCTCAAACGGTCAGAAACAGACTCCATGAGGGTGGTATGAGGGCCCGACGTCCACAGGTGGGGGTTGTGCTTACAGCCCAACACCGTGCAGGACGTTTGGCATTTGCCAGAGAACACCAAGATTGGCAAATTCGCCACTGTGCTCTTCACAGATGAAAGCAGGTTCACACTGAGCACATGTGACAGACGTGACAGAGTCTGGAGACGCCGTGGAGAACGTTCTGCTGCCTGCAACATCCTCCAGCATGACCGGTTTGGCGGTGGGTCAGTCATGGTGTGGGGTGGCATTTCTTTGGGGGGCCGCACAGCCCTCCATGTGCTCGCCAGAGGTAGCCTGACTGCCATTAGGTACCGAGATGAGATCCTCAGACCCCTTTTGAGACCATATGCTGGTGCGGTTGGCCCTGGGTTCCTCCTAATGCAAGACAATGCTAGACCTCATGTGACTGGAGTGTGTCAGCAGTTCCTGCAAGAGGAAGGCATTGATGCTATGGACTGGCCCGCCCGTTCCCCAGACCTGAATCCAATTGAGCACATCTGGGACATCATGTCTCGCTCCATCCACCAACGCCACGTTGCACCACAGACTGTCCAGGAGTTGGCGGATGCTTTAGTCCAGGTCTGGGAGGAGATCCCTCAGGAGACCATCCGCCACCTCATCAGGAGCATGCCCAGGCGTTGTAGGGAGGTCATACAGGCACGTGGAGGCCACACACACTACTGAGCCTCATTTTGACTTGTTTTAAGGACATTACATCAAAGTTGGATCAGCCTGTAGTGTGGTTTTCCACTTTAATTTTGAGTGTGACTCCAAATCCAGACCTCCATGGGTTGATAAATTTGATTTCCATTGATCATTTTTGTGTGATTTTGGTGACAGCACATTCAACTATGTAAAGAAAAAAGTATTTAATAAGAATATTTCATTCATTCAGATCTAGGATGTGTTATTTTAGTGTTCCCTTTATTTTTTTGAGCAGTGTATATCCACATTAAAACGAGTCCTATATCGACATAACCTGAAAGGCCGCTCAGCAAGGAAGAAGCCACTGCTCCAAAACTGCCATAAAAAAGCCAGACTATGGTTTGCAACTGCACATGGGGACAAATATCGTACTTTTTGGAGAAATGTCCTCTGGTCTGATGAAGCAAAAATAGAACTGTTTGGCCATAATGACCATCGTTATGTTTGGAGGAAAAATGGGGAGGCTTGCAAACCGAAGAACACCATCCTAACCGTGAAGCACGGGGCAGGCAGCATCATGTTGTGGGGGTGCTTTGCTGCAGGAGGGACTGGTGCACTTCACAAAATAGATGGCATCATGAGGCAGGAAAATTATGTGGACATATTGAGCAACATCTCAAAACATCAAATCAAATCAATGTTTATTTGTCACGTGCGCTGAATACAACAGGTGTAGTTGAAATAAAACAGTGAAATGCTTACTTACAGGCTCTAACCAATTGTGCATAAAAGGTATTAAATGAACAATAGGTAGGTAAAGAAATAAAACAACAGTAAAAAGACAGGCTACATACAGACACCGGTTAGTCAGGCTGCTTGAGGTAGTACGTACATGTAGATATGGTTAACGTGACTATGCATATATGATAAACAGAGAGTAGCAGTAGCGTAAAAGAGGGGTTGGCGGGTGGTGGGTGGGACACAATGCAGATAGCCTGGTTGGCCAATGTGCGGGAGCACTGGTTGGTCGGCCCAATTGAGGTAGTATGTACATGACTGTATAGTTAAGGTGACGATACATATATGATTAACAGAGAGTAGTAGCAGCTTAAAAAGAGGGGTTGGGGGGGCACACAATTCAAATAGTTCGGGTAGCCATTTGATTACCTCTTCACGACTGTCTTGGTGTGTTTGGACCATTCTAGTTTGTTGTTGACGTGGACACCAAGGAACTTGAAGCTCTCAACCTGCTCCACTACAGCCCTGTCGATGAGAATGGGGGCGTGTTCGGCCCTCCTTTTCCTGTAGTCCACAATCATCTCCTTAGTCTTGGTTACATTAAGGGATAGGTTGTTATTCTGGCACCACCCAGCCAGGTCTCTGACTTCCTCCCTATAGGCTGTCTCGTCGTTGTCGGTGATCAAGCCTACCACTGTTGTGTCATCTGCAAACTTAATGATGGTGTTGGAGTCGTGCCTGGCCATGCAGTCGTGGGTGAACAGGGAGTACCGGAGGGGACTAAGCACGCACCCCTGGGGAGCTCCAGTGTTGAGGATCAGCGTTGCAGATGTGTTGCTACCTACCCTCACCGCCTGGGGGAGGAAGTTAATGCTTGGTTGCAAATGATCTTTCAAATGGACAATGACCCCAAGCATACTTCCAAAGTTGTGGCAAAATGGCTTAAGGACAACAAAGTCAAGGTATTGGAGTGGCCATCACAAAGCCCTGACCTCAATCCAATAGAACATTTGTGAGCAGAACTGAAAAAGCGTGCGCAAGCAAGGATGCCTACAAACCTAACTCAGTTACACCAGCTCTGTCAGGAGGAATGGGCCAAAATTCACCCAACTTATTGTGGGAAGCTTGTGGAAGGCTACCCATAACGTTTGACCCAAGTTAAACCATTTAAAGGCAATGCTACCAAATACTAATTGAGTGTATGTAAACTTCTGACCCACTGGGAATGTGATGAAAGCTGAAATAAATAATTCTCTCTACTATTATTCTGACATTTCACATTCTTAAAATAAGGTGGTGATCCTAACTGACCTAAGAGAGGGAATGTTGACTAGGATTAAATGTCAGGAAATGTTAAAAACTGAGTTTAAATGTATTTAGCTAAGGTGTATGTTAACTTCCGACTTCAACTGTATGTGGTAATTTGTGGAGTAGGGGCCTGAGGGCACACAGTGTGTTGGGAAATCGGTGAATGTATTGTAATGTTTTTAAAATTGTATTAACTGCCTTAATTTTGCTTGAGCAGCTAATGGGATCGATAATATATTCAAATACAAATACTGTAGCAACTTTTTCTGTGATCATGAATGAAGATATTATGAAATTCCAACAATTTCACAAATACAGTATATCTTTTACAGTTTGATAATTTTTGTACATCATTTTTTGTTGTGGTTGATCATCTCCCCAGTCAGCCGTAATGGAGTTGGAGTCAGATGGAGTGAGAAGGCATTGTAAATTAGGGTATAGAGGAGGTTCTCAGGATAGTTTAGGGTGTAGAAAAGGGAGGTTAGAAGGGGGTGTAGTGAAGGGAGAGTAGAGAGGGGTAGAGAAGGGAGGGTAAAGGCGGAAAAAGAATACAGAGGGCAGCTGTGCAGCCATGCTTCTAGCCCCTAGGCAACTTTGCAGTATTTTGTTTTTTTATGTGTTATTTCTTACATTATTCGGCCAGAATTTTTTTTGTGTTATTACATACAGCCGGGAAGAACTTTTGGATATCAGAGCGCTGGTTACTCACCAGCATTACGACCAGGAATACGACTTTCCGAAATCGGATCCTTTGTTCGTACGCCCCAGGGCAATTGAACTGATTCTGGAGGCTGCTCCAAAACATTGCAGGCAGAGAAGAGGTATTCAGAGTGACTTCTAGTCCACCACTTCCGAGTTTATTATTCGCTAATGTTCAGTTTCTGGATAATAAAGTTGACGAGCTCAGGGTGAGGATTTCCTTCCAGAGAGACATCAGGGATTGTAACATACTCTGTTTCACGGAAACATGGCTCTCTCGGGATATGTTGGCTGAGTCCGTACAGCCAGTTGGGTTCTCAGTTCATCACGCAGTAATAAATATCGTAATAACGTAATAACGTTATTACCTAACGTAATAAATATCTGTCCGGGAAGAAGAAGGGCGGGGGTGTTTCATGATGAACTACTCGTGGTATGATTGTGATAACATACAGGAACTCAAGTCCTTTTGTTCACCCGACCTAGAATACCTCACAATCAAATGCCGACCCTATTACCCACCAAGAGAATTCTCTTCAGCTATAGTCAGCCGTGTATATTCCCCCTCAAGCCGATACCAGAACGGCCCTCAAAGACCTTCACTGGACTTTATGCAAACTGGAAACCACATATCCTGAGGCCGCATTTACTGTAGCTGGGGATTTGAACTTCTCTGGGATATGTGGGACGCTAACGTCCCACTTGGCCAAAAGCCAGTAAAAATGCAGAGCGCCAAATTCAAATAAATTACTATAAAAATCTAACTTTCATGAAATCACGCATGCAATATACCAAATTAAAGCTACACTGGTTGTGAATCCAGCCAACATGTCAGAATTCAAATAGGCTTTTCGGCGAAAGCAAACGATGCTATTATCTGAGGATAGCACCATAGTAAACAAAGAGAGAGAAGCATATTTCAACCCTGCATGCGCGACACAAAACGCAGAAATAAAAATATAATTCATGCCTTACCTTTGACGAGCTTCTGTTGTTGGCACTCCAATATGTCCCATAAACATCACAAATGGTTCTTTTGTTCGATTAATTCCGTCGATATATATCCAAAATGTCCATTTATTTGGCGCGTTTGATCCAGAAAAACACTGGTTCCAACTTGTGCAACGTGATAACAAAATATCTCAAACGTTACCTGTAAACTTTGCCAAAATATTTCAAACTACATTTGTAATACAACTTTAGGTATTTTCTAACGTAAATAATCGATCAAATTTAAGACGGGATAATCTGTGTTCAATACAGGATTAAAACAAACTGTAGCTAGCTTTCTGGTCACGTGCCTCTATCTAACAGTACACTTCAAGTGACCCTCATTCAAGATGGCCGTACTTCTTCATTACACAAAGGAAAAAAACCTAAACCAATTTCTAAAGACTCTTGACATCCAGTGGAAGCGGTAGGAACTGCAAGAAGGTCAATTAGAAATCTGGATTCCCAATGAGATTGAAAAGAGAGTGACCTAAAAAAAAAAGATTCTGAATGGTTTATCCTCGGGGTTTCGCCTGCTAAATAAGTTCTGTTATACTCACAGATATGATTCAAACAGTTTTAGAAACTTCAGAGTGTTTTCTATCCAAATCTACTAATGATATGCATATCTTATCTTCTGGGGATGAGTTGCTGGCAGTTGAATTTGGGTATGCTTTTCATCCAAACGTGAAAATGCTGCCCCCTATCCTTGAGAAGTTTTAACAAAGCAAATTTGAGGAAAGTGCTACCAATGTTCTATCAAATCAAATCAAATCGAATGTATTTATATAGCCCTTCTTACATCAGCTGATATCTCAAAGTGATGTACAGAAACCCAGCCTAAAACCCCAAACAGCAAGCAACGCAGGTGTAGAAGCACAGTGGCTTGGAAAAACTCCCTAGAAAGACCAAAACATTTGAGGAACCAGGCTATGAGGGGTGGCCAGTCCTCTTCTGGCTGTGCCGGGTGGAGATTAAAACAGAACATGGCCAAGATGTTCAAATGTTCATAAATGACCAGCATGGTCAAATAATAATAATCACAGTAGTTGTCGAGGGTGCAGCAAGTCAGCGCCTCAGGAGTAAATGTCAGTTGGCTTTTCATAGCCGATCATTAAGAGTATCTTGACAACTCCTGCTGTCTCTAGAGAGTTGAAAACAGCACGGTTTGGCTGTCAGATCTGCCAGGATGAGATAACAACAAGAATTCTCCTTCCTTACCTGATTACCTGACGTCTCTCCACCTCTCCTCTTTCCTCCACCCCTTATGGTTCATTGTAACCATTGTTAGCATGTAGTAGCCCTGACCCCAAACCGAAACGCCTGACACTAAACCCACACCCTTGACCCTAAACCATACCCCTGACCCTAAACCCACACCCCCGACCCTAAACCCACACCCCTGGCCCTAAACCCACACCTCTGACCCTAAACCCTAAACCCACACCTCTGACCCTAAACCCACACCTCTGAACCTAAACCCACACCTCTGACCCTAAACCCAAACCTCTGACCCTGAACCCACACCTCTGGCCTTAAACCCTAAACCCACACCTCTGACCCTAAACCCACACCTCTGACCCTAAACCCACACCTCTGACCCTAAACCCACACCTCTGACCCTAAACCCACACCTCTGGCCCTAAACCCACACCTCTGACCCTAAACCCACACCTCTGACCCTAAACCCAGACCTCTGGCCCTAAACCCACACCTCTGACCCTAAACCGACACCTCTGACCCTAAACCCTAAACCCACACCTCTGACCCTAAACCCACACCTCTGGCTCTAAACCCACACCTCTGGCCCTAAACCCACACCTCTGACCCTAAACCCTAAACCCACACCTCTGGTCCTAAACCCTAAACCCACACCTCGGGCCCTAAACCCTAAACCCACACCTCTGACCCTAAACCCACACCTCTGGCCCTAAACCCTAAACCCACACCTCTGACCCTAAACCCTAAACCCACACCTCTGGCCCTAAACCCACACCTCTGACCCTAAACCCACACCTCTGACCCTAAACCCACACCTCTGACCCTAAACCCTAAACCCACACCTCTGGCCCTAAACCCACACCCCTGGCCCTAAACCCTAAACCCACACCTCGGGCCCTAAACCCTAAACCCAAACCTCTGACCCTAAACCCTAAACCCACACCTCTGAACCTAAACCCACACCTCTGACCCTAAACCCACACCTCTGACCCTAAACCCTAAACCCACACCTCTGACCCTAAACCCTAAACCCACACCTCTGACCCTAAACCCACACCTCTGGCTCTAAACCCACACCTCTGGCCCTAAACCCACACCTCTGACCCTAAACCCACACCTCTGACCCTAAACCCACACCTCTGACCCTAAACCCTAAACCCACACCTCGGGCCCTAAACCCTAAACCCACACCTCTGACCCTAAACCCTAAACCCACACCTCTGGCCCTAAACCCACACCTCTGACCCTAAACCCTAAACCACACCCCTGACCCTAAACCAACACCTCTGACCCTAAACCCTAAACAAACACCTCTGACCCTAAACCCTAAACCCACACCTCTGACCCTAAACCCTAAACCCACACCTCTGACCCTAAACCCTAAACCCACACCTCTGGCCCTAAACCCACACCTCTGACCCTAAACCCTAAACCCACACCTCTGACCCTAAACCCACACCTCTGACCCTAAACCCACACCTCTGACCCTAAACCCACACCTCTGACCCTAAACCCACACCTCTGGCCCCAAACCCTAAACCCACACCTCTGGCCCTAAACCCTAAACCCACACCTCTGGCCCTAAACCCTAAACCCACACCTCTGTCCCTAAACCCTAAACCCACACCTCTGACCCTAAACCCACACCTCTGACCCTAAACCCTAAACCCACACCTCTGGCCCTAAACCCTAAACCCACACCTCTGGCCCTAAACCCACACCTCTGGCCCTAAACCCACACCTCTGCCCCTAAACCCGCACCTCTGACCCTAAACCCTAAACCCTAAACCCACACCTCTGGCCCTAAACCCACACCTCTGACCCTAAACCCTAAACCCTAAACCCACACCTCTGGCCCTAAACCCTAAACCCACACCTCTGGCCCTAAACCCACACCTCTGACCCTAAACCCACACCTCTGGCCCTAAACCAACACCTCTGGCCCTAAACCAACACCTCTGGCCCTAAACCCACACCTCTGACCCTAAACCCTAAACCCACACCTCTGGCCCTAAACCCTAAACCCACACCTCTGACCCTAAACCCACACCTCTGGCCCTAAACCCACACCTCTGGCCCTAAACCCACACCTCTGGCCCTAAACCCACACCTCTGGCCCTAAACCCGCACCTCTGGCCCTAAACCCTAAACCCACACCTCTGGCCCTAAACTCACACCTCTGACCCTAAACCCACACCTCTGGCCCTAAACCCACACCTCTGGCCCTAAACCCACACCTCTGACCCTAAACCCTAAACCCACACCTCTGGCCCTAAACCCACACCTCTGACCCTAAACCCACACCTCTGGCTCTAAACCCACACCTCTGGCCCTAAACCCTAAACCCACACCTCTGGCCCTAAACCCTAAACCCACACCTCTGACCCTAAACCCTAAACCCACACCTCTGGCCCTAAACCCTAAACCCACACCTCTGGCCCTAAACCCACACCTCTGGCCCTAAACCCACACCTCTGGCCCAGACCTCTGGCCCTAAACCCACACCTCTGACCCTAAACCCACACCTCTGGCCCCAAACCCTAAACCCACACCTCTGGCCCTAAACCCTAAACCCACACCTCTGTCCCTAAACCCTAAACCCACACCTCTGACCCTAAACCCACACCTCTGACCCTAAACCCTAAACCCACACCTCTGACCCTAAACCCTAAACCCACACCTCTGGCCCTAAACCCACACCTCTGGCCCTAAACCCACACCTCTGGCCCTAAACCCACACCTCTGGCCCTAAACCCGCACCTCTGACCCTAAACCCTAAACCCTAAACCCACACCTCTGGCCCTAAACCCACACCTCTGACCCTAAACCCTAAACCCTAAACCCACACCTCTGGCCCTAAACCCTAAACCCACACCTCTGGCCCTAAACCCACACCTCTGACCCTAAACCCACACCTCTGGCCCTAAACCAACACCTCTGGCCCTAAACCCACACCTCTGACCCTAAACCCTAAACCCACACCTCTGGCCCTAAACCCTAAACCCACACCTCTGACCCTAAACCCACACCTCTGGCCCTAAACCCACACCTCTGGCCCTAAACCCACACCTCTGGCCCTAAACCCACACCTCTGACCCTAAACCCACACCTCTGGCCCTAAACCCACACCTCTGGCCCTAAACCCACACCTCTGACCCTAAACCCTAAACCCACACCTCTGGCCCTAAACCCACACCTCTGACCCTAAACCCACACCTCTGGCTCTAAACCCACACCTCTGGCCCTAAACCCTAAACCCACACCTCTGGCCCTAAACCCACACCTCTGACCCTAAACCCTAAACCCACACCTCTGGCCCTAAACCCTAAACCCACACCTCTGGCCCTAAACCCACACCTCTGGCCCTAAACCCACACCTCTGGCCCAGACCTCTGGCCCTAAACCCACATCTCTGACCCTAAACCCACACCTCTGGCCCTAAACCCACACCTCTGACCCTAAACCCACACCTCTGACCCTAAACCCAAACCTCTGACCCTGAACCCACACCTCTGGCCTTAAACCTTAAACCCACACCTCTGACCTTAAACCTTAAACCCCAGACCTCTGGCCCTAAACCCACACCTCTGACCCTAAACCCACACCTCTGACCCTAAACCCACACCTCTGACCCTAAACCCACACCTCTGGCCCTAAACCCACACCTCTGACCCTAAACCCTAAACCCACACCTCTGACCCTAAACCCACACCTCTGACCCTAAACCCTAAACCCACACCTCTGACCCTAAACACTAAACCCACACCTCTGGCCCTAAAACCACACTCCTGACTCTAAACCCACACCTCTGACCCTAAACCCTAAACCCACACCTCTGACCATAAACCCACACCTCTGGCCCTAAACCCTAAACCCACACCTCTGACCCTAAACCCACACCTCTGACCCTAAACCCACACCTCTGGCCCTAAACCCTAAACCCACACCTCTGGCCCTAAACCCTAAACCCACACCTCTGGCCCTAAACCCACACCTCTGACCCTAAACCCACACCTCTGGCCCTAAACCCACACCTCTGGCCCTAAACCCGCACTCCTGACCCTAAACCCACACTCCTGACCCTAAACCCACACCTCTGGCCCTAAACCCACACCTCTGGCCTTAAACCCTAAACCCACACCTCTGACCTTAAACCCACACCTCTGGCCCTAAACCCTAAACCCACACCTCTGACCCTAAAGACACATCTCTGGCTCTAAACCCACACCTCTGGCCCTAAACCCACACCTCTGGCCCTAAACCCACACCTCTGGCCCTAAACCCACACCTCTGACCCTAAACCCTAAACCCACACCTCTGACCCTAAACCCACACCTCTGACCCTAAACCCACACCTCTGGCCCTAAACCCAGATCTCTGGCCCTAAACCCACACCTCTGGCCCTAAACCCACACCTCTGGCCCTAAACCCACACCTCTGACCCTAAACCCTGAACCCACACCTCTGACCCTAAACCCACACCTCTGACCCTAAACCCTAAACCCACACCTCTGACCCTAAACCCACACCTCTGACCTTAAACCCTAAACCCACACCTCTGGCCCTAAACCCACACCTCTGACCCTAAACCCACACCTCTGGCCTTAAACCCTAAACCCACACCTCTGACCCTAAACCCACACCTCTGGCCTTAAACCCTAAACCCACACCTCTGGCCCTAAACCCGCACTCCTGACCCTAAACCCACACCTCTGACCCTAAACACACACCCCTGGCCCTAAACCCACACCTCTGACCCTAAACCCACACCTCTGGCCCTAAACCCTAAATCCACACTCCTGACCCTAAACCCACACCTCTGGCCCTAAACCCTAAACCCACACCTCTGGCCCTAAACCCTAAACCCACACCTCTGACCCTAAACCCACACCTCTGACCCTAAACCCACATCTCTGGCCCTAAACCCTAAACCCACACCTCTGGCCCTAAACCCTAAACCCACACCTCTGGCCCTAAACCCACACCTCTGACCCTAAACCCACACCTCTGGCCCTAAACCCACACCTCTGGCCCTAAACCCGCACTCCTGACCCTAAACCCACACCTCTGGCCCTAAACCCACACCTCTGGCCCTAAACCCACACCTCTGACCCTAAACCCTAAACCCACACCTCTGACCCTAAACCCACACCTCTGACCTTAAACCCTAAACCCACACCTCTGGCCCTAAACCCACACCTCTGGCCCTAAACCCACACCTCTGGCCCTAAACCCACACCTCTGGCCCTAAACCCACACCTCTGGCCCTAAACCCACACCTCTGACCCTAAACCCTAAACCCACACCTCTGACCCTAAACCCACACCTCTGACCCTAAACCCTAAACCCACACCTCTGACCCTAAACCCACACCTCTGACCTTAAACCCTAAACCCACACCTCTGGCCCTAAACCCACACCTCTGGCCCTAAACCCACACCTCTGACCCTAAACCCACACCTCTGGCCTTAAACCCTAAACCCACACCTCTGGCCCTAAACCCTAAACCCACACCTCTGACCCTAAAGACACACCTCTGGCTCTAAACCCACACCTCTGGCCCTAAACCCACACCTCTGGCCCTAAACCCACACCTCTGACCCTAAACCCTAAACCCACACCTCTGACCCTAAACCCACACCTCTGGCCTTAAACCCTAAACCCACACCTCTGTCCCTAAACCCTAAACCCACACCTCTGGCCCTAAACCCACACCTCTGGCCCTAAACCCACACCTCTGGCCCTAAACCCACACCTCTGGCCCTAAACCCACACCTCTGGCCCTAAACCCACACCTCTGACCCTAAACCCTAAACCCACACCTCTGACCCTAAACCCACACCTCTGACCCTAAACCCTAAACCCACACCTCTGACCCTAAACCCACACCTCTGACCTTAAACCCTAAACCCACACCTCTGGCCCTAAACCCACACCTCTGGCCCTAAACCCACACCTCTGACCCTAAACCCACACCTCTGACCCTAAACCCACACCTCTGGCCTTAAACCCTAAACCCACACCTCTGACCCTAAACCCACACCTCTGGCCCTAAACCAACACCTCTGGCCTTAAACCCTAAACCCACACCTCTGACCCTAAACCCACACCTCTGGCCTTAAACCCTAAACCCACACCTCTGACCCTAAACCCACACCTCTGGCCCTAAACCCACACCTCTGGTCCTAAACCCACACCTCTGGCCCTAAACCCGCACTCCTGACCCTAAACCCACACATCTGACCCTAAATACACACCCCTGGCCCTAAACCCACACCTCTGACCCTAAACCCACACCTCTGGCCCTAAACCCTAAACCCACACTCCTGACCCTAAACCCACACCTCTGGCCCTAAACCCTAAACCCACACCTCTGGCTCTAAACCCACACCTCTGGCCCTAAACCCGCACTCCTGACCCTAAACCCACACCTCTGGCTCTAAACCCACACCTCTGGCCCTAAACCCGCACTCCTGACCCTAAACCCTAAACCCACACCTCTGACCTTAAACCCACACCTCTGACCCTAAACCCTAAACCCACACCTCTGGCCCTAAACCCACACCTCTGGCCCTAAACCCACACCTCTGGCCCTAAACCCACACCTCTGGCCCCAAACCCACACCTCTGACCCTAAACCCACACCCCCAACCCTAAACCCACACCTCTGACCCTAAACCCACACCTCTGACCCTAAACCCTAAACCCACACCTCTGACCCTAAACCCTAAACCCACACCTCTGGCCCAGACCTCTGGCCCTAAACCCACACCTCTGACCCAGACCTCTGACCCTAAACCCACACCTCTGGCCCTAAACCCGCACCTCTGACCCTAAACCCACACCTCTGGCTCTAAACCCACACCTCTGGCTCTAAACCCACACCTCTGGCCCTAAACCCTAAACCCGCACCTCTGACCCTAAACCCACACCTCTGGCTCTAAACCCGCACCTCTGGCCCTAAACCCACACCTCTGGCCCTAAACCCGCACTCCTGGCTCTAAACCCACACCTCTGGCTCTAAACCCACACCTCTGGCCCTAAACCCGCACTCCTGGCTCTAAACCCACACCTCTGACCCTAAACACACCCCCCGGTCCCAATATATGTATATATATATACACTGCTCAAAAAAATAAAGGGAACACTAAAATAACACATCCTAGATCTGAATGAATGAAATATTCTTATTAAATACTTTTTTCTTTACATAGTTGAATGTGCTGACAACAAAATCACACAAAAAGTATCAATGGAAATCAAATTTATCAACCCATGGAGGTCTGGATTTAGAGTCACACTCAAAATTAAAGTGGAAAACCACATTACAGGCTGATCCAACTTTGATGTAATGTCAAAATGAGGCCTCCACGTGCCTGTATGACCTCCCTACAACGCCTGGGCATGCTCCTGATGAGGTGGCGGATGGTCTCCCGAGGGATCTCCTCCCAGACCTGGACTAAAGCATCCGCCAACTCCTGGACAGTCTGTGGTGCAACGTGGCGTTGGTGGATGGAGCGAGACATGATGTCCCAGATGTGCTCAATTGGATTCAGGTCTGGGGAACGGGCGGGCCAGTCCATAGCTTCAATGCCTTCCTCTTGCAGGAACTGCTGACACACTCCAGCCACATGAGGTCTAGTATTGTCTTGCATTAGGAGGAACCCAGGGCCAACCGCACCAGCATATGGTCCAGAGCATAGAGCACTGCCGGGCCCTCATACCACCCTCATGGAGTCTGTTTCTGACCGTTTGAGCAGACACATGCACATTTGTGGCCTACTGGAGGTCATTTTGCAGGGATCTGGCAGTGCTCCTCCTTGCACAAAGGCGGAGGTAGCGGTCCTGCTGCTGGGTTGTTGCCCTCCTACGGCCTCCTCCACGTCTCCTGATGTACTGGCCTGTCTCCTGGTAGTGCCTCCATGCTCTGGACACTACGCTGACAGACACAGCAAACCTTCTTGCCACAGCTCGCATTGATGTGCCATCCTGGATGAACTGCACTACCTGAGCCACTTGTGTGGGTTGTAGACTCCGTCTCATGCTACCACTAGAGTGAAAGCACCGCCAGCATTCAAAAATGACCGAAACATCAGCCAGGAAGCATAGGAACTGAGAAGTGGTCTGTGGTCACCACCTGCAGAATCACTTATTTATTTGGGGTGTCTTGTTAATTGCCTATAATTTCCACCTTTTGTCTATTCCATTTGCACAACAGCATGTGCAATTTATTGTCAATCAGTGTTGCTTCCTAAGTGGACAGTTTGATTTCACAGAAATGTGATTGACTTGGAGTTACATTGTGTTGTTTAAGTGTTCCCTTTATTTTTTTGAGCAGTGTATATATATATATATACAGATGAAGTCAGAAATTGACATACACCTGAGCAAAATACATTTAAACTCAGTTTTTCACAATTCCTGACATTTAATCTTCGTAAAAATTCCCTGTCTTAGGTCAGTTAGGATCACCACTTTATTTTAAGAATGTGAAATGTCAGAATAATAGTAGAGAGAATGATTTATTTAAGCTTTTATTTCATTCATCACATTCCCAGTGGGTCTGAAGTTTACATACACTCAATTAGTATTTGGTAGCATTGCCTTTAATTTGTTTAACTTGTGTCAAACGTTTCGGGTAGCCTTCCACAAGCTTCCCACAATAAGTTGGGTGAATTTTGGCCCATTCCTCCTGACAGAGCTGGTGTAACTGAGTCAGATTTGTAGGCCTCCTTGCTCGCACACGCTTTTTCAGTTCTGCCCACAAATTTTCTATAGGATTGAGGTCAGGGCTTTGTGATGGCCACTCCAATACCTTGACTTTGTTGTTCTGAAGCCATTTTGCCACAACTTTGGAAGTATGTTTGGGATCATTGTCCATTTGGAATACCCATTTGCGACCAAGCTTTAACTTCCTGACTGATGTCTTGAGATGTTGCTTCAATATATCCACATAATTTTCCTGCCTCATGATGCCATCTATTTTGTGAAGTGTACCAGTACTTCCTGCAGCAAAGCACCCCCACAACATGATGCTGCCACCCCCGTACTTCACGGTTGGGATGGTGTTCTTCGGTTTGCAAGCCTCCCCCTTTTCCCTCCAAACATAACGATGGTCATTATGGCCAAACAGTTCTATTTTTGTTTCATCAGACCAGAGGACATTTCTCCAAAAAGTACGATATTTGTCCCCATGTGCAGTTGCAAACTGTAGTCTGGCTTTTTTATGGCGGTTTTGGAGCAGTGGCTTCTTCCTTGCTGAGCGGCCTTTCAGGTTATGTCGGTATCGGACTCGTTTTACTGTGGATATAGATACTTTTGTACCTGTTTCCTCCAGCATCTTCACAAAGTCGTTTGCTGTTGTTCTTGGATTCATTTGCACTTTTCGTACCAAAGTATGTTCATCTCTAGGAGACAGAACGCGTCTCCTTCCTGGGCGGTATGACGGCTGTGTGGTCCCATGGTGTTTATACTTGCATACTATTGTTTGTACAGATGGACGTGGTACCTTTAGGTGTTTGGAAATTGATCCAAAGATGAACCAGACTTGTGGTGGTCCACAATTTGTTATCTGAGGTCTTGGCTGATTTCTTTTTGATTTTCCCATGATGTCAAGCAAAGAGGCACTGAGTTTGAAGGTAGGCCTTGAAGTACATCCACAGGTACACCTCCAGTTGACTTAAATTATGTCAATTTGCCTATCAGAAGCTTCTAAAGCCATTACATCATTTTCTGGAATTTTCCAAGCTGTTGAAAGGCACAGTCAACTTAGTGTATGTAAACTTTTGACCCACTGGAATTGTGATACAGTGAATTATAAGAGAAATAATCTGTAAACAATAGTTGAAAAAATGACTTGTGTCATGCTCAAAGTAGTTGTCCTAACCGACTTGCCAAAACTATAGTTTGTTAACAAGAAATTTGTGGAGTGGTTGAAAAACGAGTTTTAATGACTCCAACCTAAGTGTATGTAAACTTCCAACTTCAACTGTGAACAGAGACAGTCAAAAGTTTGGACACACCTACTCATTCCAGGGGTTTTCTTTATTTTTTCTATGTTCTACATTGTAGAATAATAGTGAAGACATCAAAACTTTTAAATAACACATATGGAATCATGTAGTAACCAAAAAGGTGTTAAACAAATAGCCACCCAAATAGTGGATTTGCCTTGATGACAGCTTAGCACACTCTTGGCATTCTCTCAACCAGCTTCATGAGGTAGTTACCTGGAATGCATTTCAATTAACAGGTGTGCGTTGTTAAACATTGACTTGTGGAATTATTTCCTTCTTAATGAGTTTGAGCCAATTATTTGTGTTGTGACAAGGTAGGGGTGGTATACAGAAGATAGCCCTATTTGGTAAAATACCAAGTCCATATTATGGCAAGAACAGCTGAAATAAGCAAAGAGAAACGACAGTCCATCATTACTTTAGGGTGAGGAGAATGGGGGAGAGTGGGGGGTGAGGGGTGAGGAGGATGGGGAGAGTGGGGGTGAGGAGGATGGGGGAGAGTGGGGGGTGAGGAGGATGGGGGGAGTGGGGGGTGAGGGGTGAGGAGGATGGGGAGAGTGGGGGTGAGGGGTGCGGAGAATGGGGGAGAGTGAGGGGTGAGGAGGATGGGGGAGAGTGGGGGGTGAGGGGTGAGGAGAATGGGGGAGAGTGAGGGGTGAGGAGGATGGGGAGAGTGGGGGTGAGGAGGATGGGGAGAGTGGGGGTGAGGAGGATAGGGGAGAGTGGGGGGTGAGGAGGATGGGGGAGAGAGGGGGTGAGGAGGATGGGGAGAGTGAGGGTGAGGAGGATGGGGGAGAGAGGGGGTGAGGAGGATGGGGAGAGAGGGGGTGAGGAGGATGGGGAGAGTGGGGGTGAGGAGGATAGGGGAGAGTGGGGGGTGAGGAGGATGGGGGAGAGAGGGGGTGAGGAGGATGGGGAGAGTGGGGGTGAGGAGGATGGGGGAGAGAGGGGGTGAGGAGGATGGGGGAGAGAGGGGGTGAGGAGGATGGGGAGAGTGGGGTTGAGGAGGATGGGGATTCATGTACGGTCGTGGCCAAAAGTTTTGAGAATTACACAAATATTAATTTTCACAAAGTTTGCTGCTTCAGTGTCTTTAGATATTTTTGTCAGATGTTACTATGGAATACTGAAGTATAATTACAAGCATTTCATAAGTGTCAAAGGCTTTTATTGACAATTACATGAAGTTGATGCAAAGAGTCAATATTTGCAGTGTTGACCCTTCTTTTTCAAGACCTCTGCAATCCGCCCTGGCATGCTGTCAATTAACTTCTGGGCCACATCCTGACTGATGGCAGCCCATTCTTGCATAATCAATGCTTGGAGTTTGTCAGAATTTGTGGGTTTTTGTTTGTCCACCCGCCTCTTGAGGATTGACCACAAGTTCTCAATGGGATTAAGGTCTGGGGAGTTTCCTGGCCATGGACCCAAAATATCAATGTTTTGTTCCCCAAGCCACTGTCATAAGGTGAATGCACCAATTTGTGATGTCATAAGGTGAATGCACCAATTTGTAAGTCGCTCTGGATAAGAGCGTCTGCTAAATGACTTAAATGTAAATGTAAATGTTAGTTATCACTTTTGCCTTATGGCAAGGTGCTCTATCATGCTGGAAAGGCAGTTCGTCACCAAACTGTTCCTGGATGGTTGGGAGAAGTTGCTCTCGGAGGATGTGTTGGTACCATTCTTTATTCATGGCTGTGTTCTTAGACAAAATTGTGAGTGAGCCCACTCCCTTGGCTGAGAAGCAACCCCACACATGAATGGTCTCGGGATGCTTTACTGTTGGCATGACACAGGACTGATGGTAGCGCTCACCTTGTCTTCTCCGGACAAGCTTTTTTCCGGATGCCCCAAAAATGACTTTACCCCAGTCCTCAGCAGTCTAATCCCTGTACCTTTTGCAGAATATCAGTCTGTCCCTGATGTTTTTCCTGGAGAGAAGTGGCTTCTTTGCTGCCCATCCTCCAAAAGTCTTGGCCTCACTGTGCGTGCAGATGCACTCACACCTGCCTGCTGCCATTCCTGAGCAAGCTCTGTACTGGTGGTGCACCGATCCCGCAGCTGAATCAACTTTGGGAGACGGTCTTGGCGCTTGCTGGACTTTCTTGGGCGTCCTGAAGCCTTCTTCACAACAATTGAACCGCTCTCCTTGAAGTTCTTGATGATCCGATAAATTATTGATTTAGGTGCAATCTTACTGGCAGCAATATCCTTGCCTGTGAAGCCCTTTTTGTGCAAAGCAATGATGCCGGCACGTGTTTCCTTGCAGGTAACCATGTTTGACAGAGGAAGAACAATGATTCCAAGCACCGCCCTCCTTTTGAAGCTTCCAGTCTGTTATTCGAACTCAATCAGCATGACAGAGTGATCTCCAGCCTTGTCCTCGTCAACACTCACACCTGTGTTAACGAGAGAATCACTGACATGATGTCAGCTGGTCCTTTTGTGGCAGGGCTGAAATGCAGTGGAAATGTTTTTGGGGGATTCAGTTAATTTGCATGGCAAAGAGGGACTTTGCAATCAATTGCAATTCATCTGATCACTCTTCATAACATTCTGGAATATATGCAAATTGCCACCATACAAACTGAGGCAGCAGACTTTGTGAAAATTAATATTTGTGTCATTCTCAAAACTTTTGGCCACGACTGTAGTTAGCCTGTCATGTTGGGTTCTTCAAAACAGGAGTCAGCAGAACCTGTGAATCCAGTCCAGTATGACCACTGTTCATTGACTATGCGAGTCTGGTCTATACTGTTCACTGACTGTGGAACTGAGGACATAGTTACTGTGTGACGACACCATTTCCTATGTCCAGCGTTTCCCTATAAAGACAGGAAGTAAGTTAATAAAGATTCAGGCACAGAGACTTAGCAGGGAAATGGATTGCAGCAAAGAAGTCAGGTCCATTTCCATCCTTTAGATAAATCCATGCAGCACAGAAGTCAGGTCAATTTCCATCCTGTAGATAAATCCATGCAGCACAGAAGTCAGGTCAATTTCCATCCTGTAGATAAGTCCATGAGAAACAGAAGTCAGGTCAATTTCCATCCTGTAGATAAATCCATGCAGCACAGAAGTCAGGTCAATTTCCATCCTGTAGATAAGTGCATGAGAAACAGTTCAGTGCTTCACTGGAGCCAGAACCCCCGGCCAGCCTGCTTCTCTCTGCTGCTCTGATACTCAGGTTCATTAGTCGTTATATTGTAGAGAGAAAATAGGTCTGGAGCTACTGAACAAATTATCTACAGAAACACAACTATCTGCAAACAGTGTTACACTCTAGCAATACAGCAGCAGCTTTTATGTTAGCTAGAGTGTGTAAGGACGCAAACCCTGTCACAACCTGGTCTGAAAAAATATATATAAAAATCGGACAATAAGCAGGTGCCATGCTGTCTCTAGAACACTATTAGTCAATGAAAAGAGAGAGGGAGGCCATAAAAAGGACAAAAAAAGGACAGAAGCGAGGGATGGAGGTAGAGAAATAGAGGAGAGGGAGTTGAAGAAAAGAGAACAGAATGGAATGAAACAGACTCCATCCTGCCAGGGCAGCCTGCGCCAGGAGAGTGGGCAGCCTGCGGCAGAGAACCATCACTGTGGCACCGCTCACCACCCTGCCAGGAGAGTGGGCAGCCTGCGGCAGAGAACCATCACTGTGGCACCGCTCACCACCCTGCCAGGAGAGTGGGCAGCCTGCGGCAGAGAACCATCACTGTGGCACCGCTCACCACCCTGCCAGGAGAGTGGGCAGCCTGCGGCAGAGAACCATCACTGTGGCACCGCTCACCACCCTGCCAGGAGAGTGGGCAGCCTGCGGCAGAGAACCATCACTGTGGCACCGCTCACCACCCTGCCAGGAGAGTGGGCAGCCTGCGGCAGAGAACCATCACCTTGGCACCGCTCACCACCCTGCCAGGAGAGTGGGCAGCCTGCGGCAGAGAACCATCACTGTGGCACCGCTCACCACCCTGCCAGGAGAGTGGGCAGCCTGCGGCAGAGAACCATCACTGTGGCACCGCTCACCACCCTGCCAGGAGAGTGGGCAGCCTGCGGTAGAGAACCATCACTGTGGCACCGCTCACCACCCTGCCAGGAGAGTGGGCAGCCTGCGGCAGAGAACCATCACTGTGGCACCGCTCACCACCCTGCCACCCTGCCAGACAACACTAACACCCCTCATATCTCTCTGACAACACTAACACCCCTCATATCTCTCTGACAACACTAACACCCCTCATATCTCTCTGACAACACTAACACCCCTCATATCTCTCTGACAACACTAACACCCCTCATATCTCTGGCAACACTAACACCCCTCATATCTCTATGGCAACACTAACACCCCTTATATTTCTCTGGCAACATTAACACCCCTCATATCTCTCTGACAACACTAACACCCCTCATATCTCTATGGCAACACTAACACCCCTCATATCTCTGGCAACACTAACACCCCTCATATCTCTCTGGCAACACTAACACCCCTCATATCTCTATGGCAACACTTACTAACACCCCTCATATCTCTATGGCAACACTAACACCCATCATATCACTATGGCAACACTAACACCCCTCATATCTCTCTGACAACACTAACACCCCTCATATCTCTCTGACAACACTAACACCCCTCATATCTCTCTGACAACACTAGCGCCTCTGGAAGCTCCGGACTGAAGGGCGCCTCTGGAAGCTCCGGACTGAAGGGCGCCTCTGGAAGCTCCGGACTGAAGGGCACCTCTGGAAGCTCCGGACTGAAGGGCACCTCTGGAAGCTCCGGGCTGGAGGGCGAATCTGGAGACTCCGGGCTGGAGGGCGACTCTGGAGGCTCCGGACTGGAGGCCGTTTCTGGAGGCTCCGGGCTGGAGACCGTCGCTGGAGGCTCCGGACTGGAGACCCCCGTTGGAGGCTTTGTGCCATGTCTCACCCCTGGAGGCTTCGTACCATGGATCGTCACTGGAGGCTTCGTGCCATGGATCATCACTGGAGGCTTCGTGCCATGGATCATCCCTGGAGGCTTCGTGCCATGGATCATCACTGGAGGCTTCGTGCCATGGATCATCACTGGAGGTTTCGTGCCATGGATCATCACTGGAAGCTTCTTGCCATGGATCACCACTGGCGGCTTCGTGCCATGGATCATCACTGGAGGCTTCGTGCCATGGATCACCACTGGCGGCTTCGTGCCATGGATCATCACTGGAGGCTTCTTGCCATGAATCATCACTGGAGTGGAGAGACTCACAGGAGGCCTGGCTCTGGGAGCAGGCACAGGACTCACCAGGCTGGGGAGACATGCAGGACGATTAGTTCTTAGCACAGGCACGGGACTCACCAGGCTGGGGAGACATGCAAGAGGCCCTGTCCTTGGCCGAGGCACGGATACACTGGGCCGTGGAGGCGCACTGGAGGTCTCGAGCTAAGAGCCTGCACAACCCGTCCTGGCTGGATGGTTACTTTCGTACAGGACGAACTGGGCTGTGCAGACGCACTGGAGACACAGTGCGCAGAGCCGGCGTAGGATATCCTGGGCCGTAGAGACGTACTGGAGGTCTGGAGAGCAGGGCTGGCACAATCCTTCCTGGCTAGATGCTCACCCTAGCCCAGCAGATGCGGGGAGCTGGGATGTAGCGCACTGGGCTAAGAACGCGTACCGGAGACACCGTGCGCTCCACCGCATAACACGGTGCCTGACCAGTACGACGCCCGCCACGGTAAGCACGGGGAGTTGGCTCAGGTCTCCCACCTGACTCCGCCACACTCCCCGTGTGCTGCCTCTCGGGCTTCCTTGCCAGCCGTGTTCCCTCATAACGCCGGTTCCCTTTTCCTGCTGCCTCCTCTCTCCTGGCTGCCTCCACCTGTCCCCATGGGAGGCGATCCCTTCCAGCCAGGATCTCCTCCCATGTGTAGGATCCCTTGGCATCCAGGATGTCTTCCCGTGTCCAGTCCTCTCTTCCACGCTGCTTGGTCCTTTGGTGTTGGGTAGTTCTGTCATGCTTCTCGTGGGCTGAAGGAAGAGTGGACCAAGGTGCAGCGTTTAAAGTGTTCATGATTTAATTAAAAAAACACCAATCGAACAAAAACAACAAACAGGAGAATGAAAGCGAAACAGTTCTGTCATGCAAACAAAACAGCTAAACAGAAAATAACTACCCACAAAAACCATGTGGGAAAAAGATACCTAAGTATGGTTCTCAATCAGAGACAACGATAGACAGCTGCCTCTGAGAACCACACCCGGCCAAACACACAGAAATACAAATCATAGAAAAAGGAACATAGAATGCCCACCCAAATCCCACACACCAAACCAAAATAGAGACATAAAAGCTCTCTACGGTCAGTGCGTGACAATGTTATTAGTCACATGCGCCGAATACAACAGATGTAGACCTTACAGGGAAATGCTGAATACAACAGATGTAGACCTTACAGGGAAATGCTGAATACAACAGGTGTAGACCTTACAGGGAAATGCTGAATACAACAGATGTAGACCTTACAGGGAAATACTGAATACAACAGGTGTAGTAGACCTCACAGTGAAATGCTGAATACAACAGGTGTAGTAGACCTCACAGTGAAATGCTGAATACAACAGGTGTAGTAAACCTTACAGTGAAATGCTGAATACAACAGGTGTAGACCTTACAGTGAAATGCTGAATACAACAGGTGTAGTAGACCTCACAGTGAAATGCTGAATACAACAGGTGTAGTAGACCTTACAGTGAAATGCTGAATACAACAGGTGTAGTAGACCTCACAGTGAAATGCTGAATACAACAGGTGTAGTAGACCTCACAGTGAAATGCTGAATACAACAGGTGTAGACCTCACAGTGAAATGCTGAATACAACAGGTGTAGTAGACCTCACAGTGAAATGCTGAATACAACAGGTGTAGTAGACCTCACAGTGAAATGCTGAATACAACAGGTGTAGTAGACCTCACAGTGAAATGCTGAATACAACAGGTGTAGTAGACCTCACAGTGAAATGCTGAATACAACAGGTGTAGTAGACCTCACAGTGAAATGCTGAATACAACAGGTGTAGTAGACCTCACAGTGAAATGCTGAATACAACAGGTGTAGACCTCACAGTGAAATGCTGAATACAACAGGTGTAGTAGACCTCACAGTGAAATGCTGAATACAACAGGTGTAGTAGACCTCACAGTGAAATGCTGAATACAACAGGTGTAGTAGACCTCACAGTGAAATGCTGAATACAACAGGTGTAGTAGACCTCACAGTGAAATGCTGAATACAACAGGTGTAGACCTCACAGTGAAATGCTGAATGCAACAGGTGTAGTAGACCTCACAGTGAAATGCTGAATAGAACAGGTGTAGTAGACCTTACAGTGAAATGCTGAATACAACAGGTGTAGACCTCACAGTGAAATGCTGAATAGAACAGGTGTAGTAGACCTTACAGTGAAATGCTGAATACAACAGGTGTAGACCTCACAGTGAAATGCTGAATACAACAGGTGTAGACCTCACAGTGAAATGCTGAATACAACAGGTGTAGTAGACCTCACAGTGAAATGCTGAATACAACAGGTGTAGTAGACCTCACAGTGAAATGCTGAATACAACAGGTGTAGTAGACCTCACAGTGAAATGCTGAATACAACAGGTGTAGTAGACCTCACAGTGAAATGCTGAATACAACAGGTGTAGTAGACCTTACAGTGAAATGCTGAATACAACAGGTGTAGTAGACCTCACAGTGAAATGCTGAATACAACAGGTGTAGTAGACCTTACAGTGAAATGCTGAATACAACAGGTGTAGTAGACCTCACAGTGAAATGCTGAATACAACAGGTGTAGTAGACCTCACAGTGAAATGCTGAATACAACAGGTGTAGTAGACCTTACAGTGAAATGCTGAATACAACAGGTGTAGTAGACCTCACAGTGAAATGCTGAATACAACAGGTGTAGTAGACCTTACAGTGAAATGCTGAATACAACAGGTGTAGTAGACCTTACAGTGAAATGCTGAATACAACAGGTGTAGTAGACCTTACAGTGAAATGCTGAATACAACAGGTGTAGTAGACCTTACAGTGAAATGCTGAATACAACAGGTGTAGTAGTCCCCACAGTGAAATGCTGAATACAACAGGTGTAGTAGACCTCACAGTGAAATGCTGAATACAACAGGTGTAGTAGACCTTACAGTGAAATGCTGAATACAACAGGTGTAGTAGACCTCACAGTGAAATGCTGAATACAACAGGTGTAGTAGACCTCACAGTGAAATGCTGAATACAACAGGTGTAGTAGACCTCACAGTGAAATGCTGAATACAACAGGTGTAGTAGACCTTACAGTGAAATGCTGAATACAACAGGTGTAGTAGACCTTACAGTGAAATGCTGAATACAACAGGTGTAGTAGACCTTACAGTGAAATGCTGAATACAACAGGTGTAGTAGACCTCACAGTGAAATGCTGAATACAACAGGTGTAGTAGACCTCACAGTGAAATGCTGAATACAACAGGTGTAGTAGACCTTACAGTGAAATGCTGAATACAACAGGTGTAGTAGACCTCACAGTGAAATGCTGAATACAACAGGTGTAGTAGTCCTCACAGTGAAATGCTGAATACAACAGGTGTAGTAGACCTCACAGTGAAATGCTGAATACAACAGGTGTAGTAGTCCTCACAGTGAAATGCTGAATACAACAGGTGTAGTAGTCCTCACAGTGAAATGCTGAATACAACAGGTGTAGTAGACCTCACAGTGAAATGCTGAATACAACAGGTGTAGTAGACCTCACAGTGAAATGCTGAATACAACAGGTGTAGTAGACCTTACAGTGAAATGCTGAATACAACAGGTGTAGTAGTCCTCACAGTGAAATGCTGAATACAACAGGTGTAGTAAACCTCACAGTGAAATGCTGAATACAACAGGTGTAGTAAACCTCACAGTGAAATGCTGAATACAACAGGTGTAGTAGTCCTCACAGTGAAATGCTGAATACAACAGGTGTAGTAGACCTCACAGTGAAATACTGAATACAACAGGTGTAGTAGACCTTACAGTGAAATGCTGAATACAACAGGTGTAGACCTCACAGTGAAATGCTGAATACAACAGGTGTAGTAGACCTCACAGTGAAATGCTGAATACAACAGGTGTAGTAGTCCTCACAGTGAAATGCTGAATACAACAGGTGTAGTAGACCTTACAGTGAAATGCTGAATACAACAGGTGTAGTAGACCTTACAGTGAAATGCTGAATACAACAGGTGTAGTAGACCTTACAGTGAAATGCTGAATACAACAGGTGTAGTAGACCTTACAGTGAAATGCTGAATACAACAGGTGTAGTAGACCTTACAGTGAAATGCTGAATACAACAGGTGTAGTAGACCTCACAGTGAAATGCTGAATACAACAGGTGTAGTAGACCTTACAGTGAAATGCTGAATACAACAGGTGTAGTAGACCTTACAGTGAAATGCTGAATACAACAGGTGTAGTAGTCCTCACAGTGAAATGCTGAATACAACAGGTGTAGTAGACCTTACAGTGAAATGCTGAATACAACAGGTGTAGTAGACCTTACAGTGAAATGCTGAATACAACAGGTGTAGTAGTCCTCACAGTGAAATGCTGAATACAACAGGTGTAGTAGACCTTACAGTGAAATGCTGAATACAACAGGTGTAGTAGACCTTACAGTGAAATGCTGAATACAACAGGTGTAGTAGACCTCACAGTGAAATGCTGAATACAACAGGTGTAGTAGACCTTACAGTGAAATGCTGAATACAACAGGTGTAGACCTCACAGTGAAATGCTGAATACAACAGGTGTAGTAGACCTCACAGTGAAATGCTGAATTCAACAGATGTAGTAGACCTTACAGTGAAATGCTGAATACAACAGGTGTAGTAGACCTTACAGTGAAATGCTGAATACAACAGGTGTAGTAGACCTCACAGTGAAATGCTGAATACAACAGGTGTAGTAGACCTCACAGTGAAATGCTGAATACAACAGGTGTAGTAGTCCTCACAGTGAAATACTGAATACAACAGGTGTAGTAGACCTTACAGTGAAATGCTGAATACAACAGGTGTAGTAGACCTTACAGTGAAATGCTGAATACAACAGGTGTAGTAGACCTTACAGTGAAATGCTGAATACAACAGGTGTAGTAGACCTTACAGTGAAATGCTGAATACAACAGGTGTAGTAGACCTTACAGTGAAATGCTGAATACAACAGGTGTAGTAGACCTCACAGTGAAATGCTGAATACAACAGGTGTAGTAGACCTTACAGTGAAATGCTGAATACAACAGGTGTAGTAGACCTTACAGTGAAATGCTGAATACAACAGGTGTAGTAGTCCTCACAGTGAAATGCTGAATACAACAGGTGTAGTAGACCTTACAGTGAAATGCTGAATACAACAGGTGTAGTAGACCTCACAGTGAAATGCTGAATACAACAGGTGTAGTAGACCTCACAGTGAAATGCTGAATACAACAGGTGTAGTAGACCTCACAGTGAAATGCTGAATACAACAGGTGTAGTAGTCCTCACAGTGAAATGCTGAATACAACAGGTGTAGTAGACCTTACAGTGAAATGCTGAATACAACAGGTGTAGTAGACCTTACAGTGAAATGCTGAATACAGCAGGTGTAGTAGACCTTACAGTGAAATGCCGAATACAACAGGTGTAGTAGACCTTACAGTGAAATGCTGAATACAACAGGTGTAGTAGACCTCACAGTGAAATGCTGAATACAACAGGTGTAGTAGACCTCACAGTGAAATATTTACGAGCCCCTAACCAACAATGCAGTTAAAAAAAATATGGATAAGAAATACAAGTAACAAGTAATTAAAGAGCAGCAGTATAATAACAATAGCGAGACTACTGTATATACAGGGGGTACCGGTACAGAGTCAATGTGGAGGCTATATACAGGGTGTTACGGTACAGAGTCAATGTGGAGGCTATATACAGGGTGTTACGGTACAGAGTCAATGTGGAGGCTATATACAGGGGGTACCGGTACAGAGTCAATGTGGAGGCTATATACAGGGTGTTACGGTACAGAGTCAATGTGGAGGCTATATACAGGGTGTTACGGTACAGAGTCAATGTGGAGGCTATATACAGGGGGTACCGGTACAGAGTCAATGTGGAGGCTATATACAGGGGGTACCGGTACAGAGTCAATGTGGAGGCTATATACAGGGGGTACCGGTACAGAGTCAATGTGGAGGCTATATACAGGGGGTACCGGTACAGAGTCAATGTGGAGGCTATATACAGGGGGTACCGGTACAGAGTCAATGTGGAGGCTATATACAGGGTGTTACGGTACAGAGTCAATGTGGAGGCTATATACAGGGTGTTACGGTACAGAGTCAATGTGGAGGCTATATACAGGGTGTTACGGTACAGAGTCAATGTGGAGCCTATATACAGGGTGTTACGGTACAGAGTCAATGTGGAGGCTATATACAGGGGGTACCGGTACAGAGTCAATGTGGAGGCTATATACAGGGGGTACCGGTACAGAGTCAATGTGGAGGCTATATACAGGGGGTACCGGTACAGAGTCAATGTGGAGGCTATATACAGGGTGTTACGGTACAGAGTCAATGTGGAGGCTATATACAGGGTGTTACGGTACAGAGTCAATGTGGAGGCTATATACAGGGTGTTACGGTACAGAGTCAATGTGGAGCCTATATACAGGGTGTTACGGTACAGAGTCAATGTGGAGGCTATATACAGGGGGTACCGGTACAGAGTCAATGTGGAGGCTATATACAGGGTGTTACAGTACAGAGTCAATGTGGAGGCTATATACAGGGGGTACCGGTACAGAGTCAATGTGGAGGCTATATACAGGATGTTACGGTACAGAGTCAGTGTGGAGGCTATATACAGGGTGTTACGGTACAGAGTCAATGTGGAGGCTATATACAGGGAGTACCGGTACAGAGTCAATGTGGAGGCTATATACAGGATGTTACGGTACAGAGTCAATGTGGAGGCTATATACAGGGTGTTACGGTACAGAGTCAATGTGGAGGCTATATACAGGGGGTACCGGTACAGAGTCAATGTGGAGGCTATATACAGGGGGTACCGGTACAGAGTCAATGTGGAGGCTATATACAGGGGGTACCGGTACAGAGTCAATGTGGAGGCTATATACAGGGTGTTAACGGTACAGAGTCAATGTGGAGACTATATACAGGGTGTTACAGTACAGAGTCAATGTGGAGACTATATACAGGGGGTACCGGTACAGAGTCAATGTGGAGACTATATACAGGGTGTTACGGTACAGAGTCAATGTGGAGACTATATACAGGGGGTACCGGTACAGAGTCAATGTGGAGGCTATATACAGGGTGTTACAGTACAGAGTCAATGTGGAGGCTATATACAGGGGGTACCGGTACAGAGTCAATGTGGAGGCTATTTACAAGGGGTACCGGTACAGAGTCAATATGGAGGCTATATACAGGGGGTACCGGTACAGAGTCAATGTGGAGACTATATACAGGGGGTACCGGTACAGAGTCAATGTGGAGGCTATATACAGGGGGTACCGGTACAGAGTCAATGTGGAGGCTATATACAGGGGGTACCGGTACAGAGTCAATGTGGAGGCTATATACAGGGGGTACCGGTACAGAGTCAATGTGGAGGCTATATACAGGGGGTACCGGTACAGAGTCAATGTGGAGGCTATATACAGGGTGTTACGGTACAGAGTCAATGTGGAGGCTATATACAGGGTGTTACGGTACAGAGTCAATGTGGAGGCTATATACAGGGTGTTACGGTACAGAGTCAATGTGGAGCCTATATACAGGGTGTTACGGTACAGAGTCAATGTGGAGGCTATATACAGGGGGTACCGGTACAGAGTCAATGTGGAGGCTATATACAGGGTGTTACAGTACAGAGTCAATGTGGAGGCTATATACAGGGGGTACCGGTACAGAGTCAATGTGGAGGCTATATACAGGATGTTACGGTACAGAGTCTGTGTGGAGGCTATATACAGGGTGTTACGGTACAGAGTCAATGTGGAGGCTATATACAGGGAGTACCGGTACAGAGTCAATGTGGAGGCTATATACAGGATGTTACGGTACAGAGTCAATGTGGAGGCTATATACAGGGTGTTACGGTACAGAGTCAATGTGGAGGCTATATACAGGGGGTACCGGTACAGAGTCAATGTGGAGGCTATATACAGGGGGTACCGGTACAGAGTCAATGTGGAGGCTATATACAGGGGGTACCGGTACAGAGTCAATGTGGAGGCTATATACAGGGTGTTAACGGTACAGAGTCAATGTGGAGACTATATACAGGGTGTTACAGTACAGAGTCAATGTGGAGACTATATACAGGGGGTACCGGTACAGAGTCAATGTGGAGGCTATATACAGGATGTTACGGTACAGAGTCAATGTGGAGGCTATATACAGGGTGTTACGGTACAGAGTCAATGTGGAGGCTATATACAGGGGGTACCGGTACAGAGTCAATGTGGAGGCTATATACAGGGGGTACCGGTACAGAGTCAATGTGGAGGCTATATACAGGGGGTACCGGTACAGAGTCAATGTGGAGGCTATATACAGGGTGTTAACGGTACAGAGTCAATGTGGAGACTATATACAGGGTGTTACAGTACAGAGTCAATGTGGAGACTATATACAGGGGGTACCGGTACAGAGTCAATGTGGAGACTATATACAGGGTGTTACGGTACAGAGTCAATGTGGAGACTATATACAGGGGGTACCGGTACAGAGTCAATGTGGAGGCTATATACAGGGTGTTACAGTACAGAGTCAATGTGGAGGCTATATACAGGGGGTACCGGTACAGAGTCAATGTGGAGGCTATTTACAAGGGGTACCGGTACAGAGTCAATATGGAGGCTATATACAGGGGGTACCGGTACAGAGTCAATGTGGAGACTATATACAGGGGGTACCGGTACAGAGTCAATGTGGAGGCTATATACAGGGGGTACCGGTACAGAGTCAATGTGGAGGCTATATACAGGGGGTACCGGTACAGAGTCAATGTGGAGGCTATATACAGGGGGTACCGGTACAGAGTCAATGTGGAGGCTATATACAGGGGGTACCGGTACAGAGTCAATGTGGAGGCTATATACAGGGTGTTACGGTACAGAGTCAATGTGGAGGCTATATACAGGGTGTTACGGTACAGAGTCAATGTGGAGGCTATATACAGGGTGTTACGGTACAGAGTCAATGTGGAGCCTATATACAGGGTGTTACGGTACAGAGTCAATGTGGAGGCTATATACAGGGGGTACCGGTACAGAGTCAATGTGGAGGCTATATACAGGGTGTTACAGTACAGAGTCAATGTGGAGGCTATATACAGGGGGTACCGGTACAGAGTCAATGTGGAGGCTATATACAGGATGTTACGGTACAGAGTCTGTGTGGAGGCTATATACAGGGTGTTACGGTACAGAGTCAATGTGGAGGCTATATACAGGGAGTACCGGTACAGAGTCAATGTGGAGGCTATATACAGGATGTTACGGTACAGAGTCAATGTGGAGGCTATATACAGGGTGTTACGGTACAGAGTCAATGTGGAGGCTATATACAGGGGGTACCGGTACAGAGTCAATGTGGAGGCTATATACAGGGGGTACCGGTACAGAGTCAATGTGGAGGCTATATACAGGGGGTACCGGTACAGAGTCAATGTGGAGGCTATATACAGGGTGTTAACGGTACAGAGTCAATGTGGAGACTATATACAGGGTGTTACAGTACAGAGTCAATGTGGAGACTATATACAGGGGGTACCGGTACAGAGTCAATGTGGAGACTATATACAGGGTGTTACGGTACAGAGTCAATGTGGAGACTATATACAGGGGGTACCGGTACAGAGTCAATGTGGAGGCTATATACAGGGTGTTACGGTACAGAGTCAATGTGGAGGCTATATACAGGGGGTACCGGTACAGAGTCAATGTGGAGGCTATTTACAAGGGGTACCGGTACAGAGTCAATATGGAGGCTATATACAGGGGGTACCGGTACAGAGTCAATGTGGAGACTATATACAGGGGGTACCGGTACAGAGTCAATGTGGAGGCTATATACAGGGGGTACCGGTACAGAGTCAATGTGGAGGCTATATACAGGGGGTACCGGTACAGAGTCAATGTGGAGACTATATACAGGGGGTACCGGTACAGAGTCAATATGGAGGCTATATACAGGGGGTACCGGTACAGAGTCAATGTGGAGGCTATATACAGGGGGTACCGGTACAGAGTCAATGTGGAGACTATATACAGGGGGTACCGGTACAGAGTCAATGTGGAGGCTATATACAGGGGGTACCGGTACAGAGTCAATGTGGAGGCTATATACAGGGGGTACCGGTACAGAGTCAATGTGGAGGCTATATACAGGGTGTTACGGTACAGAGTCAATGTGGAGACTATATACAGGGTGTTACAGTACAGAGTCAATGTGGAGACTATATACAGGGGGTACCGGTACAGAGTCAATGTGGAGACTATATACAGGGTGTTACGGTACAGAGTCAATGTGGAGACTATATACAGGGGGTACCGGTACAGAGTCAATGTGGAGGCTATATACAGGGGCTACCGGTACAGAGTCAATGTGGAGGCTATATACAGGGGGTACCGGTACAGAGTCAATGTGGAGACTATATACAGGGGGTGCCGGTACAGAGTCAATGTGGAGGCTATATACAGGGGGTACCGGTACAGAGTCAATGTGGAGGCTATATACAGGGGGTACCGGTACAGAGTCAATGTGGAGGCTATATACACGGGGTACCGGTACAGAGTCAATGTGGAGACTATATACAGGGGGTACCGGTACAGAGTCAATGTGGAGGCTATATACAGGGGGTACCGGTACAGAGTCAATGTGGAGGCTATATACAGGGGGTACCAGTACAGAGTCAATGTGGAGGCTATATACAGGGGGTACCGGTACAGAGTCAATGTGGAGACTATATACAGGGGGTACCGGTACAGAGTCAATGTGGAGGCTATATACACGGGGTACCGGTACAGAGTCAATGTGGAGGCTATATACAGGGGGTACCGGTACAGAGTCAATGTGGAGGCTATATACAGGGGGTACCGGTACAGAGTCAATGTGGAGACTATATACAGGGGGTACCGGTACAGAGTCAATGTGGAGGCTATATACAGGGGGTACCGGTACAGAGTCAATGTGGAGGCTATATACAGGGGGTACCGGTACAGAGTCAATGTGGAGGCTATATACAGGGGGTACCGGTACAGAGTCAATGTGGAGGCTATATACAGGGTGTTACGGTACAGAGTCAATGTGGAGGCTATATACAGGGTGTTACGGTACAGAGTCAATGTGGAGGCTATATACAGGGTGTTACGGTACAGAGTCAATGTGGAGCCTATATACAGGGTGTTACGGTACAGAGTCAATGTGGAGGCTATATACAGGGGGTACCGGTACAGAGTCAATGTGGAGGCTATATACAGGGTGTTACAGTACAGAGTCAATGTGGAGGCTATATACAGGGGGTACCGGTACAGAGTCAATGTGGAGGCTATATACAGGATGTTACGGTACAGAGTCAGTGTGGAGGCTATATACAGGGTGTTACGGTACAGAGTCAATGTGGAGGCTATATACAGGGAGTACCGGTACAGAGTCAATGTGGAGGCTATATACAGGATGTTACGGTACAGAGTCAATGTGGAGGCTATATACAGGGTGTTACGGTACAGAGTCAATGTGGAGGCTATATACAGGGGGTACCGGTACAGAGTCAATGTGGAGGCTATATACAGGGGGTACCGGTACAGAGTCAATGTGGAGGCTATATACAGGGGGTACCGGTACAGAGTCAATGTGGAGGCTATATACAGGGTGTTAACGGTACAGAGTCAATGTGGAGACTATATACAGGGTGTTACAGTACAGAGTCAATGTGGAGACTATATACAGGGGGTACCGGTACAGAGTCAATGTGGAGACTATATACAGGGTGTTACGGTACAGAGTCAATGTGGAGACTATATACAGGGGGTACCGGTACAGAGTCAATGTGGAGGCTATATACAGGGTGTTACGGTACAGAGTCAATGTGGAGGCTATATACAGGGGGTACCGGTACAGAGTCAATGTGGAGGCTATTTACAAGGGGTACCGGTACAGAGTCAATATGGAGGCTATATACAGGGGGTACCGGTACAGAGTCAATGTGGAGACTATATACAGGGGGTACCGGTACAGAGTCAATGTGGAGGCTATATACAGGGGGTACCGGTACAGAGTCAATGTGGAGGCTATATACAGGGGGTACCGGTACAGAGTCAATGTGGAGACTATATACAGGGGGTACCGGTACAGAGTCAATGTGGAGGCTATATACAGGGGGTACCGGTACAGAGTCAATGTGGAGGCTATATACAGGGGGTACCGGTACAGAGTCAATGTGGAGACTATATACAGGGGGTACCGGTACAGAGTCAATGTGGAGGCTATATACAGGGGGTACCGGTACAGAGTCAATGTGGAGGCTATATACAGGGGGTACCGGTACAGAGTCAATGTGGAGGCTATATACAGGGTGTTACGGTACAGAGTCAATGTGGAGACTATATACAGGGTGTTACAGTACAGAGTCAATGTGGAGACTATATACAGGGGGTACCGGTACAGAGTCAATGTGGAGACTATATACAGGGTGTTACGGTACAGAGTCAATGTGGAGACTATATACAGGGGGTACCGGTACAGAGTCAATGTGGAGGCTATATACAGGGGCTACCGGTACAGAGTCAATGTGGAGGCTATATACAGGGGGTACCGGTACAGAGTCAATGTGGAGACTATATACAGGGGGTGCCGGTACAGAGTCAATGTGGAGGCTATATACAGGGGGTACCGGTACAGAGTCAATGTGGAGGCTATATACAGGGGGTACCGGTACAGAGTCAATGTGGAGGCTATATACACGGGGTACCGGTACAGAGTCAATGTGGAGACTATATACAGGGGGTACCGGTACAGAGTCAATGTGGAGGCTATATACAGGGGGTACCGGTACAGAGTCAATGTGGAGGCTATATACAGGGGGTACCAGTACAGAGTCAATGTGGAGGCTATATACAGGGGGTACCGGTACAGAGTCAATGTGGAGACTATATACAGGGGGTACCGGTACAGAGTCAATGTGGAGGCTATATACACGGGGTACCGGTACAGAGTCAATGTGGAGACTATATACAGGGGGTACCGGTACAGAGTCAATGTGGAGGCTATATACAGGGTGTTTCGGTACAGAGTCAATGTGGAGGCTATATACAGGGGGTACCGGTACAGAGTCAATGTGGAGGCTATATACAGGGTGTTACAGTACAGAGTCAATGTGGAGGCTATATACAGGGGGTACCGGTACAGAGTCAATGTGGAGGCTATATACAGGATGTTACGGTACAGAGTCAGTGTGGAGGCTATATACAGGGTGTTACGGTACAGAGTCAATGTGGAGGCTATATACAGGGAGTACCGGTACAGAGTCAATGTGGAGGCTATATACAGGATGTTACGGTACAGAGTCAATGTGGAGGCTATATACAGGGTGTTACGGTACAGAGTCAATGTGGAGGCTATATACAGGGGGTACCGGTACAGAGTCAATGTGGAGGCTATATACAGGGTGTTACGGTACAGAGTCAATGTGGAGACTATATACAGGGGGTACCGGTACAGAGTCAATGTGGAGGCTATATACAGGGGGTACCGGTACAGAGTCAATGTGGAGGCTATATACAGGGGGTACCGGTACAGAGTCAATGTGGAGGCTATATACAGGGTGTTAACGGTACAGAGTCAATGTGGAGACTATATACAGGGTGTTACAGTACAGAGTCAATTTGGAGACTATATACAGGGGGTACCGGTACAGAGTCAATGTGGAGACTATATACAGGGTGTTACGGTACAGAGTCAATGTGGAGACTATATACAGGGGGTACCGGTACAGAGTCAATGTGGAGGCTATATACAGGGTGTTACGGTACAGAGTCAATGTGGAGGCTATATACAGGGGGTACCGGTACAGAGTCAATGTGGAGGCTATTTACAAGGGGTACCGGTACAGAGTCAATATGGAGGCTATATACAGGGGGTACCGGTACAGAGTCAATGTGGAGACTATATACAGGGGGTACCGGTACAGAGTCAATGTGGAGGCTATATACAGGGGGTACCGGTACAGAGTCAATGTGGAGGCTATATACAGGGGGTACCGGTACAGAGTCAATGTGGAGACTATATACAGGGGGTACCGGTACAGAGTCAATGTGGAGGCTATATACAGGGGGTACCGGTACAGAGTCAATGTGGAGGCTATATACAGGGGGTACCGGTACAGAGTCAATGTGGAGACTATATACAGGGGGTACCGGTACAGAGTCAATGTGGAGGCTATATACAGGGGGTACCGGTACAGAGTCAATGTGGAGGCTATTTACAAGGGGTACCGGTACAGAGTCAATATGGAGGCTATATACAGGGGGTACCGGTACAGAGTCAATGTGGAGACTATATACAGGGGGTACCGGTACAGAGTCAATGTGGAGGCTATATACAGGGGGTACCGGTACAGAGTCAATGTGGAGGTTTTTATACAGGGGGTACCGGTACAGAGTCAATGTGGAGGCTGTATACAGGGGGTACCGGTACAGAGTCAATGTGGAGGCTATATACAGGGGGTACCGGTACAATGTGGAGGCTATATACAGGGGGTACCGGTACAGAGTCAATGTGGAGGCTATATACAGGGGGTACCGGTACAGAGTCAATGTGGAGGCTATATACAGGGGGTACCGGTACAGAGTCAATGTGGAGGCTATATACAGGGGGTACCGGTACAGAGTCAATGTGGAGGCTATATACAGGGGGTACCGGTACAGAGTCAATGTGGAGGCTATATACAGGGGTACCGGTACAGAGTCAATGTGCGGGGGCACCAGTTAGTCGAGGTAATTGAGGTAATATGTACATGTATGTAAAGTTATTAAAGTGAATATGCATAGATTTATACATGTTTTATTTATTAATTCACCTTTATTTAACCAGGTAGGGCATTTGAGAACAAGTTCTCATTTACAACCGCGACCGACTATGCATATATAATAACAGAGAGTAGTAGTGGTGTAAAAGAGGGGAGGGGGGGATGGTGCAATGCAAATAGTCTGGCTAGCCATTTGATTGGATGTTCAGGAGTCTTATGGCTTGGGGGTAGGAGCTGTTTAGAAGCCTCTTGGATCTAGATTTGGCGCTCCGGTTCCACATGCCGTGCGGTAGCAGAGAAAACAGTCTAGGGTGAATAGGGTGGCTGGAGTCTTTGACAATTTTTAGGGCCTTCCTCTGACACCTCCTGGTACAGAGGTCCTGGATGGTATAAAGCTTGGCCTGGGCCGTACGCACTACCCTATGTAGTGTCTTGTGGTCAGAGGCCGAGCAGTTGCCATACCAGGCAGTGATGCAACCAGTCAGGATGCTCTCGATGGTGCAGCTGTAGAACCTTTTGAGGATCTGAGGATCCATGCCAAATCTTTTCAGTCTCCTGAGGAGGAATAGGTTTTGTCGTGTCCTCTTCACAACTGTCTCGGTGTGCTTGGACCGTGTTAGTTTGTTGGTGATGTGGACACCAAGGGACTTGAAGCTCTCAACCTGCTCCACTGCAGCTCCATCGATGAGAATGGGGGCGTGCTCGGTCCTCCTTTTCCTGTAATCCACAATCATCTCCTTTGTTTTGATCAGGTTGAGGGGGAGGTTGTTGTCCTTGCACCACACGGTCAGGTCTCTGACCTCCTCCCTATAGGCTGTCTCGTTGTTGGTGATTAGGTCTACCACTGTTGTGTCATCAGAAAACTTAATGATGGTGTTGGAGTTGTGCCTGGCCGTGCAGTCATGAGTGAACAGTGAGTACAGGAGGGAACTGAGCATGCACCCCTGAGGGACCCCTGTGTTGAGGATCAGTGTGGCAGATGTGTTGTTACCTATCCTTACGACCTGGGGGCACCCCGTCAGGAAGTCCAGGATCCAGTTGCAGAAGGAGGTGTTTAGTCCCAGGGTCCTTAGCTTATTGTTGAGCTTTAAGGGCACTATGGTGTTGAATGCTGAGCTGTAGTCAATTAATAGCATTCTCACATAGGTGTTCCTTTTGTCCAGGTGGGAAAGGGCAGTGTGGAGTGCAATAGAGATTCTGGATCTGGCAGTATGCAAATTGGAGTGGGTCTAGGGTTTCTGGGATAATGATATTGATGTGAGCCATGACCAGCCTTTCAAAGCATTTCATGGCTAGAGACATGAGTGCTACGGGTTGTTAGTCATTTAGGCAGGTTATCTTAGTGTTCTTGGGCACAGGGACTATGGTGGTCTGCTTTAAACATTTTGGTGTTATAGACTCGGACAGGGAGAGGTTGAAAATGTCAGTGAAGACACTTGCCAGTTGATCAGCGCATGCTCGCAGTGCATGTCCTGTTAATCCGTCTGGCCCTGCGGCCTTGTGAGTGCTGACCTGTTTAAAGGACTTACTCACATCGGCTGCGGAGAGAGTGATCACACAGTCGTCCAGAACAGCTGGTGCTCTCATGCATGTATCAGTGTTATTTGCCTCGAAGCGTGCATAGAAGGCAGGTGAGCTTTTGAGAGCGAGGGAGAGCGAGGGAGAACTTGTCTTACGCTGTTCTATCCTGCCGATACAGCGTATAACCAGCCAGCTGTATGTTGATAATGTCGTCGTTCTGCCCCGACTCCATGAAGCATAAGATATTACAGTTTTAATGTCCAGTTGGTAGTTTAATCTTCCTCGAAGGTCATCAATTTTATTTTCCAATGATTGCACATTAGCTAGTAGAACGGAGGGCAGTGGGGGTTTATTTGACCACCTACAAAAGGCAGCCCGACCTCCGCCCTCTTTTTCTCCTTCTCTTCACGCAAATGAGGGAGATTTGGGCCTGTTCCCGGGAAAGCAGTATGTCTTTTACGTTGGGCTCATCGGACTCGTTAAAGAAAAAAAAAACGCGCCTCTTCAACCTCAGTAGGCTGAAGAAATTTGGCTTGTCACAGAAAAAACTCACAAACTTTGACAGATGCACAATCGAGAGCATCCTGTCGGGCTGTATCACCGCCTGGTACGGCAACTGCTCCGCCCACAACCGCAAGGTTCTCCAGAGGGTAGTGAGATCTGCACAACGCATCACCGGGGGCAAACTACCTGCCCTCCAGGACACCTACACCACCCACTGTCACAGGAAGGCCAAAAAGATCATCAAGGACAACAACCACCCGAGCCACTGCCTGTTCACCCCACTATCATCCAGAAGGCGAGGTCAGTACAGGTGCATCAAAGCTGGGACCGAGAGACTGAAAAACAGCTTCTATCTCAAGGCCATCAGATTGTTAAACAGGCAGCTTCATGGTTGGGATGGTGTTCTTCAGCTTGCAAGCGTCCCCCTTTTTCCTCCAAACATAATGATGGTCATTGTGGCCAAACAGTCATATTTTTGTTTCATCAGACCAGTGGACATTTCTCCAAAAATTACAATCTTTGTCCCCATGTGCAGTTGCAGACAGCAGTCTGGATTTTTTGGGGGGCGGTTTTGGAGCAGTGGCTTCTTCCTTGCTGAGCGGCCATTAAGGTTACGATTTTGGACTCGTTTACCACACAATCTATATCACACAACCTATATCACACCACCTATATCACACAATTTAAATCACACCACCTATATCACACCATCTTATCACACAATCTATATCACACCACCTATATCACACAATCTATATCACACCACCTATATCACACCACCTATATCACACCACCTATATCACACCATCTTATCACACAATCTATATCACACCACCTATATCACACAATCTATATCACACAACATATATCACACCACCTATATCACACAATCTATATCACACAACATATATCACACCACCTATATCACACAATCTATATCACACAACCAAATCCACACAATCTATAGTGAAATCGGAAGTTTACATACACTTAGGTTGGAGTCATTAAAACTAGTTTTTTCAACCACTCCACAAATTTCTTGTTAACAAACTATAGTTTTGGTAAGTCAGTTAGGACATCGACTTTGTGCATGACACAAGTAATGTTTGCAACAATTGTTTACAGACAGATTATTTCACTTATAATTCACTGTATCACAATTCCAGTGGGTCAGAAGTTTACATACACTAAGTTGACTGTGCCTTTCAAAAGCTTGGAAAATTCCTGCAAATGATGTCATGGCTTTAGAAGCTTCTGAAATGCTAATTGACATCATTTGAGTCAATTGGAGGTGTACCTGTGGATGTATTTCAAGGCCTACCTTCAAACTCGGTGCCTCTTTGCTTGACATCATGGGAAAATCAAAAGAAATCAGCCAAGACCTCAGAATTTTTTTTGTAGACCTCCACAAGTCTGGTTCATCCTTGGGAGCAATTTCCAAATGCCTGAAGGTACCACGTCCATCTGTACAAACAATAGTTCGCAAGTATAAACACCATGGGACCACGCAGCTGTCATACCGCCCAGGAAGGAGACGCGTTCTGTCTCCTAGAGATTAACGTACTTTGGTGCGAAAAGTGCAAATCAATCCCAGAACAACAGCAAACGACCTTGTGAAGATACTGGAGGAAACAGGTACAAAAGTATCTATATCCACAGCAAAACGAGTCCTATATTGACATAACCTGAAAGGCCGCTCAGCAAGGAAGAAGCCACTGCTCCAAAACCACCATAAAAAAGCCCGACTACGGTTTGCAACTGCACATGGGGACAAAGATCGTACTTTTTGAAGAAATGTCCTCTGATCTGATGAAACAAAAATAGAACTGTTTGGCCATAATGGCCATCGTTATGTTTGGAGGAAAAAGGGTGAGGCTTGCAAACCGAAGAACACCATCCCAACCGTGAAGCACGGGGGTGGCAGCATCATGTTGTGGGGGTGCTTTGCTGCAGGAGGGACTGGTGTACTTCACAAAATAGATGGCATCATGAGGATGGACAATTATGTGGATATATTGAGCAACATCTCAAGACATCAGTCAGGAAGTTAAAGCTTGGTCGCAAATGGGTCTCCCAAATGGACAATGACCCCAAGCATACTTCCAAAGTTGTGGCAAAATGGCTTAAGGACAACAAAGTCAAGGTATTGGAGTGGCCATCACAAAGCCCTGACCTCAATCCTATAGAAAATTTGTGGGCAGAACTGAAAAAGCGTGTGCGAGCAAGGAGGCCTACAAACCTGACTCAGTTACACCAGCTCTGTCAGTAGGAATGGGCCAGAATTCAAGCTTGTGGAAGGCTACCTGAAACGTTTGACCCAAGTTAAACAATTTTAAGGCAATGCTACTAAATACTAATTGAGTGTACGTAAACATCTGACCTACTGGGAATGTGATGAAAGAAATAAATGCTGAAATAAATCAGTCTCTATACTATTATCTACTATTATTATGCTGACATTTCACATTCTTAAAATAAAGTGGTGATCCTAACTGACCTAAGACCATTTAACTTTTACTAGGATTAAATGTCAGGAATTGTGAAAAACTGAGTTTAAATGTATTTGGCTAAGGTGTATGTGAACTTCAGACTTCAACTGTAGGTTGTGTGGTATAGGTTGTGTGATAAGATGGAGGGGTATAGATGGTGTGGCATAGGTTGTATGATAAGATGGAGGGGTATAGATTGTGTGGTATAGGTTGTGTGATAAGATTGTGTGGTATAGATTGTGTGGTATAGATTGTGTGGTATAGGTTGTGTGATAAGATGGTATGGTATAGATTGTGTGGTATAGATTGTGTGGTATAGGTTGTATGATAAGATGGAGGGGTATAGATTGTGTGATAAGATGGAGAGGTATAGATTGTTTGATAAGATGGAGGGGTATAGGTTGTGTGATAAGATGGAGTGGTATAGGTTGTATGATAAGATGGAGGGGTATAGGTTGTGTGATAAGATGGAGAGGTATAGATTGTTTGATAAGATGGAGGGGTATAGGTTGTGTGATAAGATGGAGAGGTATAGATTGTGTGATAAGATGGAGAGGTATAGATTGTGTGATAAGATGGAGAGGTATAGATTGTTTGATAAGATGGAGGGGTATAGGTTGTGTGATAAGATGGAGTGGTATAGGTTGTATGATAAGATGGAGGGGTATAGGTTGTGTGATAAGATGGAGAGGTATAGATTGTTTGATAAGATGGAGGGGTATAGGTTGTGTGATAAGATGGAGTGGTATAGATTGTGTGGTATAGATTGTGTGATAAGATGGCGTGGTATAGATCGTGTGGTATAGATTGTGTGATAAGATGGCGTGGTATAGATCGTGTGGTATAGGTTGTGTGATAAGACGGAGTGGTATAGAGTGTGATAAGATGGTGTGGTATAGATTGTGTGATAAGATGGAGCGGTATCAATTGTGTGATAAGATGGAGTGGTATAGATTGTGTGGTATAGGTTGTATGATAAGATGGAGGGGTATAGATTGTGTGGTATAGGTTGTATGATAAGATGGAGGGGTATAGGTTGTGTGATAAGATGGAGGGGTATAGATTGTGTGGTATATGTTGTGTGATAAGATGGTGTGGTATAGATTGTGTGGTATAGGTTGTGTGATAAGATGGTGTGGTATAGATTGTGTGATAAGATGGAGGGGTATAGATTGTGTGATAAGATGGTGTGGTATAGATTGTGTGATAAGATGGAGGGGTATAGATTGTGTGATAAGATGGTGTGGTATAGGTTGTGTGATAAGATGGTGTGGTATAGATTGTGTGATAAGATGGTGTGGTATAGATTGTGTGATAAGATGGCATGGTATATATTCTGTGGTATAGGTTGTTTGATAAGATGGAGTGGTATAGAGTGTGATAAGATGGAGGGGTATAGATTGTGTGATAAGATGGAGTGGTATAGAGTGTGTGATAAGATTGGGTGGTATAGGTTGTGTGATAAGATGGTGTGGTATAGATGGTGTGGTATAGGTTGTGTGATAAGATGGTGTGGTATATATTGTGTGATAAGATGGTGTGGTATAGATGGTGTGGTATAGGTTGTGTGATAAGATGGCATGTTATAGATTGTGTGGTAAGATGGTGTGGTATAGGTTGTGTGATAAGATGGCATGGTATAGGTTGTGTGATAAGATGGCATGGTATAGATTGTGTGGTAAGATGGTGTGGTATAGGTTGTGTGATAAGATGGCATGGTATAGATTCTGTGGTATAGGTTGTGTGATAAGATGGTGTGGTATAGATTGTGTGGTATAGGTTGTGTGATAAGATGGCATGTTATAGATTGTGTGGTATAGATTGTGTGATAAGATGGTGTGGTATAGATTGTGTGGTATAGGTTGTGTGATAAGATGGTGTGGTATAGATTGTGTGATAAGATGGTGTGGTATAGGTTGTTTGATAAGATGGAGTGGTATAGAGTGTGATAAGATGGAGGGGTATAGATTGTGTGATAAGATGGAGTGGTATAGAGTGTGTGATAAGATTGGGTGGTATAGGTTGTGTGATAAGATGGTGTGGTATAGATGGTGTGGTATAGGTTGTGTGATAAGATGGTGTGGTATATATTGTGTGATAAGATGGTGTGGTATAGATGGTGTGGTATAGGTTGTGTGATAAGATGGCATGTTATAGATTGTGTGGTAAGATGGTGTGGTATAGGTTGTGTGATAAGATGGCATGGTATAGAGTGTGATAAGATGGTGTGGTATAGGTTGTGTGATAAGATGGCATGGTATTGGTTGTGTGATAAGATGGTGTGGTATAGATTGTGTGGTATAGGTTGTATGATAAGATGGCGTGGTATAGGTTGTGTGATAAGATGGCATGGTATATGTTGTGTGATAAGATGGTGTGGTATAGTTTGTGTGATAAGATGGTGTGTTATAGGTTGTGTGATAAGATGGTGTGGTATAGGTTGTGTGATAAGATGGTGTGGTATAGGTTGTGTGATAAGATGGTGTGGTATAGGTTGTGTGATAAGATGGTGTGGTATAGGTTATGTGATAAGATGGTGTGGTATAGATTGTGTGGTATAGGTTGTGTGATAAGATGGTGTGGTATAGGTTGTGTGATAAGATGGTGTGGTATAGGTTGTGTGATAAGATGGTGTGTTATAGGTTGTGTGATAAGATGGTGTGTTATAGTTTGTGTGATAAGATGGTGTGTTATAGGTTGTATGATATAGTTTGTGTTACATTAGGTTCTTATAGTAACATATAAAGAGAACAGTGAGAAGAAAGTCAGTCAGAGATGACTGCCAACACTGGCAGTCATCTCTGAGCTTTGAACACTTGGAATTAGGTCTTGTTTCCATGGTCTCTTCCACAGGCACATCCCAACCCTGGCAGTTAATCTCTGAGCTTTGAACACTTGGAATGAGGTCTTGTGTTTTCAACTTCATAAATCGGGGCTTATTATGATAATAGTGTCTGTTTTAAGCCACGTCGCCCTGGAATGCCTGGAGCATAGCGGCTTCCTCTGCTTAACCAATCAGCATAGCAGCTCCGATTAACCAATCTTAATTAAGAAGCTTTTGTGTTTCTCCTTCATCAGACCTTGCCTGGCAGTTTTTTTTTTCTTTCTCAGTTTTGAAGTCTAAATGATTGCCTCTTCTTTCCATGTGACTGTTCAGGGCTTCACAGCTTCACCAACACATTATACAACAGCATGTTGTGTCTCATACAGCGCCAAGAGAAGGGAGAGAGAGAGGAGAGGGAGAGAGAAGGGGGAGAAAGAGAGGGAGAGAGAGAGGAGAGGGAGAGAGAGGGAGAGAGAGAGGGGAGAAAGAGGGGGAGAGAGAGAGGAGAGGGAGAGAGAGGGGGAGAAAGAAAGGGAGAGAGAGAAGGGGGAGAAAGAGAGGGAGAGTGAGAGGAGAGGGAGAGAGAGGGAGAGAGAGGGAGAGAAATAAGGGAGAGAGAGAGGAGAGGGAGAGAGAGGGAGAGAGAGAAATAAGGGAGAGAGAGAAGTGAGAGGGAGAAAGATTGGAGAGGGAGAGGGAAGGGAGAAGGAGGGAGAGAGAGAAGGGAGAGAGAGAAGTGAGAGGGAGAGAGGAGAGGGAGAGAGAGAAGGGGGAGAAAGAGAGGGAGAGAGAGGGAGAGAAATAAGGGAGAGAGAGAAGGAAGAGGGAGAAATATTGGAGAGGGAAGGGAGAGGGAGAAGGAGGGAGAGAGAGAAGGGAGAGAGAGAATAGAGAGGGAGAGAGGAGAGGGAGAGAAAGAAGGAAGATAGAGAGGAGAGGGAGATATATTGTGTCAACGCAGGCTTTCAAGTTCACATTTCTCTCTGTATTTGCTATCCTCCTTGTTGTCACAGCAATTTCCCCAGTTGTTCATCAGCCTTAGATGTTTCTCTCATTTCCATGATGCTAATCTTGTCCAATCCTCACCTGAGCATTTTACTGAACATGAAGAATACATTTAGTTTCCTCTCAAGTCAGAGTACAGTATGTTCAATAAAAATAGGCAAAACAATAAATATTTTCCTGCTGCTATATATTATATGAAACGCTCTACAATATCATTGTAGACATTTTATTTTCTGAAAGATAACCAGACAACGTTTTAACACTGTGTAATGGTCGTAGACAACGTGTCTAGTTTGTTCGCTGTGAACACATAGGCTTCAATTGAGCTTACAGCTGAAGTTATAATTAGGTCGAAATACAGTAGAGCTCGTGTTAGATTTGAAACAGCCTTTTTAAAGCTTCACATCTGGTGCAACCAGCCAGTGAGTCCAGGCCTCCGGTCCCTGCTAGCTAATTACTGCTAACACCTAACAGCTTATTACAATGTCTTATGATTAAACTGTATCTAGACTGGACCAGGGAACCACTCCTGAAGCAGAGGCTGTGAGGTAGAGAGGATCACTGCTGAGTAAAGTGTTATGTCTAGATTAGGACGAATACTTACAGCGGAACACTTTAAATCCAATAATATATAGGAGGACATATCATAGTGGATTTAGTTTAATTTTCTGTAAGTGGTGATATAGTAGGTCATAAAGTGGAATAGTAGTGGAAAAATAGACAAACATCCACATAATTGCAACCTTTCGGTGTATGCAGATTGTGCCCCTATTTTTAAATAACTGAAGAAATTACAGAATGTGGCTTTAATGTGTTTTATATTATTTTATGCATCCAGTCGCTCTGATGTTTGAATATTACAGTAGTGGTATAGTACATTGTATAGGTCATGTCCTCTAACTTTCTCTTCCTGTATCTCTCTGTGTTTCCTCTGTAGGTGTGGTGCAGGAAGGTCCAGATGCAGTTCCCAGAGACAGAGCTGATAGAGTGGGAGGAGGGGGACCATGAGGAGAAGTTCTCCCCCAGCGGAGCCAGTCCCAGAGTCCTCAACCCCCTGAGGCTATTCGCTAGGGGGGTCCCTGGAGCCGTCGGGCCCCCCAGCCTTAAACACAACCCCATCAGGGACATGACATACCTAGAGAACATGGAGGACTTCTGGGATTGGTTATCCAACCAGACAGATGTTCAGGCCAGCCAGGTCAGAGCCAAGCGACGACCCATCGTCAAGACAGGCAAGTTCAAGAAGATGTTTGGCTGGGGAGACTTCCACTCCAACATTAAGACCATCAAGCTTAACCTGCTGATCACCGGGAAGATCGTGGACCACGGTAACGGAACGTTCAGTGTCTACTTCCGCCATAACTCCACCGGCCTGGGGAACGTGTCGGTGAGTCTGGTGCCGCCGTCTAAAGTGGTGGAGTTTGAGATGGCTCAGCAGTCCACACTGGAGACAAAAGACTCTAAAGCTTTCAACTGTCGTATCGAGTATGAGAAGACGGACCGCAACAAGAAGACGGCTCTGTGCAGCTTCGACTCCTCCAAGGTGTGTTACCAGGAACAGACACAAAGCCACGTCTCCTGGCTCTGCTCCAAGCCCTTTAAAGTCATCTGCATCTACATCGCCTTCTACAGCGTGGACTACAAACTGGTGCAGAAGGTCTGCCCGGACTACAACTACCATAGTGACACTCCCTACTCCTCCACTGGCTGAAGGTCTGCTGGACTACAACTACCATAATGACACTCCCTACTCCTCCACTGGCTGAAGGTCTGCTGGACTACAACTACCATAATGACACTCCCTACTCCTCCACTGGCTGAAGGTCTGCTGGACTACAACTACCATAATGACACTCCCTACTCCTCCACTGGCTGAAGGTCTGCTGGACTACAACTACCATAATGACACTCCCTACTCCTCCACTGGCTGAAGGTCTGCTGGACTACAACTACCATAATGACACTCCCTACTCCTCCACTGGCTGAAGGTCTGCTGGACTACAACTACCATAATGACACTCCCTACTCCTCCACTGGCTGAAGGTCTGCCCGGACTACAACTACCATAATGACACTCCCTACTCCTCCACTGGCTGAAGGTCTGCTGGACTACAACTACCATAATGACACTCCCTACTCCTCCACTGGCTGAAGGTCTGCTGGACTACAACTACCATAATGACACTCCCTACTCCTCCACTGGCTGAAGGTCTGCCCGGACTACAACTACCATAATGACACTCCCTACTCCTCCACTGGCTGAAGGTCTGCTGGACTACAACTACCATAATGACACTCCCTACTCCTCCACTGGCTGAAGGTCTGCTGGACTACAACTACCATAATGACACTCCCTACTCCTCCACTGGCTGAAGGTCTGCCCGGACTACAACTACCATAATGACACTCCCTACTCTTCCACTGGCTGAAGGTCTGCTGGACTACAACTACCATAATGACACTCCCTACTCCTCCACTGGCTGAAGGTCTGCTGGACTACAACTACCATAATGACACTCCCTACTCCTCCACTGGCTGAAGGTCTGCCCGGACTACAACTACCATAATGACACTCCCTACTCTTCCACTGGCTGAAGGTCTGCTGGACTACAACTACCATAATGACACTCCCTACTCCTCCACTGGCTGAAGGTCTGCTGGACTACAACTACCATAATGACACTCCCTACTCCTCCACTGGCTGAAGGTCTGCTGGACTACAACTACCATAATGACACTCCCTACTCCTCCACTGGCTGAAGGTCTGCCCGGACTACAACTACCATAATGACACTCCCTACTCCTCCACTGGCTGAAGGTCTGCTGGACTACAACTACCATAGTGACACTCCCTACTCCTCCACTGGCTGAAGGTCTGCTGGACTACAACTACCACAATGACACTCCCTACTCTCCCACTGGCTGAAGGTCTGCTGGACTACAACTACCATAATGACACTCCCTACTCTTCCACTGGCTGAAGGTCTGCCGGACTACAACTACCATAATGACACTCCCTACTCCTCCACTGGCTGAAGGTCTGCTGGACTACAACTACCATAATGACACTCCCTACTCCTCCAATGGCTGAAGGTCTGCTGGACTACAACTACCATAATGACACTCCCTACTCCTCCACTGGCTGAAGGTCTGCTGGACTACAACTACCATAATGACACTCCCTACTCCTCCACTGGCTGAAGGTCTGCTGGACTACAACTACCATAATGACACTCCCTACTCCTCCACTGGCTGAAGGTCTGCTGGACTACAACTACCATAATGACACTCCCTACTCCTCCACTGGCTGAAGGTCTGCTGGACTACAACTACCATAATGACACTCCCTACTCCTCCACTGGCTGAAGGTCTGCCCGGACTACAACTACCATAATGACACTCCCTACTCCTCCACTGGCTGAAGGTCTGCTGGACTACAACTACCATAATGACACTCCCTACTCCTCCACTGGCTGAAGGTCTGCTGGACTACAACTACCATAATGACACTCCCTACTCCTCCACTGGCTGAAGGTCTGCCCGGACTACAACTACCATAATGACACTCCCTACTCCTCCACTGGCTGAAGGTCTGCTGGACTACAACTACCATAATGACACTCCCTACTCCTCCACTGGCTGAAGGTCTGCTGGACTACAACTACCATAATGACACTCCCTACTCCTCCACTGGCTGAAGGTCTGCCCGGACTACAACTACCATAATGACACTCCCTACTCCTCCACTGGCTGAAGGTCTGCTGGACTACAACTACCATAATGACACTCCCTACTCCTCCACTGGCTGAAGGTCTGCTGGACTACAACTACCATAATGACACTCCCTACTCCTCCACTGGCTGAAGGTCTGCTGGACTACAACTACCATAATGACACTCCCTACTCCTCCACTGGCTGAAGGTCTGCTGGACTACAACTACCATAGTGACACTCCCTACTCCTCCACTGGCTGAAGGTCTGCTGGACTACAACTACCACAATGACACTCCCTACTCTCCCACTGGCTGAAGGTCTGCTGGACTACAACTACCATAATGACACTCCCTACTCTTCCACTGGCTGAAGGTCTGCCGGACTACAACTACCATAATGACACTCCCTACTCCTCCACTGGCTGAAGGTCTGCTGGACTACAACTACCATAATGACACTCCCTACTCCTCCAATGGCTGAAGGTCTGCTGGACTACAACTACCATAATGACACTCCCTACTCCTCCACTGGCTGAAGGTCTGCTGGACTACAACTACCATAATGACACTCCCTACTCCTCCACTGGCTGAAGGTCTGCTGGACTACAACTACCATAATGACACTCCCTACTCCTCCACTGGCTGAAGGTCTGCTGGACTACAACTACCATAATGACACTCCCTACTCCTCCACTGGCTGAAGGTCTGCTGGACTACAACTACCATAATGACACTCCCTACTCCTCCACTGGCTGAAGGTCTGCCCGGACTACAACTACCATAATGACACTCCCTACTCCTCCACTGGCTGAAGGTCTGCTGGACTACAACTACCATAATGACACTCCCTACTCCTCCACTGGCTGAAGGTCTGCTGGACTACAACTACCATAATGACACTCCCTACTCCTCCACTGGCTGAAGGTCTGCCCGGACTACAACTACCATAATGACACTCCCTACTCCTCCACTGGCTGAAGGTCTGCTGGACTACAACTACCATAATGACACTCCCTACTCCTCCACTGGCTGAAGGTCTGCTGGACTACAACTACCATAATGACACTCCCTACTCCTCCACTGGCTGAAGGTCTGCCCGGACTACAACTACCATAATGACACTCCCTACTCCTCCACTGGCTGAAGGTCTGCTGGACTACAACTACCATAATGACACTCCCTACTCCTCCACTGGCTGAAGGTCTGCTGGACTACAACTACCATAATGACACTCCCTACTCCTCCACTGGCTGAAGGTCTGCTGGACTACAACTACCATAATGACACTCCCTACTCTCCCACTGGCTGAAGGTCTGCCCGGACTACAACTACCATAATGACACTCCCTACTCCTCCACAGGCTGAAGGTCTGCTGGACTACAACTACCATAATGACACTCCCTACTCCTCCACTGGCTGAAGGTCTGCTGGACTACAACTACCATAATGACACTCCCTACTCCTCCACTGGCTGAAGGTCTGCTGGACTACAACTACCATAATGACACTCCCTACTCCTCCACTGGCTGAAGGTCTGCTGGACTACAACTACCATAATGACACTCCCTACTCCTCCACTGGCTGAAGGTCTGCTGGACTACAACTACCATAATGACACTCCCTACTCCTCCACTGGCTGAAGGTCTGCTGGACTACAACTACCATAATGACACTCCCTACTCTTCCACTGGCTGAAGGTCTGCTGGACTACAACTACCATAATGACGCTCCCTACTCCTCCACTGGCTGAAGGTCTGCTGGACTACAACTACCATAATGACACTCCCTACTCCTCCACTGGCTGAAGGTCTGCTGGACTACAACTACCATAATGACACTCCCTACTCCTCCACTGGCTGAAGGTCTGCCCGGACTACAACTACCATAATGACACTCCCTACTCCTCCACTGGCTGAAGGTCTGTTGGACTACAACTACCATAGTGACACTCCCTACTCCTCCACTGGCTGAAGGTCTGCTGGACTACAACTACCACAATGACACTCCCTACTCTCCCACTGGCTGAAGGTCTGCTGGACTACAACTACCATAATGACACTCCCTACTCTTCCACTGGCTGAAGGTCTGCCGGACTACAACTACCATAATGACACTCCCTACTCCTCCACTGGCTGAAGGTCTGCTGGACTACAACTACCATAATGACACTCCCTACTCCTCCAATGGCTGAAGGTCTGCTGGACTACAACTACCATAATGACACTCCCTACTCCTCCACTGGCTGAAGGTCTGCCCGGACTACAACTACCATAATGACACTCCCTACTCCTCCACTGGCTGAAGGTCTGCTGGACTACAACTACCATAATGACACTCCCTACTCCTCCAATGGCTGAAGGTCTGCTGGACTACAACTACCATAATGACACTCCCTACTCCTCCACTGGCTGAAGGTCTGCTGGACTACAACTACCATAATGACACTCCCTACTCCTCCACTGGCTGAAGGTCTGCTGGACTACAACTACCATAATGACACTCCCTACTCCTCCACTGGCTGAAGGTCTGCCCGGACTACAACTACCATAATGACACTCCCTACTCCTCCACTGGCTGAAGGTCTGCCCGGACTACAACTACCATAATGACACTCCCTACTCCTCCACTGGCTGAAGGTCTGCTGGACTACAACTACCATAATGACACTCCCTACTCCTCCACTGGCTGAAGGTCTGCTGGACTACAACTACCATAATGACACTCCCTACTCCTCCAATGGCTGAAGGTCTGCTGGACTACAACTACCATAATGACACTCCCTACTCCTCCACTGGCTGAAGGTCTGCCCGGACTACAACTACCATAATGACACTCCCTACTCCTCCACTGGCTGAAGGTCTGCTGGACTACAACTACCATAATGACACTCCCTACTCCTCCAATGGCTGAAGGTCTGCTGGACTACAACTACCATAATGACACTCCCTACTCCTCCACTGGCTGAAGGTCTGCTGGACTACAACTACCATAATGACACTCCCTACTCCTCCACTGGCTGAAGGTCTGCTGGACTACAACTACCATAATGACACTCCCTACTCCTCCACTGGCTGAAGGTCTGCCCGGACTACAACTACCATAATGACACTCCCTACTCCTCCACTGGCTGAAGGTCTGCTGGACTACAACTACCATAATGACGCTCCCTACTCCTCCACTGGCTGAAGGTCTGCTGGACTACAACTACCATAATGACACTCCCTACTCCTCCACTGGCTGAAGGTCTGCTGGACTACAACTACCATAATGACACTCCCTACTCTTCCACTGGCTGAAGGTCTGCTGGACTACAACTACCATAATGACACTCCCTACTCCTCCACTGGCTGATCCAGTCTGTAAGCATGTCAATGGATCTCCCTTAGAGTTAGTCTGATCAGAATATCACCAACCCTGTTTACAATATCACTAGCCCTGGTTACAATATCACTAACCCCGGTTACAATATCACCAACCCTGGTTACAATATCACTAACCCTGGTTACAATATCACTAACCCTGGTTACAATATCACCAACCCTGGTTACAATATCACTAACCCTGGTTACAATATCACTAACCCTGGTTACAATATCACCAACCCTGGTTACAATATCACCAACCCTGGTTACAATATCACCAACCCTGGTTACAATATCACCAACCCTGGTTACAATATCACCAACCCTGGTTACAATATCCAATATCCAGGGTTGGTCATACTAACAGAACCAGGGTTGGTCATACTAACAGAACCAGGGTTGGTCATACTAACAGAACCAGGGTTGGTCATACTAACAGAACCAGGGTTGGTCATACTAACAGAACCAGGGTTATGATGACCAACCCAGGTTCTGTTATGACGACCAACCCAGGTTCTGTTATGACGACCAACCCTGGTTCTGTTATGATGACCAACCCAGGTTCTGTTATGACGACCAACCCAGGTTCTGTTATGACGACCAACCCAGGTTCTGTTATGACGACCAACCCTGGTTCTGTTATGACGACCAACCCAGGTTCTGTTATGACGACCAACCCTGGTTCTGTTATGACGACCAACCCAGGTTCTGTCATGACGACCAACCCAGGTTCTGTTATGACGACCAACCCAGGTCCTGTTAGTATGACCAACCCAGGTTCTGTTATGACGACCAACCCAGGTTCTGTTATGACGACCAACCCAGGTTCTGTTATGACGACCAACCCAGGTTCTGTTATGACGACCAACTCTGGTTCTGTTATGACGACCAACCCTGGTTCTGTTATGACGACCAACCCAGGTTCTGTTATGACGACCAACCCTGGTTCTGTTATGACGACCAACCCAGGTTCTGTTATGACGACCAACCCTGGTTCTGTTATGACGACCAACCCAGGTTCTGTTATGACGACCAACCCAGGTTCTGTTATGACGACCAACCCTGGTTCTGTTATGACGACCAACCCAGGTTCTGTTATGATGACCAACCCAGGTTCTGTTATGACGACCAACCCAGGTTCTGTTATGACGACCAACCCAGGTTCTGTTATGACGACCAACCCTGGTTCTGTTATGACGACCAACCCAGGTCCTGTTAGTATGACCAACCCAGGTTCTGTTATGACGACCAACCCAGGTTCTGTTATGACGACCAACCCAGGTTCTGTTATGACGACCAACCCTGGTTCTGTTATGACGACCAACTCTGGTTCTGTTATGACGACCAACTCTGGTTGACCACATGACGACCCCTCTGTTCCTCCTCATCACCTCCACGTGTTCTCAGTAAATCCCAGCCAATTAGAACAGTCCAGATGTGTGGTATTGGGGTAGACCACGGGCTCTCACGACCACATGACACCCTGCAGACCTATACAACAATGCTAACATCAAATCACTTCCTAGGCTTGTTAAATATCTAAATATTCTATCATCTCGAAGGCATTTCAAAAAAAGGGAATTTTGATTCTCTTAGGAGAATTTCAAGTTCAAGCAAACATTTGCTAGTTTTTTGTTCCTATTTCTTCTTTAATACACCATGCTGACTGTTTGGGTAAAATGATACCATTGTATCAATCCTGGACAGGTGCCTGATAACAGAAGGGACAGATACAGTGAGCTCCAAACGTTTTGGGACAGTGCTGGTGTTTTGGCTCTTCAGGACTTTGGATTTGAAACGATACAATGACTATGATGTTAAAATATAGACTATCATCTTTCATTTCTATTGTCATCCATATTGGTTGAATCTTTTAGAAATTACAGCACTTTTTGTACATAGTCCCCCCCCCCCATTTTAGGTGACCAAAAGTATTGGGACAAATTCACTTTATGTATAAAAGTAGTAAAATGTTAAGTATTTGGTACATTAAGCTTGTGACTACACATTTGCTGTTTGCTTTGGATGTGTTTCATATTATGTTGTGGCCAATAGAAATGAACAGTTAAATAATGGCGTTTTGGAGTCCATTTTATTTTAAATAAGAATAGAATTTGTTTCTAAACACTTTGTTTATTAATTTTTATCTATTTTTAGAACAAATTCTTATTTACAATGACGGCCTACTAAAAGGCAAAAGGCTGGTGACAGTGGCTGGTATTAAACATAAATAAATAAAATATAGGACAAAACACACATCACGACTAGAGAGACAACACTACATATAGAGAAACCCAAGACAACCACATAGCAAGGCAAGCAACATATAACACAGCATGGTATCAACACAACATGACAACAACATGGTAGCAAAACAACATGGCTGCAGCACAACATGGTAGCAGCACAAAACATGGTACAAACATTATTGGGCACAGACAACAGCACAAAGGGCAAGAAGGTAGAACCAACAATACATCACGCAAAGCAGCCACAACTGTCAGTAGGAGTGTCCATGATTGAGTCTTTGAATGAAGAGATGGACATAAAACTGTCCAGTTTGAGTGTTTGTTGCAGCTCGTTCCAGTCGCTAGCTGCAGCAAACTGAAAAGACGAGCGGCCCAGGGATGTGTGTGCTTTGGGGACCTTTAACAGAATGTGACTGGCAGAACGGGTGTTGTATGTGGAGGATGAGGGCTGCAGTAGATATCTCAGATAGGGGGGAGTGAGGCCTAAGAGGGTTTTATAAATAAGCATCAACCAGTGGGACTTGCGACGGGTATACAGAGATGACCAGTTTACTTGACAAACACTTGAGTGAGAAAGTTAGGGGCATAAATAGAATAACCACAAAAAATGCTAACGTCTCCTGTTATTGTAATGGTGAGAGGTTAGCATATCTTGGGGGTATGATATTTGTACTTTCTTACTCCTCATTAATCACGATTCTATCAGGATTATTCGTAATCATGGTAACATCCACATTAATGTAGGTGTTTAGAAACAGATTCTATTCTTCTTTACAATAAAAGTTACTCCAAAATAACACAATATATTATTGACCATTAATTTCTAGTCTACACTTTAACCTCAGAGTCATTGTATCATTTCAAATCCAAAAATGCTGGAGTACAGAGACAAAACAACGAAACGTGTCACTGTCCCAATACTGTTGGAGCTCACTGTAGATAATCCATTAGGCCAGCATCCTGGAGTCGCCTCTTCACTGTTGACGTTGAGACTGGTGTTTTGCGGGTACTATTTAATGAAGCTGCCAGTTGAGGACTTGTGAGGTGTCTGTTTCTAAAACTAGACACTCGAATGTACTTGTCTTCTTGCTCAGTTGTGCACCGGGGCCTCCCACTCTTTCTATTCTGGTTAGAGCCAGTTTGCGCTGTTCTGTGAAGGGAGTAGTACACAGCGTTGTACGAGATCTTCAGTTTCTTGGCAATTTCTCGCATGGAATAGCCTTCCTTTCTCAGAACAAGAATAGACTGAGGAGTTTCAGAAGAAAGGTCTTTGTTTGAAGCCATTTTGAGCCTATAATCGAACCCACAAATGCAGATGCTCCAGATACTCATCTAGTCTAAAGAAGGCCAGTTTTATTGCTTCTTTAATCAAAACAACAGTTTTCAGCTGTGCTAACATAATTGCAAAAGGGTTTTCTAATGATCAATTAGCCTTTTAAAATGATAAACTTTGATTAGCTAACACAACGTGCCATTGGAACACAGGAGTGATGGTTGCTGATAATGGGCCTCTGTACGCCCATGTAGATATTCCATAAAAAATCAGCCGTTTCCAGCTACAATAGTCATTTACAACATTAACAATGTCTACACTGTATTTCTGATCAAATTTATGTTATTTTAATGGACAAAAAATGTGCTTTTCTTTCAAAAACAAGGACATTTCTAAGTGACCCCAAACTTTTGAACGGTAGTGTATATAACAATAGGAGTTATAGGAGAGGTGTCTGATAACAATAGAAGATAAAGGACAGATATATAGAAACAGGAGTGTTTAGTGAAGCTGGCAGGCTGTTAACATCACTTTGTCACGGTCCGGACACCTCCTGGCTCTTCCTGACACTCAGCCTGACTCTTCATGGCTTCCATTAACATTAATTAGAGAGGATAATTATCATTTACTCTATGTGACAGAGAAAACTCAAATGCTCAAAGTTAAAATTCTCCTCTTCTGGAATGATAACATGCTAGTGATCATGGAGCAGAGATAAACTGGAGATATTGTGAGATATTACAGGAGTTGTGTGGGGTAGTCCTGATGTTAAACTGCTGCTCTTAAGGACACACATGCACTTGACAGGTAATTCTCCAAACTCAAAACACGCTGAAAATAATCACAAAGACAGATCCTCGCTCTCTTAACCCATCTGATAAAAACACAAGCGCCAACTCTTCCTCAATGTCCGTCTGACAATTCAGACGCTCCAAAGTGTTCTGGTTTTTAATTGGATGTTTAGATCATGTGGTTAGAATGTTTAGGGGTCGTTCCATCAATTGGGTTCCTTTTGAAAAGTGTAAAAAAAGTACATTTTGTTTCACCTAATTTTAACATTCTGTCATTAATTAACATTCTGTTAATTTAAAAAAACACGTTTTCCCATCTCAAGAGGTTAAAGAAAAAAATACTAAGCTAACATATGGAATTGTTTTAAGATGTTCATACAATGGATCATTTAGCTATTTCATTTTGAATTGTAGGACCCCTTTAGGTATCAAAATGAAATATTTACTGCTATAGCCCATAGAAATGTATTGAGTTACGCATTCATAAATGGAAAAAAGACAGTCCAAAAATAAATCAGAAGGAATAAGATTATGAAGTGTTTGTCCTACGTCTAGGAGATATAAGAAAGCTCAGGACATATTTAACCCCTTAGTTTTGTGCCAACAAAAGTATCTTCATACTTCCATTGGTTTGTATGGGTTACCTTCAGAGTCTCCCATTTCCATAGAGGAGTCATGTATGGGTTACCTTCAGAGTCTCCCCTTTCCATAGAGGAGTCATGTATGGGTTACCTTCAGGGTCTCCCCTTTCCATAGAGGAGTCATGTATGGGTTACCTTCAGAGTCTCCCCTTTCCATAGAGGAGTCATAACCTTCAGAGTCTCCCCTTTCCATAGAGGAGTCATAACCTTCAGAGTCTCCCCTTTCCATAGAGGAGTCATAACCTTCAGAGTCTCCCCTTTCCATAGAGGAGTCATAACCTTCAGAGTCTCCCCTTTCCATAGAGGAGTCATACTAGTTTTGTAGGCCAAACCGTTCAGACGCTTCAGGGTGGCTCATGGTGTGAGCAACACAGCTGAAGAGGTCGACATAGGCGGATGGGTGGACTGAGAGCGGATGGGTGGACTGAGAGCGGATGGGGGGACTCAGAGCGGATGGGTGGACTGAGAGCGGATGGGTGGACTGAGAGCGGATGGGTGGACTGAGAGCGGATGGGTGGACTGAGAGCAGATGGGTGGACTGAGAGCAGATGGGTGGACTGAGAGCAGATGGGTGGACTGAGAGCAGATGGGTGGACTGAGAGCAGATGGGTGGACTGAGAGCAGATGGGTGGACTGAGAGCAGATGGGTGGACTGAGAGCGGATGGGTGGACTGAGAGCAGATGGGTGGACTGAGAGCAGATGGGTGGACTGAGAGCGGATGGGTGGACTGAGAGCAGATGGGTGGACTGAGAGCAGATGGGTGGACTGAGAGCGGATGGGTGGACTGAGAGCGGATGGGTGGACTGAGAGCAGATGGGTGGACTGAGAGCGGATGGGTGGACTGAGAGCGGATGACAACAACCTGATGTCTCCAGTTTAAACTGACAGATTTTGATGGGTTTTATTATGTTACTTAGATTTACGCACGGATGTGTCAACAGACTTAAGGATTAAAACGAGAGTTCAGTCCACGTAACAGGGTTGACCTTAAAATTAGGGACTTTTTTTTAAACCTTGAAATGAATCACTAATCACATTAAATAATACATCAGCAGAAATGACTGTCAAAGCAACATAAAATAACTAGGGCTTTACGATGATGCTGAACATTTAGACATTTTGGGGATAGTGGGGTGACATCTTCCTAGAAGTCACAGAAGGCGTACAGAGGGACATCACTGGCACTTTAGGGTTAGGGTGAGGGTGAGGGTGAGGGTGAGGGTGAGGGTTAGGGTTAGGGTTAGGTAACCCTCGAAGTTACAGAAGGCGTACAGAGGGACATCACTGGCACTTTAGGGTTAGGGTTAGGGTTAGGGTGAGGGTTAGGGTTAGGGTTAGGGTTAGGGTTAGGTAACCCTCGAAGTTACAGAAGGCGTACAGAGGGACATCACTGGCACTTTAGGGTTAGCGTTAGGGTTAGGGTTAGGTAACCCTCGAAGTTACAGAAGGCGTACAGAGGGACATCACTGGCACTTTAGGGTTAGGGTTAGGGTTAGGGTTAGGTAACCCTCGAAGTTACAGAAGGCGTACAGAGGGACATGTCACTGGCACTTTAGGGTTAGGGTTAGGGTTAGGGTTAGGTAACCCTCGAAGTTACAGAAGGCGTACAGAGGGACATGTCACTGGCACTTTAGGGTGAGGGTTAGGGTGAGGGTTAGGGTTAGGGTTAGGGTTAGGTAACCCTCGAAGTTACAGAAGGCGTACAGAGGGACATGTCACTGGCACTTTAGCAAGTCTTTATTCATATATTTAAAAAAAATCAGATGTATTGAATTTCCATGTGGTTTCCAACTGGGTGTACACTGGCTGAATCAACTCACTTTCCACATCATTTCAGTGAAATTACATTCAAACAATGTGGAATAGACATTGAATAGACGTCTGTGCCCAGCGGGTTTTATTAAAGGGCACTTCATTTAATAAAACAGGCTTTTAAAATTCGATATTTCCACACGATTTCTACTTAAAATAATCACAGGGCACTCATTTAATGGAACGACCCTTAGACTGGCTAGAATGTTTAGAATGGTTAGAATATGTTATCAATAAAACGTCACAATCAGGTGCAGAGCGTTCGGGATCATCACCTCTGGAAGAGCATAGAAACACAAAATGTCAGATAATTCTACATTCTGCTGTATCAGTTATACAGCAGTAACTGTTCATGGTCGTTTCAGATACGTAAGGGTAGGCTGACCATATCTCTCAATATTGGCCACCAATGATTGGATATTTGAGTGATATAAAATAAAAGTTACCTATTCCCGACAAGAATGAGTGGTTTAGGTTCATTTCCCGTCTTTTGTGGGCTCTTCCTGTCAAGCAGCAGAAGGACTCATTTTACCGATGTAGTTAGCTGATAATATTTACAAGCTACCGGTATAAACTTGTTACAGGCTAAACAGAGGTAAATAGACCTACTGTACTTCTTTCTCCAACCAACGTAGGCCTACCTAGCAAAGTTAGCTAACATGATCCACTTTTCAACATTGTTTTTTAAGTGTTTAGTCACGATTGCTGCTGACAGACATGATAGGCATCATTGATTGATGTATCACGTCAAATTGGCTAGCTAGCTAATAACAGATCGGATCAATATGGCTGGTTAACGAGCTAACGTTCTGGGGATAAACTTGAACTTGATTTGCTTGCCATCTATAGTGGTGATGACAGAAGTCCGACTGACAACTTTACCAGGACGAGGACTTGCTGATGTCAAGGTCTTTCCAAAAGCCTAATCTCTGAGTTAGCTACATTCTTAGTTAGCTACATGCCAAATGGATAGGCTACCCTCAGGTATCTGAAACTACATGATCAACTGATGTTACTGATCACGAACAGCATGCAGATACTTACAGTATAACTCTGAGAGAGCTAAATGTGGAATAATCAGACGGGTAGTTGATTATTGGGGCGGGAGGTAGCCTAGTGGTTAGAGCAGCAGGTAGCCTAGTGGTTAGAGCCTTGGGGCGGGAGGTAGCTTAGTGGTTAGAGCAGCAGGTAGCCTAGTGGTTAGAGCGTTGGGGTGGGAGGTAACCTAGTGGTTAGAGAGTTGGGGAGGCAGATAATCTAGTGGTTAGAGCGTTGGGGCGGGAGGTAGCCTAGTGGTTAGAGCGTTGGGGTGGGAGGTAACCTAGTTTTTAGAGAGTTGGGGAGGCAGATAATCTAGTGGTTAGAGCGTTGGGGCGGGAGGTAGCCTAGTGGTTAGAGCGTTTGGGAGGCAGGTAGCCTAGTGGTTAGAGCGTTGGTGCGGCAGGTAGCCTAGTGGTTAGAGTGTTGGGGCGGCAGGTAGCCTAGTGGTTAGAGCGTTGGGGAGGCACGTAGCCTAGTGGTTAGAGCGGCAGGTAGCCTAGTGGTTAGAGCGTTGGGGAGGCACGTAGCCTAGTGGTTAGAGCGTTGGGCCAGTACCCGAAAGGTTGCTAAATTGAATCCCCGAGCTGACAAGGTAAAAATGTGTCGTTCTACTCTTGAACAAGGCAGTTAACCCACTGTTCCTAGGCCGTAATTGTAAATAAGAATTTGTTCTTTAACTGACTTGCCGTGTTAAATAAAGGTCTTAAAAAATGTTTAACAATCCCTTGAAAACGGAACACAGTTGTCAATGGTTTAAGCAGAGCTGGCGGTCTTCTTGCTCTCCAGCAGCCAAATGGAATGCTCTGCTCCGTACTGTGATGTTTTAAGACCTATGAGGACATTTGGAACAGATCATTAGGATTCTATGGTTCCAAATATATGAAATGTCCAGTCATGTTGGCTCATATCCAGAGGCTGCTACAGCCTCTCACCTCATGTAATGTATGTCAATCACTGGAGTCAAAGACATGTAGGTTGAGTTGGAAAGAAAGCATTATGTTTCTGATGTCTTAACTGTAATTTAAACTATAATATTTTACAAATGACAAGAACTGTATTATGAGCGAACTGAATCTAAGTTAATCTATGTTAATGTTTTAGTTCTAATCCATGTGAATTGTTCAATATGTGTATGTTTCAGCAAAGATAAAACTGTACGAGTTTACATATGGCTTAAAAATAAATGTCAATTTCTTTCTATTTTCCATTAATGTATAATATAGATATTCATTGTTCCTTAGTTTTGGTGTTTGCCAGTAACATCTAGTAGATGTAGCAACGTTGCTATTTGTTGCAGAGATTAAATGATTAGACTATTGATTATTTGCTTTCTCTGGTTTCTAGTTAGTTATTGTTCTGTAAGTTATGTTATGTGCATTGGGTAACTGAAATGTTAATTTAAAACTATTTACTTTAATAGGGATTATTTAATTAAAATTAAATGTAAAAATTGTTTGTAAAATTTACTTCGGTTTTTATGACATTAAACATGAATTGAACTTGGTACACAGAGTGCGATGGAATTGGTTCTGCTTACTATAAACTATGAAGATTTGTATTAATGGTATGAATGTTTTTAAAGTATACATTTCTATGATTTGCTAGATGTGTCCAGAAGAGAGGTGATAGCCTCAATACATTATATCTCCCGTGCAGGAACCCTCTACACTACCATGTTCTGTTCTGTCCATCAGGAACCCTCTCTACACTACCATGTTCTATTCATCAGGAACCCTCTCTACACTACCATGTTCTGTTCTGTCCATCAGGAACCCCCTACACTACCATGTTCTGTTCTGTCCATCAGGAACCCTCTCTACACTACCATGTTCTGTTCTGTCCATCAGGAACCCTCTACACTACCATGTTCTGTCCATCAGGAACCCTCTCTACACTACCATGTTCTGTTCTGTCCATCAGGAACCCCCTACACTACCATGTTCTGTTCTGTCCATCAGGAACCCTCTCTACACTACCATGTTCTGTTCTGTCCATCAGGAACCCCCTACACTACCATGTTCTGTTCTGTCCATCAGGAACCCTCTCTACACTACCATGTTCTGTTCTGTTCATCAGGAACCCTCTCTACACTACCATGTTCTGTTCTGTCCATCAGGAACCCTCTCTACACTACCATGTTCTATTCATCAGGAACCCTCTCTACACTACCATGTCCCGTTCTGTCCATCAGGAACCCTCTACACTACCATGTTCTGTTCTGTCCATCAGGAACCCTCTCTACACTACCATGTTCTGTTCTGTTCATCAGGAACCCTCTCTACACTACCATGTTCTGTTCTGTCCATCAGGAACCCCCGCTACACTACCATGTTCTGTTCTGTCCATCAGGAACCCTCTCTACACTACCATGTCCCGTTCTGTCCATCAGGAACCCTCTACACTACCATGTTCTGTTCTGTTCATCAGGAACCCTCGCTACACTACCATGTTCTGTTCTGTTCATCAGGAACCCTCTACACTACCATGTTCTGTCCATCAGGAACCCCCTCTACACTACCATGTTCTGTTCTGTTCATCAGGAACCCTCTCTACACTACCATGTTCTGTTCTGTTCATCAGGAACCCTCTCTACACTACCATGTTCTGTTCTGTTCATCAGGAACCCTCTCTACACTACCATGTTCTGTTCTGTTCATCAGGAACCCCCTCTACACTACCATGTTCTGTTCTGTCCATCAGGAACCCTCTCTACACTACCATGTTCTGTTCTGTCCATCAGGAACCCTCTACACTACCATGTTCTGTCCATCAGGAACCCTCTACACTACCATGTTCTGTTCATCAGGAACCCTCTACACTACCATGTTCTGTTCTGTCCATCAGGAACCCTCTCTACACTACCATGTTCTGTTCTGTCCATCAGGAACCCTCTCTACACTACCATGTTCTGTTCTGTTCATCAGGAACCCTCTCTACACTACCATGTTCTGTTCTGTCCATCAGGAACCCTCTCTACACTACCATGTTCTGTTCTGTCCATCAGGAACCCTCTCTACACTACCATGTTCTGTTCATCAGGAACCCTCTACACTACCATGTTCTGTTCTGTCCATCAGGAACCCTCTCTACACTACCATGTTCTGTCCATCAGGAACCCTCTCTACACTACCATGTTCTGTTCATCAGGAACCCTCTACACTACCATGTTCTGTTCTGTCCATCAGGAACCCCCTCTACACTACCATGTTCTGTTCATCAGGAACCCTCTACACTACCATGTCCTGTTCTGTCCATCAGGAACCCTCTACACTACCATGTTCTGTTCTGTTCATCAGGAACCCTCTCTACACTACCATGTTCTGTTCTGTCTATCAGGAACCCTCTACACTACCATGTTCTGTTCTGTCCATCAGGAACCCTCTCTACACTACCATGTTCTGTCCATCAGGAACCCTCTACACTACCATGTCCTGTTCTGTCCATCAGGAACCCTCTCTACACTACCATGTCCTGTTCTGTCCATCAGGAACCCTCTCTACACTACCATGTCCTGTTCATCAGGAACCCTCACTACACTACCATGTCCTGTTCATCAGGAACCCTCTCTACACTACCATGTTCTGTTCTGTCCATCAGGAACCCCCTCTACACTACCATGTCCTGTCCATCAGGAACCCCCTACACTACCATGTTCTGTCCATCAGGAACCCTCACTACACTACCATGTCCTGTTCTGTCCATCAGGAACCCTCTCTACACTACCATGTTCTGTTCTGTCCATCAGGAACCCTCTCTACACTACCATGTTCTGTTCTGTCCATCAGGAACCCCCTCTACACTACCATGTTCTGTCCATCAGGAACCCTCTACACTACCATGTCCTGTTCTGTCCATCAGGAACCCTCTCTACACTACCATGTTCTGTTCTGTCCATCAGGAACCCTCTACACTACCATGTTCTGTTCTGTCCATCAGGAACCCTCTACACTACCATGTTCTGTTCATCAGGAACCCTCTCTACACTACCATGTCCTGTCCATCAGGAACCCCCTACACTACCATGTTCTGTCCATCAGGAACCCTCTCTACACTACCATGTTCTGTTCATCAGGAACCCTCTCTACACTACCATGTCCTGTTCTGTCCATCAGGAACCCTCTCTACACTACCATGTTCTGTCCATCAGGAACCCCCTACACTACCATGTTCTGTTCTGTCCATCAGGAACCCTCTCTACACTACCATGTTCTGTCCTGTCCATCAGGAACCCTCTCTACACTACCATGTTCTGTTCTGTCCATCAGGAACCCTCACTACACTACCATGTTCTGTTCATCAGGAACCCTCTCTACACTACCATGTTCTGTTCATCAGGAACCCTCACTACACTACCATGTTCTGTTCATCAGGAACCCTCACTACACTACCATGTTCTGTTCATCAGGAACCCTCTCTACACTACCATGTTCTGTCCTGTCCATCAGGAACCCTCTCTACACTACCATGTTCTGTTCTGTCCATCAGGAACCCTCACTACACTACCATGTTCTGTTCATCAGGAACCCTCTCTACACTACCATGTTCTGTCCATCAGGAACCCTCTCTACACTACCATGTTCTGTTCTGTCCATCAGGAACCCTCTCTACACTACCATGTTCTGTTCTGTCCATCAGGAACCCTCTCTACACTACCATGTTCTGTTCTGTCCATCAGGAACCCTCTACACTACCATGTTCTGTTCTGTCCATCAGGAACCCTCTACACTACCATGTCCTGTTCTGTCCATCAGGAACCCTCTCTACACTACCATGTTCTGTTCTGTCCATCAGGAACCCTCTCTACACTACCATGTTCTGTTCTGTCCATCAGGAACCCTCTACACTACCATGTTCTGTTCTGTCCATCAGGAACCCCCTCTACACTACCATGTTCTGTCCTGTCCATCAGGAACCCTCTCTACACTACCATGTTCTGTTCTGTTCATCAGGAACCCTCTCTACACTACCATGTTCTGTCCATCAGGAACCCTCTACACTACCATGTCCTGTTCTGTCCATCAGGAACCCTCTCTACACTACCATGTTCTGTCCTGTCCATCAGGAACCCTCTCTACACTACCATGTTCTGTTCTGTCCATCAGGAACCCTCTACACTACCATGTTCTGTCCATCAGGAACCCTCTACACTACCATGTTCTGTTCTGTCCATCAGGAACCCTCTACAAATTGTAAATAATAATTTGTTCTTAACTTACTTGCCTGGTTAAATAAAAAAAGGTTTAAAAAAGTAGTGTACAGTAAATAAAGTAAAGTAGTGCACTCAGGTAAGTAAAGTAGTGTATTCAGCTAAGTAAAGTAGTGTATTCAGCTAAGTAAAGTAGTGTATTCAGCTAAGTAAAGTAGTGTATTCAGCTAAGTAAAGTAGTGTATTCAGCTAAGTAAAGTAGTGTATTCAGCTAAGTAAAGTAGTGTATTCAGCTAAGTAAAGTAGTGTATTCAGCTAAGTAAAGTAGTGTATTCAGCTAAGTAAAGTAGTGTATTCAGCTAAGTAGTGTATTCAGCTAAGTAGTGTATTCAGCTAACTAAAGTAGTGTATTCAGCTAAGTAAAGTAGTGTATTCAGCTAAGTAAAGTAGTGTATTCAGCTAAGTAAAGTAGTGTATTCAGGTCAAGAAAGTAATGTCAGGTAAATAAAAGTAGCGTACTCAGGTAAATAAAGTACCAACTGCTGTAAAACATTTTTAATGGGTTAATGCAGGCATTTTTGCAGACACTTTTTTCAACATCGCAACACATCATGACTGTACCAACATGTGACCCATTCATACAACACATCATGACTGTACCAACATGTGACCCATACAACACATCATGACTGTACCAACATGTGACCCATTCATACAAAACATCATGACTGTACCAACATGTGACCCATTCATACAACACATCATGACTGTACCAACATGTGACCCATTCATACAACACATCATGACTGTACCAACATGTGACCCATTCATACAACACATCATGACTGTACCAACATGTGACCCATACAACACATCATGACTGTACCAACATGTGACCCATTCATACAAAACATCATGACTGTACCAACATGTGACCCATTCATACAACACATCATGACTGTACCAACATGTGACCCATTCATACAACACATCATGACTGTACCAACATGTGACCCATTCATACAACACATCATGACTGTACCAACATGTGACCCATTCATACAAAACATCATGACTGTACCAACATGTGACCCATTCATACAACACATCATGACTGTACCAACATGTGACCCATACATACATCATGACTGTACCAACATGTGACCCATCATGACTGTACCAACATGTGACCCATCCATACAACACATCATGACATTTTTTCATTGATGAATTGAATCAGTTTCAGGTCCTGACTGGTTAGAATGTGAAGCTGGTCCGACCCCTACAACACAGACTGGTTAGAATGTGAAGCTGGTCCGACCCCAACAACACAGACTGGTTAGAATGTGAAGCTGGTCCGACCCCAACAACACAGACTGGTTAGAATGTGAAGCTGGTCCGACCCCAACAACACAGACTGGTTAGAATGTGAAGCTGGTCCGACCCCAACAACACAGACTGGTTAGAATGTGAAGCTGGTCCGACCCCTACAACACAGACTGGTTAGAATGTGAAGCTGGTCTGACCCCTACAACACAGACTGGTTAGAATGTGAAGCTGGTCCGACCCCTACAACACAGACTGGTTAGAATGTGAAGCTGGTCTGACCCCTACAACACAGACTGGTTAGAATGTGAAGCTGGTCTGACCCCTACAACACAGACTGGTTAGAATGTGAAGCTGGTCTGACCCCTACAACACAGACTGGTTAGAATGTGAAGCTGGTCTGACCCCTACAACACAGACTGGTTAGAATGTGAAGCTGGTCTGACCCCTACAACACAGACTGGTTAGAATGTGAAGCTGGTCTGACCCCAACAACACAGACTGGTTAGAATGTGAAGCTGGTCTGACCCCTACAACACAGACTGGTTAGAATGTGAAGCTGGTCTGACCCCAACAACACAGACTGGTTAGAATGTGAAGCTGGTCTGACCCCTACAACACAGACTGGTTAGAATGTGAAGCTGGTCTGACCCCTACAACACAGACTGGTTAGAATGTGAAGCTGGTCTGACCCCTACAACACAGACTGGTTAGAATGTGAAGCTGGTCTGACCCCTACAACACAGACTGGTTAGAATGTGAAGCTGGTCTGACCCCTACAACACAGACTGGTTAGAATGTGAAGCTGGTCTGACTCCTACAACACAGACTGTAAAAATGCCAAGGGGACAGCATGCTTAACAGCTTCATATGCAACACTGGTTGAGCTTCATGCATCTGGACAGGACTCATTTAAATCCTTAACAGATACTTTTAGATATTTGCACCCCCCAAAAAATGTAATTGTTGATGCCAGAATGTTAACCTGAACAGTTGTTTTCAACAATACAGGACCATGCATTAGTCTCCCCAACATTTCCTTTTGTTAACAACATATTGACAATATAGAAATATCTGCAAGTTGGTCGTAACATGGAAAGCTAAATCTCTGGAAGTTGAATCTATACAGTGCCTTGAAGTATTCAGACCCCTTGACTTATTCCACATGCTGGGTTACAGCCGGAATTCACCCATCTATCTACACAATAACCCGTAATGACAAAGTGAAAACATGTTTTTAGAAAATATTGCATATTTATTGAAAATCAAATACGGAAATCTCATTTACATAAGTATTCACACTGACACTCCAAATTGAGCTCAGGTGCATCCAATTTCCCTTGATCATCCTCGAGATGTCACTACAACTTGGAGTCCATCTGCGGCCAATTCAGTTGTTTGGACATGATTTGGCTGTCTATACATGGTCCCACAGTTGACAGTGCATGTCAGAGCAGAAATTAAGGAACTACGATCCATTATTGATGTCGCTTGTTGAATCCACTTCAAATCAGCATAGATTAAGGGGAGGAGTCAGGTTAAAGAAGAAGTTTTAAGCCTTGATACAAATTGTGACAGATTGTGAATGGGAAAGACAAAATATTGAAGTGCCTTTGAACAGGGTATGGTGGTAGGTGCCCGGAGAACTGGTTTGTGTCAAGAACTGTAACGCTGCTGGGTTTTTCAAACTCAACAGTTTCCTGTGTGTATCAAGAATGGTCCACCACCCAATGGACATCCAGCCAACTGGACAAGTGTGGGAAGCATTGGAGTCAACATGAGCCAGCATCCCCATTGAACGCTTTCCACACCTTGTAGAGTCTATGTCCCGACAAATTGAGTCTGTTCTGAGGGCAAAAGCCGGGGTTGCAACTCAATATTGGGAAGGTGTTGCTAATGTGTGATACACTGAGTATATCTGGGAAAGAGAATAAAACCATTTCTAGAGTGTTGAAAGGTTGAAGAGCACAGTGGTCTCAATCATTGGGAAATAAAAACTATATATGGAACTACCCAGACTCTGCCTAGAGCTGGCCGTCCGACCAAACTGAGCAACAATGCAAGGAGGACCTTGGTCAGGGAAGTGACCACTCTGACAGAACTACCGATTTCCTTGGCTGACATGGGAGAACCTGCCAGAAGGATAAGTCGCATCAGCACTTCACCAATCTGGACTTTATGGGAGAGTGGCCAGATGGAAGACACTCCTGAAAAAAGGCACATGACAACACACCTGGAGTTTGCAAAAAGGCATGTGAAAGACTCAGAGCATAAGGCAAATGATTATGTGGTCTGATGAGACAAAAAATGTAACTCTTTGGCCTGAATGCAAAGCTCTATGTCTGGAGAAAACCAGACACATAACCCGTCTTACACCATCCCTACCGTGAAGCAGGGTGGTGGCAGCCTCACCATCCCTACCGTGAAGCATGGTGGTGACAGCATCACCATCCCTACCGTGAAGCATGGTGGTGGCAGCATCCCCATCCCTACCGTGAAGCATGGTGGTGACAGCATCACCATCCCTACCGTGAAGCATGGTGGTGACAGCATCACCATCCCTACCGTGAAGCAGGGTGGTGGCAGCATCCCCATCCCTACCGTGAAGCATGGTGGTGGCAGCATCACCATCCCTACCGTGAAGCATGGTGGTGGCAGCATCACCATCCCTACCGTGAAGCATGGTGGTGGCAGCATCACCATCCCTACCGTGAAGCAGGGTGGTGGCAGCATCCCCATCCCTACCGTGAAGCATGGTGGTGGCAGCATCACCATCCCTACCGTGAAGCATGGTGGTGACAGCATCACCATCCCTACCGTGAAGCATGGTGGTGGCAGCATCACCATCCCTACCGTGAAGCATGGTGGTGACAGCATCACCATCCCTACCGTGAAGCATGGTGGTGACAGCATCACCATCCCTACCGTGAAGCATGGTGGTGGCAGCATCCCCATCCCTACCGTGAAGCATGGTGGTGGCAGCATCACCATCCCTACCGTGAAGCATGGTGGTGACAGCATCACCATCCCTACCGTGAAGCATGGTGGTGGCAGCATCCCCATCCCTACCGTGAAGCATGGTGGTGACAGCATCACCATCCCTACCATGAAGCATGGTGGTGGCAGCATCCCCATCCCTACCGTGAAGCATGGTGGTGGCAGCATCCCCATCCCTACCGTGAAGCATGGTGGTGGCAGCATCACCATCCCTACCGTGAAGCATGGTGGTGGCAGCATCACCATCCCTACCGTGAAGCATGGTGGTGGCAGCATCCCCATCCCTACCGTGAAGCATGGTGGTGGCAGCATCCCCATCCCTACCGTGAAGCATGGTGGTGGCAGCATCACCATCCCTACCATGAAGCATGGTGGTGGCAACATCATGCTATGGGGATGCTTTTCAACAGAAGGGACTGGGAGGGAACAATGAATGGAGGCAAATCCTTGATGAGAACCTGTTTCAGAGTGCAAAATACCTTACACTGGGGGCAAAGATTAGTTCCAACAGGACAATGACCTCAAGCATAGAGCCAAAGCAACACTGGAATGGCTTCAGAACGAGAAATGTGAAAGTCTGTCAGTAGCCCAACCAAAGACCAGACTTGAATCCCATTGAAAACCTGTGGAAAGATGATTCCTGTTCCCCAACACTCCCCATTTACTTTAAGAGCTTGAGACGACTCCAAGCCGATCCAGACATACTGAAGACGACTCCAAGCCGATCCAGACATACTGAAGACGACTCCCAAGCTGATCCAGACATACTGAAGACGACTCCCAAGCTGATCCAGACATACTGAAGACGACTCCCAAGCCGATCCAGACATACTGAAGACGACTCCCAAGCCGATCCAGACATACCGAAGACGACTCCCAAGCCGATCCAGACATACCGAAGACGACTCCCAAGCCGATCCAGACATACTGAAGACGACTCCCAAGCCGATCCAGACATACCGAAGACGACTCCCAAGCCGATCCAGACATACTGAGACGACTCCCAAGCCGATCCAGACATACTGAAGACGACTCCCAAGCTGATCCAGACATACCCAAAGGTGCTTCTTCAAAGTATTGACTCAGGGGTGTGAATACTTATGTAAATTATATATTTCCATATTTAATTTAATACATTAACAAACATTTCTAAAAACAAAATTTTCACTTGGTTATTATGGGGTATTGTGACTAGATGGGTGAGAAAAACCCCAATTGATTTAATCCATGTTGAATGCAGCCTGTAACAACATGTGGAATAAGGGGTATGAAGGGGTATGAAGGGGTGTGAAGGGGTGTGAAGGGGTGTGAAGGGGTATGAAGGGGTATGAAGGGGTCTGAAGGGGTATGAAGGGGTCTGAAGGGGTATGAAGGGGTCTGAAGGGGTATGAAGGGGTCTGAAGGGGTCTGAAGGGGTATGAAGGGGTATGAAGGGGTGTGAAGGGGTATGAAGGGGTCTGAAGGGGTGTGAAGGGGCGTGAAGGGGCATGAAGGGGTGTGAAGGGGCGTGAAGGGGCGTGAAGGGGCGTGAAGGGTCTGAAGGGGTCTGAAGGGGTGTGAAGGGGTATGAAGGGGTGTGAAGGGGTGTGAAGGGGCGTGAAGGGTCTGAAGGGGTATGAAGGGGTGTGAAGGGGTGTGAAGGGGTGTGAAGGGGTGTGAAGGGGTCTGAAGGGGTGTGAAGGGGCGTGAAGGGGTGTGAAGGGGTGTGAAGGGGCGTGAAGGGTCTGAAGGGGTCTGAAGGGGTGTGAAGGGGCGTGAAGGGGTGTGAAGGGGCGTGAAGGGGTGTGAAGGGGCGTGAAGGGGTCTGAAGGGGTATGAAGGGGTGTGAAGGGGTATGAAGGGGTGTGAAGGGGTATGAAGGGGTCTGAAGGGGTATGAAGGGGCATGAAGGGGTATGAAGGGGTGTGAAGGGGCGTGAAGGGGCGTGAAGGGTCTGAAGGGGTCTGAAGGGGTGTGAAGGGGCGTGAAGGGGCGTGAAGGGGCGTGAAGGGGCATGAAGGGGTATGAAGGGGTGTGAAGGGGCGTGAAGGGGCGTGAAGGGGCGTGAAGGGTCTGAAGGGGTCTGAAGGGGTATGAAGGGGCATGAAGGGGTATGAAGGGGTGTGAAGGGGCATGAAGGGGCATGAAGGGTATGAAGGGGTCTGAAGGGGTATGAAGGGGTCTGATGGGGTATGATGGGGTATGAAGGGGGTGTGAAGGGGTATGAAGGGGTGTGAAGGGGTATGAAGGGGTATGAAGGGGTATGAAGGGGTGTGAAGGGGTGTGAAGGGGTGTGAAGGGGTGTGAAGGGGTGTGAAGGGGTGTGAAGGGGTATGAAGGGGTGTGAAGGGGTATGAAGGGGTGTGAAGGGGTGTGAAGGGGTGTGAAGGGGTGTGAAGGGGTATGAAGGGGTATGAAGGGGTATGAATACTGTCTGAAGACACAAGGTTGGTCTTTGCATATGTGATCGTCCAATGGGAGACTGTCTGGGGAAATTGCCTTTCCTATTCGTCCAATAGTGTGACTCGTTCAGAGGCAGAGAGTATAGACATGTTTGTCTTACAGACAATAACAGCATCAACACAGGGTCTCGTAATGCCAGAAAATAGAACAGACTTGCTTTAAAACCGGTCTTCTGAAGATGGTTGAACGGTAATTTACATAGAAATGGTGCCATCAATATGGGGCATATACTCATCTTTTAAAAGTGTAAAGAATTGATCTTGCACTGAAAGTGTTCACGCTTTAATGTCTAGTCACAAAATGGGCTAAACATTACAAATATATATTTCCCATTAATCAAACCCTTAACACGTCCCTATAGAATTCCATATCAAAATTACTATGGGAACTAGTGCAATCTGGGGGCAGCCTGGTCTGTGGGACGGGGCAGCCTGGTCTGTGGGACGGGGCAGCCTGGTCTGTGGGACGGGGCAGCCTGGTCTGTGGGACGGGGCAGCCTGGTCTGTGGGACGGGGCAGCCTGGTCTGTGGGACGGGGCAGCCTGGTCTGTGGGACGGGGCAGCCTGGTCTGTGGGACGGGGCAGCCTGGTCTGTGGGACGGGGCAGCCTGGTCTGTGGGACGGGGCAGCCTGGTCTGTGGGACGGGGCAGCCTGGTCTGTGGGACGGGGCAGCCTGGTCTGTGGGACGGGGCAGCCTGGTCTGTGGGACGGGGCAGCCTGGTCTGTGGGACGGGGCAGCCTGGTCTGTGGGACGGGGCAGCCTGGTCTGTGGGACGGGGCAGCCTGGTCTGTGGGACGGGGCAGCCTGGTCTGTGGGACGGGGCAGCCTGGTCTGTGGGACGGGGCAGCCTGGTCTGTGGGACGGGGCAGCCTGGTCTGTGGGACGGGGCAGCCTGGTCTGTGGGACGGGGCAGCCTGGTCTGTGGGACGGGGCAGCCTGGTCTGTGGGACGGGGCAGCCTGGTCTGTGGGACGGGGCAGCCTGGTCTGTGGGACGGGGCAGCCTGGTCTGTGGGACGGGGCAGCCTGGTCTGTGGGACGGGGCAGCCTGGTCTGTGGGACGGGGCAGCCTGGTCTGTGGGACGGGGCAGCCTGGTCTGTGGGACGGGGCAGCCTGGTCTGTGGGACGGGGCAGCCTGGTCTGTGGGACGGGGCAGCCTGGTCTGTGGGACGGGGCAGCCTGGTCTGTGGGACGGGGCAGCCTGGTCTGTGGGACGGGGCAGCCTGGTCTGTGGGACGAGGCAGTCAGTCAAATAGAGAGAACACAGTAGATTAGCTCCAATGGCAGATAGTTTAAGGCCATTTGAAATGACAGAAAAATAGCAGACAAAACTTGAGGACCAAAACCAAACGTTTCTTTCCACCAGTTGGAGTCAGTCTCCCATGCTCCCAGCCAGTTAGCCTCCCAGCCAGTTAGCCTCCCAGCCAGTTAGCCTCCCAGCCAGTTAGCCTCCCAGCCAGTTAGCCTCCCAGCCAGTTAGCCTCCCAGCCAGTTAGCCTCCCAGCCAGTTAGCCTCCCAGCCAGTTAGCCTCCCAGCCAGTTAGCCTCCCAGCCAGTTAGCCTCCCAGCCAGTTAGCCTCCCAGCCAGTTAGCCTCCCAGCCAGTTAGCCTCCCAGCTCTGTTCATCCCTGCTCGGGGGGTGGGGTCTCCATGCTGTCTCAGCTCTCAGCTCCTAGTGTCTGGATCAGAGGGTTGCAGCAGTCAGGACTGTTTTAGGCGTTTCCTCGGCAGGCCGAAGGGCGGGCACTGTGCCGATGCCAGGGCTCTGAAGGCCTCGGCCACTAAGTGAGGGTGGGACTGGATCATTGACTTCCAGCCTGCCGTCTCCATTATGTCCGTGGCATGACTGCAATACAACCACACACACACACAGGAACTTAACCAAACATCTGAAACCAGAGCAAAAAATATTTAGGACTGTAATGACAGAATATATACAGAAGTACAGATATATAAATGCAAAGTGTTGTTTTCATGAGCTGAAGTAAAAGATCCCAGAAATGTTCCAAACACACAAAAAGCTTATTTCTCTCAAACGTTGTGCACATCCTGTTAGTGGCCGTTTCCCCTTTTCCAAGATAATCCATCCACCTGACGGGTGTGGCATATCAAGAAGACGATTAAAACGGCATGATCATTACACAGGTGCACCTTGTGCTGGGGACAATAAAAGACCACTCGAAAATGTGCCGTTTTGTCACACAACAGATGTCTCAAATCTCGAGGGAGCAGCAGTTGGCATGGTTACTGCAGGGGCGTCCACCAGAGCTGTTCCCAAATAATGGAATGTTCATTTCTCTACCATAAACCACCTTCAACGTAATTTTTTGAGAATTAGGCAGTATATGTCCAACCGGCCTCACAACCGTAGACCACGTGTAACGACACCAGCCCAGGACATCCACATCCGGCCTTTTCACCTGCGGGATCATCGGACACCGGCCACCCAGACAGCTGATTAAACTGTGGGTTTGCACATCCGAAGAATTTCTGCACAAACTGTCGGAAACCGTCTCAGGGAAGCTCAGCTACTGTATGTTTGGTTTATCCCATGAGTAACTCTGTGTTGTTGTATGTGTCGAACTGCTTTGCTTTATCTTGGCCAGGTCGCAGTTGTAAATGTGAACTTGTTCTCAACTAGCCTACCTGGTTAAATAAAGGTGAATATATATATATATTTTTAAATGCATACTCGTCGTCCTCACCAGAGTCGACCTGACTACAGTTCGGACTTCAGTGGGTAAATGCTCACCTTCGATGACCACTGGTACGCTGAAGAAGTGTGCGCTTCATGGATGAATCCCGGTTTCAACTGTACCAGGCAGATGCCAGTGTATCGTGCAGTGTGGGCGAGAGGTTTGGTAACGTCAACGTTGTGAACAGAGTGCCCCATGGTGGCGGTGGGGCTATGGGCAGCTATAAGATACCGACAACACAATTTCATTGATGGTCATTTGAATGCAGAGAGATACCGTGACGAGATCCTGAGGCCCATTGACGTGCCATTCATCCGCCGCCATCACCGCGTGTTTCAGCATGATAATTTACGGCCCCATGTCGCAAGGATCTGGACACAATTCCTGGAAGCTGAAAATGTCCCAGTTCTTCCATGGCCTGTATACTCACCAGACATGTCACCCATTGAGCATGTTCGGGATGCTCTGGCTCGACAGAATATTTCAGTTCACGCCAATATCCAGCAACTTCGCACAGCCATTGAAGAGTACGACAAAACTCCACAAATCAACAGCCTGATCAACTCTATGCGAAGGAGATGTGCTGGATGAGGCAAATGGTGGTCACATCAGATACGGACTGGTTTTCTGATCCACGCCCCTACCGTATCTGTGACAACAGATGCAGATCTGTAATCCCAGTCATGTGAAATCCATAGATTAGGGCCTAACAAATGTATTTACATTGACTGATTTCCTCAAACTGTAAGTCAGTAAAATCTTTGAAATGGTTGCTTTTCTATTGCTGTCCAGTATACAGAGAGATATGAAGTGTTTCAGACAAAGGGCTGCAGCAGTAGTAGTGGTGGGGACATTCAAACTCCTTTAGTCCTGACAACAGATCACCGGTAATACTGAAGTAATTAAAACATCCTCCTCTATGAAACCGGAGATGACTCAAGGTGTCCTTAACACACTACATCACACAGAATAAAACAAATGTTCATTTCATTTTGTAGAACAAAAGCTTATCCAGGTAGAGTCTATTAATAACATGGATCAGCCCCATACTGCAGCTCCCTCCTCCCTGGATCTGTGGCTAAAACAATGAATTCTAATGCATCTCTTTGGGAGAGATAAGAGTTTGTTATTAATCTGGTGTCACATATCAGATAGTTACATACTTGCTATTCCAGTTTTTCCCATCTTTACAGCCCAGCTGTCGGAGGACGCTGCACCTACAGGAGATAACAGAGCAGCGCTGAGAGAAAGTAAACACGGCTGGCAGGAGGGATTCATCACTGGGACTTTCTACAGATACTTGCCTGTTGATAAAATCTATGGCTTGTGCTTTGAGCTGCTCGGCACTGTGTAAATCCGCCAGGATGAGGGTATCAGCCACGTTCTCCACAGAGAGGCTGTTACACAGAGCCTCTTCACACAACACCTTTAAACGCTCCAAGGCATACTGGTGGAGAGAGAGGAGAGCGTTAGGATTCATTACGGTTGGAGTCAGGGGTCAGGATTCATTACGGTTGGAGTCAGGGGTCAGGATTCATTACGGTTGGAGTCAGGGGTCAGGATTCATTACGGTTGGAGTCTGGGGTCAGGATTCATTACGGTTGGAGTCTGGGGTCAGGATTCATTACGGTTGGAGTCTGGGGTCAGGATTCATTACGGTTGGAGTCTGGGGTCAGGATTCATTACGGTTGGAGTCTGGGGTCAGGATTCATTACGGTTGGAGTCTGGGGTCAGGATTCATTACGGTTGGAGTCTGGGGTCAGGATTCATTACGGTTGGAGTCTGGGGTCAGGATTCATTACGGTTGGAGTCTGGGGTCAGGATTCATTACGGTTGGAGTCTGGGGTCAGGATTCATTACGGTTGGAGTCTGGGGTCAGGATTCATTACGGTTGGAGTCTGGGGTCAGGATTCATTACGGTTGGAGTCTGGGGTCAGGATTCATTACGGTTGGAGTCTGGGGTCAGGATTCATTACGGTTGGAGTCTGGGGTCAGGATTCATTACGGTTGGAGTCTGGGGTCAGGATTCATTACGGTTGGAGTCTGGGGTCAGGATTCATTACGGTTGGAGTCTGGGGTCAGGATTCATTACGGTTGGAGTCTGGGGTCAGGATTCATTACGGTTGGAGTCTGGGGTCAGGATTCATTACGGTTGGAGTCTGGGGTCAGGATTCATTACGGTTGGAGTCTGGGGTCAGGATTCATTACGGTTGGAGTCTGGGGTCAGGATTCATTACGGTTGGAGTCTGGGGTCAGGATTCATTACGGTTGGAGTCTGGGGTCAGGATTCATTACGGTTGGAGTCTGGGGTCAGGATTCATTACGGTTGGAGTCTGGGGTCAGGATTCATTACGGTTGGAGTCTGGGGTCAGGATTCATTACGGTTGGAGTCTGGGGTCAGGATTCATTACGGCTGGAGTCTGGGGTCAGGATTCATTACGGCGGGAGTCGGGGGCTCATTACGGCGGGAGTCGGGGGCTCATTACGGCGGGAGTCGGGGGCTCATTACGGCGGGAGTCGGGGGCTCATTACGGCGGGAGTCGGGGGCTCATTACGGCGGGAGTCGGGGGCTCATTACGGCGGGAGTCGGGGGCTCATTACGGCGGGAGTCGGGGGCTCATTACGGCGGGAGTCGGGGGCTCATTACGGCGGGAGTCGGGGGCTCATTACGGCGGGAGTCGGGGGCTCATTACGGCGGGAGTCGGGGGCTCATTAAGGCGGGAGTCGGGGGCTCATTAAGGCGGGAGTCGGGGGCTCATTAAGGCGGGAGTCGGGGGCTCATTAAGGCGGGAGTCGGGGGCTCATTAAGGCGGGAGTCGGGGGCTCATTAAGGCGGGAGTCGGGGGCTCATTAAGGCGGGAGTCGGGGGCTCATTAAGGCGGGAGTCGGGGGCTCATTAAGGCGGGAGTCGGGGGCTCATTAAGGCGGGAGTCAGGGGCTCATTAAGGCGGGAGTCAGGGGCTCATTAAGGCGGGAGTCAGGGGCTCATTAAGGCGGGAGTCAGGGGCTCATTAAGGCGGGAGTCAGGGGCTCATTAAGGCGGGAGTCAGGGGCTCATTAAGGCGGGAGTCAGGGGCTCATTAAGGCGGGAGTCAGGGGCTCATTAAGGCGGGAGTCAGGGGCTCATTAAGGCGGGAGTCAGGGGCTCATTAAGGCGGGAGACAGGGGCTCATTAAGGCGGGAGTCAGGGGCTCATTAAGGCGGGAGTCAGGGGCTCATTAAGGCGGGAGTCAGGGGCTCATTAAGGCGGGAGTCAGGGTTCATTAAGGCGGGAGTCAGGGTTCATTAAGGCGGGAGTCAGGGTTCATTAAGGCGGGAGTCAGGGTTCATTAAGGCGGGAGTCAGGGTTCATTAAGGCGGGAGTCAGGGTTCATTAAGGCGGGAGTCAGGGTTCATTAAGGCGGGAGTCAGGGTTCATTAAGGCGGGAGTCAGGGTTCATTAAGGCGGGAGTCAGGGTTCATTAAGGCGGGAGTCAGGGTTCATTAAGGTGGGAGTCAGGGTTCATTAAGGTGGGAGTCAGGGTTCATTAAGGTGGGAGTCAGGGTTCATTAAGGTGGGAGTCAGGGTTCATTAAGGTGGGAGTCAGGGTTCATTAAGGTGGGAGTCAGGGTTCATTAAGGTGGGAGTCAGGGTTCATTAAGGTGGGAGTCAGGGTTCATTAAGGTGGGAGTCAGGGTTCAATATGGACTAGCTCCGTTATATTGGGTCAGTCTTACTTTGTCAGCAGCTGCCAGCAGGTTGTCGGCCATCTTGTCCAGGTTGGGAGCTTTCCCTGTGTAGATGAATCCCATCATCTCCTTAAACACGTCTGGCTCCACATCACTGATGTCCACACGGTTCTGAGACCGGACACAGTATCATTATGTTACTATGAGAAATATAGTAGCAGCAATACAACACAATGTGTTCATATCTGAAGGTCTCAGTGAAACACACCTTTTTACTCTCCTCCATCTCATGTTCAAACATGGCGCTAAAGACGGGAGATCTCGCTGTCAATCAAAGAAGGCAAAACAACATTAGTATGTCTGTGGTGATTCATTCTTAACCAAACTGCTGCCTAAAGGAATCTATCCCTGCAGTCCGCACAGCTAGGAGGGCTGGAGAGGCCCGCAGGATTACAACCCGGTGTTACAGGGTTAGGGATTAGAACCGCTGGTAGCGGCAGAGGGGGGGCTGGTAGCGGCAGAGTGGGGGGGGGGCTGGTAGCGGCAGAGGGGGGGCTGGAGAGGCCCGCAGGATTACAACCCGGTGTTACAGGGTTAGGGATTAGAACCGCTGGTAGCGGCAGAGGGGGGGCTGGTAGCGGCAGAGTGGGGGGGGGGGGCTGGTAGCGGCAGAGGGGGGGCTGGAGAGGCCCGCAGGATTACAACCCGGTGTTACAGGGTTAGGGATTAGAACCGCTGGTAGCGGCAGAGGGGGGGCTGGTAGCGGCAGAGTGGGGGGGGGGGCTGGTAGCGGCAGAGGGGGGGCTGGAGAGGCCCGCAGGATTACAACCCGGTGTTACAGGGTTAGGGATTAGAACCGCTGGTAGCGGCAGAGGGGGGGCTGGTAGCGGCAGAGTGGGGGGGGGGCTGGTAGCGGCAGAGGGGGGGCTGGAGAGGCCCGCAGGATTACAACCCGGTGTTACAGGGTTAGGGATTAGAACCAGGGGGCTGGTAGCGGCAGAGGGGGGGCTGGTAGCGGCAGAGGGGGGGCTGGTAGCGGCAGAGGGGGGGCTGGTAGCGGCAGAGGGGGGGCTGGTAGCGGCAGAGGGGGGGCTGGTAGCGGCAGAGGGGGGGCTGGTAGCGGCAGAGAGGGGGCTGGTAGCGGCAGAGAGGGGGCTGGTAGCGGCAGAGAGGGGGCTGGTAGCGGCAGAGAGGGGGCTGGTAGCGGCAGAGAGGGGGCTGGTAGCGGCAGAGAGGGGGCTGGTAGCGGCAGAGAGGGGGCTGGTAGCGGTAGAGAGGGGGCTGGTAGCGGTAGAGAGGGGGCTGGTAGCGGTAGAGAGGGGGCTGGTAGCGGTAGAGAGGGGGCTGGTAGCGGTAGAGAGGGGGCTGATGCTGGTAGCGGTAGAGAGGGGGCTGATGCTGGTAGCGGTAGAGAGGGGGCTGATGCTGGTAGCGGTAGAGAGGGGGCTGATGCTGGTAGCGGTAGAGAGGGGGCTGATGCTGGTAGCGGTAGCGAGGGGGCTGATGCTGGTAGCGAGGGGGCTGATGCTGGTAGCGGTAGAGAGGGGGCTGATGCTGGTAGAGGTAGAGAGGGGGCTGATGCTGGTAGCGGTAGAGAGGGGGATGATGCTGGTAGCGGTAGAGAGGGGGCTGATGCTGGTAGCGGTAGAGAGGGGGCTGATGCTGGTAGCGGTAGAGAGGGGGCTGATGCTGGTAGCGGTAGAGAGGGGGCTGATGCTGGTAGCGGTAGAGAGGGGGCTGATGCTGGTAGCGGTAGCGAGGGGGCTGATGCTGGTAGCGAGGGGGCTGATGCTGGTAGAGGTAGAGAGGGGGCTGATGCTGGTAGCGGTAGAGAGGGGGCTGATGCTGGTAGCGGTAGAGAGGGGGCTGATGCTGGTAGCGGTAGAGAGGGGGCTGATGCTGGTAGCGGTAGAGAGGGGGCTGATGCTGGTAGCGGTAGCGAGGGGGCTGATGCTGGTAGCGGTAGCGAGGGGGCTGATGCTGGTAGCGAGGGGGCTGATGCTGGTAGCGAGGGGGCTGATGCTGGTAGCGGTAGAGAGGGGGCTGATGCTGGTAGAGGTAGTGAGGGGGCTGATGCTGGTAGCGGTAGAGAGGGGGCTGATGCTGGTAGCGGTAGAGAGGGGGCTGATGCTGGTAGCGGTAGAGAGGGGGCTGATGCTGGTAGCGGTAGAGAGGGGGCTGATGCTGGTAGCAGTAGAGAGGGGGCTGATGCTGGTAGCAGTAGAGAGGGGGCTGATGCTGGTAGCAGTAGAGAGGGGGCTGATGCTGGTAGCGAGGGGGCTGATGCTGGTAGCGAGGGGGCTGATGCTGGTAGCGAGGGGGCTGATGCTGGTAGCGGTAGAGAGGGGGCTGATGCTGGTAGCGGTAGAGAGGGGGCTGATGCTGGTAGCGGTAGAGAGGGGGCTGATGCTGGTAGCGGTAGAGAGGGGGCTGATGCTGGTAGCGGTAGAGAGGGGGCTGATGCTGGTAGTGGTAGAGAGGGGGCTGATGCTGGTAGCGGTAGAGAGGTAGTGTCTGAATCTTACCTGCCAGGATGGATTTGTGGGCCTTGAACTCCTGCCCCCCCACATAGAGGGAACAGTCAGTGAAGCGGGAACACTGCCACAGATTCCCCAAGTCATCTGACAGCTGGCACTCTGGAACCTTCAGCATGTTCATGTTGGACTGACCAGAGATGTTCACAGAGTCCTGAACCACACTCACCTAGAATAAAATATAACATACAATACATTATCTAGACATTTACAGGATCAATCCTAAACCATGTTGGACTGACCAGAGATGTTCAGAGTCCTGAACCACACTCACCTAGAATAAAATATAACGTACAATACATTATCTATACATTTACATGATCAATACATTATCTATACATTTACATGATCAATACTAAACCATGTTGGGCTGACCAGAGATGTTCAGAGTCATGAACCACTCACCTAGAATAAAATGTAACGTACAATACGTTATCTATACATTTACATGATCAATACATTATCTATACATTTACATGATCAATCCTAAACCATGTTGGGCTGACCAGAGATGTTCAGAGTCCTGAACCACACTCACCTAGAATAAAATGGATGATCAATACATTATTTACTGTTCTTTCAGAAAGTATTTATACCCCTTGACCTATTACACATTTTGTTCTGTTACAACCTGATATCCAAATGGACTAAATGTACTGTTTTCCTCACCCATTGACACATGATACTTCATAATGACAAAGAATTTTATTTTTAAATGTATTGAAAAAGAAATCCTCAAATCTCTCATTTCCATAAGTATTCCTATCCCTGAGTCAATTCCTGTTAGCATCATCCTTGGCAGCGATTACAGCTGTGAGTCTTTCTGGGTAAGGCTCTAAGAGCTTTAAATACCTGGATTGCACTATATTTGCACATTCTTAAAAATATTATTCAAACCCTGTCAAGTTGTTGATCATTGCTAGGCTGCCATTTTCAAGTCTTGCCATAGATTTTCACACCAGTTTAAGTCTAAACCGTAACTAGGCAACTCAGGAACATTCACTGTCTTCTTGGTCAGCAACTCCAGTGAATATTTTGCCTTGTGTTTTAGGTTATTGTCCTGCTGAAAGGTGAATTTGTTTCCCAGTGTATGTTGGAGCGTTGAATGAACCAGGTTTTACTCTAGGATTTTTCCCGTGCTTAGGTCTATTCCATTTATTCTTATCCTAAAAATCTCCCTAGTCCTTTCCGATGACAAACACACCCATAACATAATGCAACCACCACCATGCTTGAAAATATGGAGCATTGTACTAAGTGATGTGCTGGATTTGCCCAAAACATAACACTTTATATTCAGGACATGAAGTTCATTTCTTTGCCACATTTTTTGCAGTATTTCTTTAGTGCCTTGTTGTAAACAGGATGCATGTTTTGGAATATTTTTTATTCTGTACAGGCTTCCTTCTTTTCACTTTGTCATTTAGGTTAGTATTGTGGAGTAACTACAATGTTGTTGATCCATCCTCAGTGTTCTCCTATCACAGCCATTAAACTCTGTAACTGGTTTAAAGTCACCATTGGCCTCATGGTGAAATCCCTGAGCGGTTTCCTTCCTCTCCGGCAACTGAGTTAGGAAGGACGTCTGTATCTTTGTAGTGGCTGGGTGTATTGATACATCATCCAAAGTGCAATTAATAACTTCACCATGCTGAAAGGGATATTCAATGTCTGCTATTTTCATCTACCAATAGGTTGCTCGACTGAGGGACCTGACAGATTATTTTTTGTGTGGGGGTACAGAGATGAGGTAGTCATTCAAAAATCATGTTAAACACTACTGTTGCACACAGAGTCCATGCAGCTCATCATGTGACTGAAGTTAGACTTGCTATAACAGAGGGGTTGAAAACTGATTGACTCAAGACATTTCAGCTTTTCATTATTTATTCATTTGTAAACAAAATAGGAACCAGAATAACCAGATTTATTTTTGCCTCTTTAGAGATGAATTTCTTGCATGTTTTTGGTGCATATTGTCCGAGGCTATATCTGACATAATTCACCATCTGAGGAAGTAGGAACTCAAAACAGAGCAGGATTGCTAACTCTAAATATTATATTGTTGCTCGATAGCCATACAATTGATCTAACAGTTAATGTAACACCCTAAAACCTTTCCAGTGGTAGGCACATGGCCCACCCATCTCATTGACATACTGTTTGTGAAATGCTGCCTTTTCCTCTACATTGACAGTTGATGAATCGCTGGTAAACGCACAAAGCAGTCTCTCTTTTTGAATGGTTTTAGAAGTAAAAAGATGCCGGAATGTTGTGTAGCCTAATCACTGAAATGGCCGGCTTCGGTAGAACGAGGGTAATGTCAGTGTCTGTATTTTTCAGATGATCATCCCAGCTAATCTACACTAAAACATAATGTTGGAATTGGTCACAGACGCTAACAGTCTCCGCTACAATACATTCACCTATAGTACAATACATGTACGATGTCGACGCAATACATTCACCTATTCTACAATACATGTACGATGTCGACGCAATACATTCACCTATACTACAATACATGTACGATGTCGACGCAATACATTCATGATTTGGAGAGAACTTCTTTGAATAGTTTGTTTCAGTATGAAAGAGTTGTTAATGACTAAACAAATTAAATGTTCATATTGGAGCAGTATCTCCTGGTCTTTGTTACACCATTAAAACAGAAGAGAAAACACATTGTAATCCAACTAATTCATTAACTTCCTGAAACGCCTAATTAAATGAGAAGAGACCTTCCATCTCCAATTTGAATCTAATTTGTTTATAAAATTGCCAATTTCCCTGAAAATGTTAGACCTTGCTGCAAACCATGTCAGGCAAACTGGCACTTATTCCTAGAAGTATTCAGTTAATTTCAAATTGATTGGACACTTAATTTACCTGGACCCTCCAAAGTTGCATTGCAGAAAACACTTATTGTTCTGGACACAGTCTACCGCCGGGTCTACAAACTGGTCTACCGCCGGGTCTACAAACTGGTCTGGTGTCGGGTCTACAAACTGGTCTGGTGTCGGGTCTACAAACTGGTCTGGTGTCGGGTCTACAAACTGGTCTGGTGTCGGGTCTACCGCCGGGTCTACAAACTGGTCTACCGCCGGGTCTACAAACTGGTCTGGTGTCGGGTCTACAAACTGGTCTGGTGTCGGGTCTACAAACTGGTCTGGTGTCGGGTCTACAAACTGGTCTGGTGTCGGGTCTACAAACTGGTCTGGTGTCGGGTCTACAAGCTGGTCTGGTGTCGGGTCTACAAACTGGTCTACCGCCGGGTCTACAAACTGGTCTACCGCCGGGTCTACAAACTGGTCTGGTGTCGGGTCTACAAACTGGTCTGGTGTCGGGTCTACCGCCGGGTCTACAAACTGGTCTGGTGTCGGGTCTACCGCCGGGTCTACAAGCTGGTCTGGTGTCGGGTCTACCGCCGGGTCTACAAGCTGGTCTGGTGTCGGGTCTACCGCCGGGTCTACAAGCTGGTCTGGTGTCGGGTCTACCGCCGGGTCTACAAGCTGGTCTGGTGTCGGGTCTACCGCCGGGTCTACAAGCTGGTCTGGTGTCGGGTCTACCGCCGGGTCTACAAGCTGGTCTGGTGTCGGGTCTACCGCCGGGTCTACAAGCTGGTCTGGTGTCGGGTCTACCGCCGGGTCTACAAGCTGGTCTGGTGTCGGGTCTACCGCCGGGTGTTGGGGTCTAGGGCCGTCAGGGTCTACAGTCAGGCCCACCGCCGGGTGTCTGTCTTTAGACGGGTGGATACACTGTCCTACGAGGTAGGGGCCCTACTCTAGACGGGGGGGAGGTAGGGAGCCTACTCTAGACGGGGGGGAGGTAGGGAGCCTACTCTAGACGGGGGGGAGGTAGGGACCCTACTCTAGACGGGGGGGAGGAAGGGACCCTACTCTAGACGGGGGGGAGGCAGGGACCCTACTCTAGACGGGGGGGAGGCAGGGACCCTACTCTAGACGGGGGGGAGGCAGGGACCCTACTCTAGACGGGG